>NC_133325.1:412519796-412855141 GCF_042186555.1 Aquarana catesbeiana
ACACCACACTCAACTTTCAGTGGCAATTTTCCTCCTCACACCACTTGGTTGCCACCACAGCATCTATCTATCTAGAGATCATTTTTTTCTGCAATCTCCCACCTATTACACCTCCTGGGGTAGCAGAGGTAGTCCAACCCACAGTTGCATTTTTTATACTGTAACAAAAAATAAAAATCTGTCATTAAATAGGAGAACTCTTCATAATGACCATATGGCATTTAAATGCATTTTTTTCCAGAGCACCTGAAATATATAAGAAAGGGGCTGTTAAAAATGGCAACATCTACAGAAATTGAAATATTAGTTTTGGGTGGTCCTTTATCATGTCTAAAATCTATAGATATATCAGAGATGTACATATATATGTAGTTTTTGAACATGTTTACATTGCTTTTTTTCTAATCACTAAATAGCCCTGTTTAATGGATCTTAAAGGAAAGTTGAATGGACAAGGCCTTTATGAAAAAGTAAATGAAACCATGAGTAAGACAGATGTAAACTGCACTTTCGATCTAGCTGTCAGTGTTAATGTGACGAACCCTCAGTACAATATCTCTTGGGATCCTATTGAAAGTTTCTATGTCCACCTGCTTATATGCACTTTTCTCCTCCTATTATAATCCTGACTCCAGTGCACAGACTTCTGGCCTTTCTGATCTATTAACGGGAAATAAGAAATGGAGGGGGGGGCGGGGGGCTGTAACTGCTTGTCAGCAGTCTATGGGTTAAAGCTTATTCCATTTCCCCAGCCAGGGGAATTGAGATGAAAGCCGGTTGTTCATTCAGAACTGGTAACAGAGCGTTCTCTGTACCCAGTTAATACCAAGGGGCCTCCCGATGAGCTGAAGCAAGCACTGTAGTTATTCAGATGTCTGCGGTGACTTTTTGGAGCAATTTTTAGCATTGTGATTTGAAGAGTTCTGAGAGCAGCAATCACAGGCTAACAATGCCTTACTTTTGCTTTTAGTGTATGGTGTCTGAAACCAAGCTGAAAGTTATCTGAAATAAGTAGCTAAGACAGCACATTGTGAAAAAGGAGGGGTAAAAGACAGCAATAGTTTGATGGATGAATTATTGAAGGGAGTTTCTGGAATCATCATTTCAAAGTCATAAATATTTCATAGAAATATTACCGCCCATGTGTCTGCTTATAAATATAAAGCTAGTGTACTTGTATCCCATAAAAGGGGAAGCCTGGTGCCCTTCTGTTACTGCATGCATACTGTAAAGGTGTCTATGGATGGTATAATTCATCCTAGCAATATGATAAGTTTACTGTAAGTAAGCTAGGAAAAAAATGATATAACTACCAAATTACTTTCCTTTACTATTAAAGTGGTTGTAAACCTCAGACATGAAATATCAACAAAGCATATCCCTCTATAGTGTGTACTTGTCCTAATTAAGATCACTAAGTGTCATTTCTGTCTGCTGGCTGCTTCATTCCTCTGCTATCAGCATAAATCACTTCTGACAAGTTTTCCTGACACCAAGAGAAAAATGGTGACAGGGGAGGGAGCTCCAGCTGATTGACAGCCTCAGCTCTGTTCCTGTGTGCTGTGTGAAGGGGGGTGTGTTCTTTCTCTCCAATCAGCTCTCAGAGCTCTCCTCACTGAGTGAAACTTCAGCTCTCTGTCCCCTTTTTTGACAGCTCAGACAAGTTTTATAATTCAGCAATTTGAATGGATGTAGAGAAGAGAAGACTGCAGACAAACAAGAACAGCTTATGCAGGAGGATTTCTTTCATGTCTGTATCACCTGAGGCAGGTCTCTTCACTGGGTATATGTGAGGGTTTACAACCACTTTTAAGTCTATACACAAATAAAATGGGCAAGATTGAAATTTCTCTAAGCATCCTGTGGTTTGCAGTTGACAACAAATCCACTTTCCTACTTGCACGCATTTAGGCTTCATTCCCACCGTGGCATTCTGGAAACGGGCACAGAAACATGCATCTCTGTGCGTGTTCTTGGAAGCAAGCAAAAAACGAATTGCACTAGTTCTTATTAGCACTCCAAGCGTGGGTAGCAGTCATGCATTTTGTTCACCAAAACATGTGAGGCTCACTGCAAAAATAAAAAAGGTGCAGGAGCTACTTTGGCATGTTTGTTGCGTGTAGGTCAGCCATTCAACTGAATGGGCTGCCCTAGGCTGTCACGTTACAAACAAGCATAAAAAAGATGCATCGTGCAGTTATGAATGGGGCCTATAGGCTGTCTCTGTCAGTGCTTTCATTGTTTCTTGTCGAATAATTGTTAGGAAGCACTGGTCAAGGTGAGATTATGTTTGATCCCCAAGCTCAAGTTTTATACATTTTAGCATTCGAGTAACCTCAATAAGTAATGGTTTGAGGATTTCTTTTATCTTGCCAATACAATTTGTTACCACAGCTGTTTCCATAGAGGCAATCTTCTTCTGAAAACTGCTGAAGGTCTGAAGCTGAGAAGTGTCTTAGCAGGTGTTTAGGGAATGCTAAGGCTAGGGATAATCTGGATCCCATAACATATACAGTATCTCACAAAAGTGAGTACACCCCTCACATTTTTTTTTGCAAATATTTTATTCTATCTTTTCATGTTACAACACTGAAGAAATGACACTTTGCTATAATGTAAAATAGTGAGTGTGTACAGCTTGTATGACGAGTTATTTTGAGGGGACAGCAAATTTACACTAATGCCCCGTACACACGGTCGGACTTTGTTTGGACATTCTGACAACAAAATCCTAGGATTTTTTCCGACGGATGTTGGCTCAAACTTGTCTTGCATACACACGGTCACACAAAGTTGTCGGAAAATCCGATCGTTCTGAACGCGGTGACGTAAAACACGTACGTCGGGACTATAAACGGGGCAGTGGCCAATAGCTTTCATCTCTTTATTTATTCTGAGCATGCGTGGCACTTTGTCCGTCGGATTTGTGTACACACAATCGGAATTTCCGACAACGGATTTTGTTGTCAGAAAATTTTATAGCCTGCTCTCAATCTTTGTGTGTCGGAAATTCCGATGGAAAATGTGTGATGGAGCCTACACACGGTCGGAATTTCCGACAACAAGGTCCTATCACACATTTTCCGTCGGAAAATCCGACCGTGTGTACGGGGCATAACACACAGCCATTAATGTCTAAACCGCTGGCAACAAAAGCGAGTACACCCCTAAGGGAAAATGTCCAAATTGGACCCAATTAGCCATTTTCCTTTCCCGGTGTCATGTGACTCGTTAGTGTTACAAGGTCTCAGGTGTGAATGGGGAACAGGTGTGTTAAATTTGGTGTTATCGTTCTCACTCTCTCATACTGGTCACTGGAAGTTCAACATGGCACCACTTGGCAAAGAACTTTCAGAGGATCTGAAAAGATGGCCTGGGCTATAAGAAGATTGCCAAGACCCTTAAACTGAGCTGCAGCACGGTGGCCAAGACCATACAGCGGTTTAACAGGACAGGTTCCACTCACAACAGACCTCGCCATGGTCGACAAAAGAAGTTGAGTGCACATGCTCAGCGTCATATCCAGAGGTTGTCTTTGGGAAATAGATGTATGAGTGCTGCCAGCATTGCTGCAGAGGTTGAAGGGGTGGGGGGGTCAGCCTGTCAGTGCTCAGCCCATACGCCGCACACTGCATCAAATTGGTCTGCATGTCTGTCGTCCCAGAAAGAAGTCTTCAAAAGATAATGCACAAGAAAGCCCGCAGTTTGCTGAAGACAAACAGACTAAGGACATGGATTACTGGAACCATGTCCTGTGTTCTGATGAGACCAAGATAAACTTATTTGGTTCAGATGGTGTCAAGCGTGTGTGGTGGCAACCAGGTGAGGAGTACAAAGACAAGTGTGTCTTGTCTACAGTCAAGCATGGTGGTGGGAGTGTCATGGTCTGGGGCTGCATGTAGTAGTGTATTTAGGTTTTGTGCTGCCCTAGGCCTGACTAAACTCGTGCACTCCCCAATTTAAATGTGACCCACCCCTTCCTGTCAAGGCCACACCCCTTGCTGTTTAAGACCCGCCCTGAAGTTTTCGAGTGGGGACACTAGTTCTGAGGGCCTGGGTGGGGGGGCAATGGATTCCCTTAATTTGCATAGATTTCCTCTCACTTCCTGTATGGCTATGGGGCAGGAAGTAAAGCGAAATCTCTGCAATGGCACACGGATGGTCAAAAATAAACTGACAAGGACTATAACCCTCCCTTATTCTATCCAAAATGAAAAAAAAGACTGTTGCCTATAGTTCTACTTTAAGCACAAATTTCTGATAATTTTATGGAGAGGACTAAGAAGATATAACCATGCCAATGGTGCAGTAAAAAAATACACACGGTGAGGAAGGTTTGTGGTCCAGGATGATAGGACAGTCAAAATTGGAAGTTGCGCCCCCCAACAGTTGCGGAATGCCAGCCGCCCACATAACAGAAGCAGTGCGGCCGCTTTATGGGGGCCCTAGACTAATTTGCCTCTCAGCCCAGTCCGCCACATAAGACTGGCGCTACACTAACAGTGTAGCGCAAGCCGGCGGGGACTCTTTCCGTGCTGCCCCCCTGCAAAGTGCTGCCCTAGGCCTGGGCCTTGTCAGCCTAGGCCAGGATACAGTGTTGGCTGCATGAGTGCCTAAGCAGAAGTGGATGTAGTGCCCTTCTGTTCTTTTTAGTGGACCCGGAGGTAAGCGGGGTGTAAACAGACAAATGTTAGTTTACATCTGCCT
Source organism: Aquarana catesbeiana (assembly GCF_042186555.1). Taxonomy (NCBI): domain Eukaryota; kingdom Metazoa; phylum Chordata; class Amphibia; order Anura; family Ranidae; genus Aquarana; species Aquarana catesbeiana. Next base: position 412,524,504 of record NC_133325.1, read on the forward strand.
GTCCATAGGGATGAATTGATATTTTGATCAGGTCCGCCTGTGATGGGGGCCTTAGGTCAGCCAACAGAAAACAATAGATCATTCCTGCTGGGAAGGAACGGATGAAGTAATAAAATGTTAAAGTACAATGAATGTTTACACTAAGTTTTAAAAGCTGGTAACTAGAGATTGCTAGACAGCTGTAACACGGGAGTGGGAACAATAAAGGGCTTATTATTAAGGAAAACAAGCTCAAAAGTTAAGCAGGCCATAGATGATACGATTTTATTTCCTGCAACCACGGGCTGCAGGAAAGAAAATAGCTTGATTCCCCCAGCAACACAGTCAATGTTCATGGGGGCATCTCTCCCGCAAAGATATTGTGTTCTCACGGCGGGGTGGGTGCGGGGTGAGCCATCCCTGCCAAGAGAACACAGGGATTATTGCTAGTGGCTATAGCCTCTGGCAATAATCGCATACTAAAAATTTGACATGCTGGTTCTATCCAAGTTGATCTATGGATTGACATGGGTATAATCAGCATGCCCATACATGGTTAGAATCTCAGCCGATCCCTGCTGAACCGGCTGAGATTTGTACCGTCTATGGCCAGCTTTAGAGTTCATGTGTAAAATTTGCCATACAATAAAATATGCCTGATATATGTGTGATAGCACTGGACTGCTAGAGGTGAAAATTGGTTCCAATGGATTTAGTGTTTTCCTTCCTTTAACCACATAAGGACCGTAAGGATTTACCCCCTTCCTGACCAGGCCATTTTGTGATACAGCACTACGTCTATTTAACTGACAATTGCGTGGTCATGCGACGTTGTACCCAAACAAAATTGATGCCCTTTTTTTTCCACAAATAGAGCTTTCTTTTGGTGGTATTTGATCACCTCTGCAGGTTTTTATTTTTTGCTCTATAAACAAAAAAAGAGCGACAATTTTGAAAAAAAAACAATATTTTTTACTTTTTGTAATTATAAATATCCCCAAAAATGTAAAGAAAAAAAAATTTCTTCAACAGTTTAGGCTAATATGTATTTTTCTACATATGTTTGGTAAAAATAAATCGCAATGAGCGTATATTGATTGGTTTGCGCAAAAGTTATAGCATCTACAAAATAAGGGATAGATTTATGTAATTTTTATTATTACATTTTTTTTTTACTAGTAATGGTGGCGAAATGCGATTTTTAGCGGGACTGTGACATTGCCGCGAACAGATCGGACAATTTTGACAATTTTTTGGACCAGTGACATTTATACAGCGATCAGAGCTAAAAATATCCACTGATTACTGTACAAATGTCACTGGCAGGGAAGGGGTTAACACTAGGGGGCAATCAAGGGGTTAAGTTTTCCCTAGGGAGGTGTTTCTAACTGTGGGGGGAGTGTACTAACTAGAGGAGAAGAGAGATCACTGTTCCTGATCACTAGGAACAGCAGATCTCTCTTTACTCTCCTGTCAGAATGGGGATCTGTCTGTTTATATTGACAGATCCCCGTTCTGGCTCTCTGAGAAGCGATTGTGGGTGGCCGGCGGACATCGCGGCCAGGGGCCACACACACATCGGCCTTGGCATTGCACCGCTGGCCCCCTATGGCTTCTAAAGCGGTCAACGTACACCAGCGGCAATTCGCGCAGGGGACCCAACCTGCCGCAGTATAATGACAGCGGCTGGTTGGCAAGCAGTTAAAGAAGCAGATTTATGATTAGAATATAGTGTGGGTGGATCTTGCTTTGTCCCTAGGCTGCTCTAGGCTGCTACCTTGCTGATAGCGATGAAGGAAGCTCTTGACAGATGGTAAATTCTTGGATGTGAATGGAGGAGTGCCTGGTACAAAAGACAGAAGTTAATTTCACTTTTTTTAAACATTTAATGGTTAGGAGCATTAGCTACAGCCAATGCAAAAACAAAAACCAACACCCTTCATCAGGGCTTGAGCAGTCAATGGTAATAGAGTCACAACAAAGGACCCGTGTTCATGCTTGAGGAAGGTTTCAGTTAGGAGACACTAGTCTTTATCAAGCCTTAACACAGGCCATATAGTGCATTCTGTCATGATTTTATTAACATCAGCTGCTCAAGCCCTGGTGAATGGAGGGACGTTTTCCCTCTGAAACGTGTTGGCTGCAGCTGATGCTCTTAACCTTTAATAGTCCTTTTAGTAAGATTAACCTTTAGGCTGGGTTCACACTATCTTCGCATACGGCTCACAGCAGGGGTCCGGTGCATCCCCGTTCACTGTTTCAGGTCCGATTTCAGCCTGAATTTTGGGCAGAATTCCGACCTAAAATGGACCAATAGATGCACAGGGCCCCTGTGCAAATTCACACTGGAGCTGCAGCGCAGATATGTGAACCGGCTTCATAGACTGCCAGTCAAAATCTCCTACTATTGCAAATTGAATGCGCAGAATTCCGCATCCAATTCGCAATAGTGTGAACCCAGCCTCAGGCCTGGTTCACAATAGTGCAATTTCAGATGCGATCTAAGTCACACAGAATTGCATGACAATGGAAATCACATTGTTTTCAATGGTGCTTGTTCACTTCAATGCAACTCAGCATTTTGCGATTTTGGAAAAGGTTCCTGTACTACTTTAGTGCAATTCCAGTGTGATTTTGTCCCCATAGAATCTGCAAACCTCATTCAAAACACAACCAAGTTGCATTACATAGTTGCATTGAGAATCGGATGAAAACCAGACTGCAGTGGTATGAACCTAGTCTTAGGCCAGGCACTCCTCTCTACACACCCAGGAATAAAATAAGGCTTCATTCTCACGAGGCGGATCCGCTGCCACGGAGTCCGCCTCTGTCCGCCAGCTCAGCGGGAGATCTCTCCATTGATCTCCACTGAGCCAGCGGATGATAGGTCCCTCTCTGCTCACTGAGCGGAGAGGGGCTTGTCAGGCGCTGCTGCTGCCTATGGAGAGATCGGACGAAAAAGGACAGCATGTCCGTTTTCATCAGATCTCACCTGATCCGATCTGCCAGGGAGAGATGCAGAACGTAGGGCCATCTGTCTGATTTTAGCGGATCGGACCGGGTTGGATGTTAGCGGACAAGTCACTGCTGACATCCGTCGCTCCATAGACTAGCATGGAGCGCCCGTTCAGGTCCGCTGACAAAGCGGACAGGCGGTCCTGAACGGTCCAACAGTGTGAAAGGGGCCTAAAAGTTGGAACTTGATTTGCTACTTTTTGATTTGGTAACAGCTCATGTTTTTTTTTCTTAAGTATAATAAAACAGCCCATGTATGTGAGTCTTCACTACACAACTGCACTTCTTTTTAGTGGAAGATATGGCCATTGATAAAAGTCAGTAAAGTCACCTGACTAGATTTTCCAGTAATGATAAAGCATTCTGATATCTATTTTGATATTAATCAGAAGTGATGGAAAGTTACCGTATATCTAAAATGAAACAAACTATTTCCTGTTGTGCTTTATGAAAACAGAGAAAATATATATTTATCCAGGGCTTATATGTTTCCTCAAAGTAGACACCATCAAAACTTTCTTTCTAGTTTTTCATAGAATGGGGAAATGTAAAGCATAAAATCTGATTGTAGAACCTCATTTATCTCTATCAGCAACAATATAGTATAAAGGCCTGCCTAATTGCATACATCATAAATAGATAGTTTAGGAAGGTCCTCATATTGCCCAGTGTGGTAAACCTATTTGATTGTAAGGTTGTAATTTGTATGGACACCCTTAGAGCTTCTGACATTTTTTATTGCTGTCTGTGTCCTCATTGAAGACATTTTTCTTACTTCACCTACTTCCCATCCCAGAAACATGACAGAAGTTAGACTATGGGGTTGATTTACTAAAGGCAAATAGACTGTGCACTTTGCAAAGTGCAATTGCACTCTGCAGGAGCAGTTGCTCCAGAGCTTAGTAAATGAGGTGAAGCTCTGCTGACTTCCATCATCCAATCATGTGCAAGCAAAAATGCTATTTTTTTTTCTTTGCATGTGATTGGGTATTCTTTGCAAAGTGAAGGTTTACCTCATTTACTAAGCTCTGGAGCAACTGCAACTGTACTTTGCAAAGTGCACAGTCTATTTGCCTTTAGTAAATCAACCCCTCTATCTCCTGAAATGAAGGGAAATCTCATATTGGACAGCTGTCACCAGAGCAATCGTCCCCACTCAACTCTGGTGACAGTTATATATTTTTTTAATTTCTCATCGCTTTATCTCCTTGTGTCAGTCATAATCAAGATAGGAGGTGGGAGTGGATTTACTCAGAGGCGTCTAAGATAGCAATAAGATGCCACGCTAACCAAAAGTAGAACAAGAGGTTTTTGGTTTGGATTCCACAAGCTTTTTAAACAGCATTTTCCATTTTCACCATATTTATATCCTCCCAGTCGTAGCTTTGATGGTTCTTCGTAAAAATTGTCTTGGAATAATCTGACCTACAGTGGGTATAAAAAGTCTACATATCCCTGCTAAAATATCAGGTTTCTGTGATGTAAAAAAATGAGACAAAGATAAATCATTTCAGAACTTTTTCCACTTTTAATGCGACCTATAAACTGTACAACTCGGTTGAACAACAAACTTAAAACTTTTAGGTGGAGGGAAGTAAAAATAAAAAAATTAAATAATATGGTTGTATAAGTGTGCACACCCTTAAACGAATACTTTTGTTGAAGCACCTTTTGATTTTATTACAGCACTCAGTCTCTTTGGGTATGAGTCTATCAGCATGGTACATCTTGACTTGGCAATATTTGCCAACTCTTTTTTGCAAAAACACTCCAAATCTGTCAGATGCGAGGGCATCTCTTGTGCACAGCCCTCTTCAGATCACCCCACAGATTTTCAATCGGATTCAGGTCTGGGCTCTGGCTAAGCCATTCCAAAACTTTAAAGTAGTTGTAAATCCCCATGTTTTTTTACCTTAATGCAGCCTATGCATTAAAGTGAAAAACCTTCTGTCATGCAGCAGACCCCCCGTTTTACTTACCTGAACCCGTTCTTTCTCGCCCCGGGGACAAGCACACCAGCTCTAGCCAGCGTCTCTTGTCCTGAATGGATAGATTGATAGCAGCGCAGCCATTGGCTCCCACTGCTGTCAATCAAATCCAATGACGCGGGCGCCAGTGGCGGGGCCGAGTCCTGCTGTCTTTGTCAACAGACACAGCAGCAGGACACGGGAGCGCGCCCCCATGGGTTTTCCCCGAAATAGAGCGCTTCTCTGACAGGGCCCTCGAGAAGAGGAAGAGCCATGAGTGCCGCTGAGGGACCCCAGAAGAGGAGGAGCCACGAGTGCCGCTGAGGGACCCCAGAAGAGGAGGATCAGGGCCACTCTGCAAAATCAACTGCACGGTGGCGGTAAGTATGACATGTTTGTTATTTAAAAAAAAAAAACAAGGGTTTAGTAACCCTTTAATCTTCTTCTGGTGAAGCCATTACTTTGTTTAATTGGATTTATGAATTGAGTCGTTGTCATGCTGAAAGATGAAGTTCCTCTTTATGTTCAGCTTTCTAGCAGAAGTCTGAAGGTTTTGTGCCAATATTGACTGGTATTTGGAATTGTTCATAATTTCCTCTACCTTGACTAGGGACCCTGTTCCAGCTGAAGAAAAACAGCCCCAAACCATGATGCTGCCACCACCATGCTTCACAGTGGGTATAGTGTTCTTTTACTGATGTGCAGTGTTGTTTTTGTGCCAAACATATATTTTGGAATTATTACCAAAAAGTTCAACCTTCATTTCATCAGACCATAACACATTTTACTACATGCTTTTGGGAGACTTCAGATGTGTTTTTGCAAAATTTAGCCAGGCTTGGATGTTTTTATTTGTAAGAAAAGGCTTCCATCTTGCCACTCTACCCCATAGCCCAGACATATGAAGAATATGGGAGATTGTTGTCACATGTACCACACAGGCAGTACTTGCCAGATATTCCTGCAGCTCCTTTAATGTTGCTGTAGGCCTCTTGGCAGCCTCCCTGGCCAGTTTTCTTCTCGTATCTTCATCAATTTTGGAGGGATGTCCAGTTCTTGATAATGTCACTGTTGTGCCATATTTTCTCCACTTGATGATGACGGTCTTCAGTGTGTTCCATGGTATATCTAATGCCTTGGAAATCCTTTTGTACCCTTCTCCTGACTGATACCTTCTAACAATGAGATCCCTCTGATGCTTTGGAAGCTCTCTGCAGACAATGGCTTTTGCTGTAGGATGTGACTAAGATGTCAGGAAAGACCTACTAGAACAGCTGAACTTTATTTGGGGTTAATCAGGGGCACTTTAAATGACGGAAGGTGTGTACTGACTCCTATTTAACATGAGTTTGAATGTGTTTGCTTAATTCTGAACACAGCTACAACCCCAGTAATAGGAGGGTGTGCACACTTATGCAACCACATTATTTTATTTTTTATTTTTACTTCCCCCACTAAAAGATTTCAGCTTGTTTTTCAATTGAGTTGTACAGTTTATAGGTCACATTAAAGATGCAAAAATTTCTGAAATGATTTATCTTTGTTTAATTTTTTTACATCACAGAAACCTGACATTTTAGCAGGGGTGTGTAGAATTTGTATGTCCATTGTATCTAATATATATTTTTTTTATATTCTCATTGAATTCGATCCACAGAAATAGTGATTTTCACCTAAGCCAAAAGTGGGTGTAAGGCTGGGTTAACATATCTGCGGCTGTAGTTTGCAGTCTGGTGTCCTGTGTGTTTCTGTTCACAGGTTCAGGGGCGATTCAGGTTCAGATTTTTCCCTGAATTCACATCTGAACTGGTCCCAACAAATGCAGAGGACCCTGTTCAAAACTGCACCACAGCCACCCTGGACATGTGTGACCTGGCTTCATTAAAAGCCAGTCACATTCACATGTTATGCGAATTGGAGGCGGTTAAAAATGCATTCAATTCGCATACATGTGAACCCAGCCTAAGAGTGACAATCTTCAGTCTATGGGAATGGTAACCTATTCTGTTATTATTTCATGTCAGCATACAGGCCAGGGTAATTAACCTTATATTTAACTGTGATATTGTTGTCTCTATGACTGAGGTTTTCTTTTTTTTTAAAAATCCAGAGTCAAGAATTGTTCTTTCCACTCAAACTATGCTTAGCATTTCTGTAAAACAGCACATAAGTAAAAGCTGTCTCTCCTGATGTTATGAGGTAAGTGGAAAGTTAGTCTTTAAATACCCATCTAGAGAAGCAGACATTATGCAGAGATGTTGTCTGACTAGAAGGCAGAGGATATACAAGCCATGCCTTCAAGTGTTAACATGTTCCATTCCTGACAGCGCAGAGCTGCATGCTTGGTAAGGGAGATTACATTATGGCAAATCCCCCTGTGGAAAACGAATACTTCAATGAATGTGTATCTGGAGAGAAAATGAAACAGTATTCCAGCAACAGATTTATATAACTCCACATACAATAATGGATTCTGTGATGAATATTAAAAGGGGGGAACTCCAACAGTGAGAGTTCACTGTGATACCTAATTATCCTTGTCTACCTTGGGGATTTGTGAGTTCTACCTCCTCCTGTTACATTCTTCAAATTAGTCAATATAGAGCAAATCCAACATGGAGAGGGGAATCCTTTTTTTTTTTTAATAAATACAACATACGCAAAAAAAAAACAAGCAAGGAAGAGAGAAAAAAAAAAAACATATCACAAAAAATCAAGATATCACAAGAAATCAAGAACATCCAACAGTAGAGATGGGACCTATTATTACCGATACAACTTCTGTCTGCAAAGGACTATACCCAAGCTCCAGACCAAGCTCATACGAGCTAACCACAGTGACTAGATTGAGTCAAACTTCTTGGATAGATTTCTCAGGGAAAAAAAATGTCTCTCATAGGAAATGCACTCATTGAGATCAAATATCCAGTCTAATATGGTAAGAGGATGTGGGACCACTTAAGTCCACTTAAGTGACAGCTGTAGTAGGTGTCCAGACCCATGTATTCAGGACAGGATACCTCTCACAGAAGTCCCAGGAAGATAGAGGACACTGTAAGGTGGTTTAACGCAAATGTATACCGCTGGATGTGTTTTTTTTCTTTTTACATGACAAGGTAAAGTTATAATGTAGCATCGCATACTAGCACATTATGTTAAACTTACCTTAAAATGAAGCCCTCCCATGCCGAGAAGACAGCGCCGCAGACGCTCCAATATTCACCAGTCTTGATTCCGGGTTCGCGGACTCCGACTCTGTGACTGGCCGGAGCCGCGATTCATGGCACAGGTGTCTGAAGGAATGGCCAGGGTGTGTGCGTGTGTATATCCCCAGAGAGCCCCCCACCACTTACATCAGGGTCCCCAGAGAACCCTCCTTACATCAGGGTCTGCAGAGACCCCCCTTACATCAGGGTCCCCAGAGAGCCTCCCCCTTCCCTTGCATCAGGGTCCCCAGAGAGCCCCCCACTTACATCAGGGTTCCCAGAGAGCCCCCATTTACATTAGGGTCCCCAGAGAGCCTCCTCCTTAAATCAGGGTCCCCAGAGAGCCCCCCCTTAAAATCAGGGTCCCCAGAGAGCCTCCTCCTTGCATCAGGGTCCCCAGAGAGCCCCCCACTTAAATCAGGGTCCCCAGAGAGCCTCCCCTCCCCTTGGGGAACCCTGCAGAGACTCGGGGCTACAGATTCGGGCTATAGCCCCAAAAGCCACCCCCTAGCGACGCCACTGGGTAAGCCTTATTATAAGCTTACCTATAGGTAAAGGTCAGCAAAAGAAGTTAGGCCTCACGCACACTGGACGTTTTTACAGCTGCTGTTTTTGGCTTCAGACTTTTTTTTTTTTCTACAACCAGTAAACTCCCCAGCATGTTATCCTATGTGACCATGCACACACAGACTGTTATCAGTGTTTTTTGGCAGGGGCGTTATATGGCTGAAAAAAAAAGCCCAGAAGTAGTGGGTTTAAAGAGGAGTTTTTCAGCTGTAAAAGACCCCATACACACTATACAACTTTTCTTGTCTGACTTCCTTTAGATTTACCAAAACCATGCAGTGCAAGGGCCTGCCTGATTGCATACAAATTTAAACTCTTATGCCACGTACACACGATCGGACTTTCCGCCAACAAAACCGTGGATTTTTGTTCAAAGGTTGTTGGCTCAAACTTGTCCTGCATACACATGGTAACACAAATGTTGGCCAACACTTACGAACGTGGGACTGTGGTGACGTTCAATAGCCAGTGTGGCTCCTTCTGCTTGATTCTGAGCATGCGTGAACTTTTGTGCGCAGACTTGTGTACACACAATCGGACTTTCCGACAACAAAGATTTGTTGGCGGAAAATTTTATGAGAACCTGCTATCAAACATTTGTTGGCGGAAAGTCCAACAGCAAATTTTCGATGGAGCATACACACGGTTGGACTTACCGACAACAAGCTCACATCCAACATTTCCTGTTGGAAAATCCAATCATGTGTTCGCGGTATTAAGGTTTGACCTCCTATTATATGGTTTTGGAAAAAATAGAAAGAAAATTGTATAATATGTATCTAGCATAACTCTGACAAAAGCTTAAAAAACAGAGATTTGGATATTCTGCGTCTATCAGCATTTTTGAGCCATAAGCTTTTGTGGGGGTATAGCTTTGCTAAAAAAAGATAAAAAAAATGCTAAAGCTAAAAAACGCTGAAAAAACGCTACTGCAAAAACGCTGCAAAACTCATTCTACAGCTACAGCTTTCTACAGCTAACGCTGCTGGTGTTTTTATACCATCCAGAGTGCATTAGGTCTTAGTTTGGATGGACTGATCCTCAAAAAATCTGTTTCTCCTGACAGGAAAAAATCAGCATTAAAAACTCACTAACCCTAGGTTCACACTAGTGCGATGCGGGAACCAGCGCGATTTCAGTGCCGGTTCCAGCATCGCTCCTCTCCTGCAGGCAGTTCACACTGCCTTGTGCAAACCGCTGCAGGTATCATTAAAAGTTAATGACGCCCCCCAGTTAAGTTTACAGATCACAGTACGAACTGTGAACTCGCACAGGAATCAGATCGCATAGATGAGAACACCCATGCGATCCGATTCTAGTGCAGGGAAAAATAAGTCCCTTCACCATTTTCTGTGCGAGTCCAATGCCAGTTCAGCCATACAGCTGTATGGCTGAATTCGCATTGCTCAGTGATCGGCACCTGCAGTGCGAGTGCGAATTACATGTGATCTCTGAGATCGCGCAAATGCGAACCCAGGCTTAAGTTGTATTTCTTCAAACCAGTTTAGGCGAGTTTAGCGACATTTGGCGTTTAGGAGTGTATTTATTTAATTGGCAAGAATTGAAATTTATTCTGGCCATTGAAATGAATAAATGCAGAAGTGCTAAATGTGCCTAGCATTTAGATGCGTTTAGGCGCGTTTGGCGTTTTTTATGCCCAAAAGCTCCTCTCCTGAAAGTGATTCTGCATTCAGAAGAAGGAGCTTTGTCTGTGTTTACTAGCTTGTTAACCACCATATGGCCACATTCACAAGCATTGGGCCATTGTGATCTAATCACTGTTACATTAATGTGAGTCGGCAGCAGATCGATTGTGATCTACATATCATCACAGCCATGTGATGGGTAAATTACACCCCTGCTATCATGGCACATGCCCACATCTCTTGCTTGGTGCTCTGCATGCTAAAGCCACTGCCACCCAAGTTCTCTTGGACAGTGGTCCGGCAGGAACGAGGACAAAAAAACTGAAGAGGTTGTAGGAAAAGCCAGCCATGCCAGCAGAGGGATTTAAGACAGAAAGGTGATGGATGGTGTCTGTGTTAGTGTATGGGTATGTTTGTGAGTGCATGTGTATATGCGAATGCGTTTGTGTATGTGAGTGTATGTATGTGTTTGTGAGTGGGTTGATGTAGGTGAGTTTGTGGGTGTATGGAGCATTACATGACTGTAAATTAAAGTTATTGTAAAAGCAGAACATTTTTTACCCGAATGCATTGTGTGCATTAAGTTTACTGAATTCAAATTTAATTCAAATTAAATTCAAATTCATGAATTTGTTTTAAATATGAGCTCTGGTTACATATTAAAGGACATATTTCATCATATATAGCAGTATTCACACAATGTATCAAAATATTACATTACAGAATGCCATCTACAATGATACTCCAGCGCGTTTCGACCCATATAGTCGTGGTCTTCTTCAGGGGGATTTTTATTCTAAAAAAAAAAATAGCAAAATACTCACATTTCTGACATATCATAATGTACAAAAATCTACATACATAATATTAGTATAATTACCGCTAGAGAGTAGAATTGAGAAAAATGTCCTATAACCAGAGATTTAAAAGAAGTTCAGCGATCCAAAGGCCTCCATGGGCCGTCCCTATGTCCCCAAGGCGGACTACAGCTTCAGGAAGATTACAGGAATACACACACTTAGACCTCAAGGAAGGAAAGGAACAGACAGCACCTGTTATACAGTTCCCAATTAATGTCAATAAATAAATGAAGAGTAGGTTATGGTCCTACTTTGGTAGTACTAACAGAGAATACCAGATTAACAAAGGAGAGGGAAATATTTATGATCTTTTTCTTACTAATTAATTTAAATTGTGCAATATGTATACATATATGTATTTTTACACACTTTATGTGTTATCTAATAAAAAAATTGCAATAAAAACACAACAATAAATGTTGTATAAAAAATTATTATATGTGTATATGAAGAGTGAAAAGGATATCTGTGGTGAAAAAGTAACTTGGTGAAGTGTGGTACCTATAACTTCTTCCTTGCCTTCTTCCATAGTTATTATTTTTCTGTTTATTTTAATTTTTTTCCACCATTAATATTTATTATTTTTCATTTTTATTTTGTTTTTTTCTTTTCCAGTGTTGCATTTAAAAATCAACAAAATTTAAAAAGAAGGGCCTTTTTTACTTGCACATAACTTTGCCATGCTTTATACAGAAGCATCATTTTACTGTAATTTAAAAAAGGGCCAATTAGAGAACAAAATGTATACTTTTTAGTTAACCACTTCAGCCCCGGAAGAATTTACCTCCTTCCTGACCAGGCCATTTTTTGCAATACGGCACTGCCTCACTTTAACTGACAATTGCGCGGTCGTGCAACGTTGTACCCAAACAAAATTGATGTCCTTTTTTCCCCACAAATAGAGCTTTCTCTTGGTGGTATTTGGTCACCTCTGCGGTTTTATTTTTTGGGCTATAAACAAAAAAATAGCAACAATTTTGAAAAAAACAATATTTTGTACTTTTTGCTATAATAAATAGCCCAAATAAAAAAAACAAAACAAAACAACAAATTTCTTTATCAGTTTAGGCCGATATGTATTCTTCCAAATATTTTTGGTGCATAAAAACTGCAATAAGCCTTTATTGATTGGTTTGGGCAAAAGTTATAGCGTCTACAAAATAGGGGATAGATTTATGGCATTTTTATTATTTTTTTTTTTTACTAGTAATGGCGGTGATCAGCGTTTTTTATCATGACTGTGACATTTCGGTGTACAGATCGGACACTTTTGACTCTTTTTTGGGACCAGTGACATTTGTACAGCGATCAGAGCTAAAAATAGCCACTGATTACTGTATGAATGTCATTGGCAGGGAAGGGGTTAACACTAGTGGGCGATCAAGGGGTTAACTGTGTTCCCTAGGTGTGTTCTAACTGTAGTGGGGAGCAGACCAATCGGTGTTCCTACTTAGTAGGAGCACATGGTCTCCTCTCCCTTGAGAGAACCGGGATTTGTGTATTTACGCACACAGATCCCAGTTCTCGCTCTGTCACGAGCGATCGCGGGTGCCTGGGGTTCATCGCGCCTGCCGGGCAAACGCGTTGGCTCCCGGGACATGCTTCGCCTGCAAAAGCGTCTTAAAGAGCCAACGTACAGGGGAGCCAACCTGCTGCAGTATAACTGCGCCGGCTGGTCGGGAAGGGGTTAAGGTGGAAGTAAACCCGATTTATGAAATTTGACCTAGGCACATATATCTGTAATGTTTTCTTATCTATATCCAAAGCCCTAAGTCCCATAAGTCTATATGCTGCTCCATTCTTCTGTTATCAGCATGGTAACTTCTGACAAGTTCTCCTAGACAGGAGATAAAAGCAGCTGGAAATTTGTGTCGAGGGAGGTTGCTATAAATAGATTAGCAGAGAGCTTGTCTTGTCACAGCACAGCTCTGATAGTATCTTCGTTCTTCTGCTAATGTGGAGGGGTGGGGTGAGTGCCTTTCCTCCAATCAGCTGTCTCCCAGTGTTAGCCAAGACTACACTGCTACTGCTGAATGAGGAAATGAAAATTCAAACCCGATGTAAGAATTCTAAAGAGTATAGAAAGCTGAAGACAGCAAATATACATGTAAAACTTATGTAGGGAGATTTGTTTTATCTCTGTTTATCATCTGAGGCTGTTCACTTCACTGGGTATATGGGAGGGTTTACATCCACTTTAAGTAAACCTGCGTTTAACCTAGGTCGTCTTTTAATCTCTAGTCTGAGATCACAAGTTTCTTTCCATTGAAGTTAGAAAGTTTGCATTTAAAGTTGAGCTTTAGGGCAGGCAGCAAATATAATGAAAAATATGTATGTAAACTGTTGTATCTGCGGCAAATGTGCAACACTGTTCAGTCAGCCTTGTGATTCACACATTCTGTGCATAGCCAGGAAGATGAATCAACTGGATCTCATTTCAGCGGTGTCATCTGCCCTCCCAGAGCATTGATTCAGTAGCATGTTTATGATTATTCATCATCCACTAAGCAGGCTGGAGGTGCAGTCCTGACATGGGAAACTGCAAATTCATAATCCAACAAAAACATCAATACTATCTACCTAGATGTGGAGTGTGGCAGGAGTATGTTAATGACAAGACTGACTGAGTAAAATAACAAATCATTAGAAAGGGTGAACAAATAAGTATGAATTTCAACTGTATATTTAGTCGAACTGTAAACTTCTAAGGAAGACTGAAAGTATATCTCATAGTATTATTGATCTAAAATGCTGCTGTCAAAACCAAATAATGATTTCAATATAGAAATAGGAATATTCTTGCGTCAAGCCCTATGATTAAATTGAGTAAAAAACAGAGGGTTCCTGAAACCAGAGGCTCAATATGCACTGAAGAAAGGAAATTATATAAACATTGCTATATGCCAGGGGTCCCCAAACTATGACTACGACAATTTATCCAGGCCGCAGCTAGAGTCAGTGGTGTATTCACAGCCTGAGGATTCAGATAAGCTGGTGTATGTTTCCGATGGGGACCCTGATGTAAGGGGGGACTCTGATGTGGACCCTGATGTAAGGGGGGACTCTGATGTGGACCCTGATGTAAGGGGGGACTCTGATGTGGACCCTGATGTAAGGGGGGACTCCGATGTGGACCCTGATGTAAGGTGGGACTCTGATGTGGACCCTGATGTAAGGGGGGGGACTCTGATGTGGACCCTGATGTAAGGGGGGACTCTGATGTGGACCCTGATGTAAGGGGGGACTCTGATGTGGACCCTGATGTAAGGGGGGACTCTGATGTGGACCCTGATGTAAGGGGGGGACTCTGATGTGGACCCTGATGTAAGGGGAGACTCTGCTGTGGACCCTAAAGTATGAAGGAACTGTGATAGGGACCCTGTTGTAAGGGGGAAGGCTGAAAAGAAAGGGAAGCTTTGAAGTGATAGGGGCTTCTAATGTGAAAGGTGGTTTCTGATATTAAGTTATTTCTTCATTTATTTAAAGTGGATTGCCACCCTAAAATAAAAAATAGCATCAAAAATCTTTAAAAAATGTAAAAAAAAAAAAAACATTTAAAAAAAAAAAAAATTAACTTACCTGAAACCCTTGTTGCTAGGCAGTCTTCCTAATCTGCCTCTTCCTACTCCGCAGCGCTTCCTCCTCTGCGGCGAGCGGCCCCGTTGCCTTCTGGGAACTGTGTGTGTCCCAGAAAACCACGGGGCCATTCACAAAGTGCCGCGGGACTCGCGCATGCGTAGTAGGAAATGGGCAGAGAAGCCGCAAGGCTCCACTGCCTGTTTCCCTTCGTTAAGATGGAGGCGCCAGCGGCCGATCCGATGGACGGATCGGCCTCGGGAGGCCGACATCGCAGGCTCGCTGGCCAGGTAAGTGTCCTTATTAAAAGTCAGCAGCTACTCTGTTTGTAGCTGCTGACTTTAAAATATATATATATATATATATATATATATATATATATAGCGCCCGGAACCCCCCTTTAAATTTTATACAATCAAAACTTTTTTTTTCCTGGCATTCAAATATTTTTTAAAATACATAATATATAATATATTGTAAAATACACTTACCGGCCACTTTATTAGGTACACCTTGTACACCTGGGCTGGATCCCCTTTTGCCTTCAGAACTGCCTTAATTCTTCATAGCATAGATTCAACAAGGTGTTGGAAACATTCCTCAGAGATTTTGGTCCATATTGACATGATAGCATCACGCAGGTTGCTGCAGATTTGTCGGCTGCACATCCATGATGCGAATCTCCCGTTCCTCCACATTCTAAAGGTGCCCTATTGGATTGAGATCTAGTGACTGTGGAGACCATTGGAATACAATAACTTATTGTCATGTTCAAGAAACCAGTGGTGAGATGATTTGATCTTTGTGACATGGTACATTATCCTGCTGGAAGTAGCCATCAGAAGATGGGTCCACTGTAGTCATAAAGGGATGGACATGGTCAGCAGCAATACTCAGGTAGGTCATGATATTTAAACAATGCTCAGTTGGTACTAAGGGGCCCAAAGTGTGCCAAGAAAATACCCCCCACACCATTACACCACCACCAGCCTGAACCATTCATACAAGTCAGGATGGATCCATGCTTTCATGTTGTTTATGCTAAATTCTGACCCTACCATCTCAATGTTGCAGCTGAAATCGAGACCTGGCAATGCTTTTCCAATCTTCTATTGTCCAATGTTGGTGAGCCTGTGTGAATTGTAGCCTCAGTTTCCTGTTTTTATCTGAAAGGAGTGGCACCCGGTGTGGTCTTCAGCTGCTGTAGCCCATCTGCTTCAAGGTTGGATGTGTTGTGCGTTCAGAGATGGTATTCTGAATACCTTGGTTGTAACGAGTGGTTGAGTTATTGTTGCTTTTCTATCATCTGGAACCAGTTTACCCATTCTCTTCTGACCTCTGACATCAACAAGGCCTTTTCGTCCACACAACTTCCACTCACTGGATATTTTCTCTTTTTCGGACCATTCTCTGTAAACCTGAGAGATGGTTGTGTGTGAAAGTCCCAGTAGATCAGCAGTTTTTGAAATACTCAGACCAGTCCGTCTGGCACCAACAACCATGCCACGTTCAAAGTCACTTAAATCCCCTTTCTTCACCATCCTGATGCTCGGTTTTAACTTCAGCAAGTTGTCTTCACCATGTCTAGATGCATAAATGCATTGAGTTGCTGCCATGTAATTGGCTGATTAGCAATTGTGTTACCAAACAATGGAACAGGTGTACCTAATAAAGTGACCAGAGAGCATATATAATATATATAAGTTTGGAGACTCGTGATATATGCTTTTAAAAAGCTGCTTGTGTTGTTATACTGTGATGGGTCCCATATCCCACCAAAAAAGACAGATAGGTGTATATAGATATTCATATCCTTGATCAAAACAGCACACAGCCAGGTTCTTTTCCCTAATTCAGACAGTGAACAGATGGGGTGCATTAACCTGTGGATGGTTTTGTTCCCCTAATAAAAAGAAAAGTTATGTTTTTAAATGAAAACAGGTTTAGAACTCATCTAGATCTATACAAGAACAAGTACACAACCTCTTGCACTTGTGCCCCATCTGACAACAGTCATACCATTTGACTATTTAAAGCGGTGTTCCAGCCGGGATTTTTTGACAGATTAGGATGACTGCCTAGCAACAGCCATTTCTGGTAAGTAAAAATTTTTTTTTTTCAAATGTTTTTTAATATATTTTAAATAGACTGTTAATGTAATTTTTTTTTTTTTTTTTTTTTTTTTTTTAGGGTGGACCTCCGCTTTAAGTGTTGATGCAAGGCACAGTTGCTTTGACTCTGAGGAAGAGGGAAGTCCCTCGAAAAGTGTTAGCCTGTCAGATTTTTATTGTTCCGTTATGTGACGTGCTTTATCAAGGTCTTGAAGATGATGTTGTATTATGACAAGCTTTCATGTACCTGTTGGTTTGTGAGTAAAACATGTTTTAAAAATCAAAGGGTGATTTTAGTGTTGTTATGGTATATTGTAAAAGTTGTATAGTTTAGACCTAAATCCAAGAACTAACCGATGTGTCTAAAAATCTGAGCTGGAAACAAAACATTTTTAAGAATGATTGTCTCTATTGTCTGATGACAATAAACATTTCCCTTCGAAGTTGCTGTCTGATGCTGGATTGGAGTGACTATCTTTTGAGTTTAAGGCTGGCTTTACACCTGTGCTGTAGCATGCATGTTAGCACTTAGTTATGAGAATTCAATGCTTTCATAGTCACTTATCTGTAATTATTAGGAAGATCATGCATTACATGCTACCTCCTTATTCAGGGTCATTTAGGGTCAGCATGACGATCAGGTATGTTTTTGGTGGTTAGGAATGCCGGCCTTTGTATTCCTTTTATCATAGATTTTCGTCAATTTGACTAACCATAATTCAGAAGCATTATAAAGTGAACAAAGTGCTCCCTCCATAAGGCTGTTAGGCTCATGCATTTATATTGTAGACATGAAGCTCTTCTGTGACCTCTGGTATTGCTTTCATTGGCTTACAGCAGTCACAGTCTAATGGAGCCTTAATCATTAACATTAATAACGTGAGAATGGTGCGTATTATTCACAATCTATCAGATATACACCCCGACAGTATTTTCCACTACAAACTTGAATCGGCTTTATGTTGTTAATAAATAAGAATAAATTATAAATAGAAGAGTCTTCTTCAGATGTCATGTAGACCATTATGCGTGAGGAAGGTAAGCATATGTATGCACAGGAGGTGTGCCGGGTGTGCCTGGGCACACCCTAATCACTACATGTGGTGCAGATTCCCCCTCCTGGCCAGGCTTCCCCCAGTGTTGCGCCTCCCCCTGCAGTGCTGCTGGCTTCCCTTCCCTCTTCTCCTCTCCTCTATCCCCCCCCCGGCTGCTGCGGGGGATGTTTCAGAATGGGGACCGGGGGAAGGGGCTAGTAAATATGTCATTTACTGGTCCCTTCCTTTTCTAAATGAACACAGTGAACACACTCACTCACTGTATTCATTCAGAACGCTTGAAGCATTGTATTGTGAATGAACAGGAATGAACTGAAGTTTGTGAATGAACAGGAAGCACCTCCCCTGCAGTGCTGCTGGCCTCCCTCCTCTCCCCCCTAGCTGCTATGTTTCAGGATGGAGAACGGGGGAAGGGGGTTAAAAAAAGTAATTTACTGGCCCCTTGCTTTTCTAAATGAACACAGTGGCTATTGGGTGCTGGCTCCGCCATCTTGACTATGGGAAACTGGCAGTGAAGTCTTGTGGCTTCACAGCCAGTTTCTTGCTGCGCATGCGTGAAGAGTGCTGCACTTTGTGAATGGGCCGCAGTCTTCTGGGACCTGTGAAGTGTCCCAGAAGACTGGGGGGAAGAAGAGGAGCCGAACTTCCAGTTCAGTTTGCTGCAGGAAACCAGGTACCCGCTCCTCCTTCAACCCCAAATGGTGCCAAATGTGGCAGTGGAGGGGGGGAGGAGGCAGACAAGCGGAGCTTCCCCTACTGGGTGGAGCTCTGCTTTAAGTCAACCATATAGTACAAATATGTACTAGTAAAAAATTTTATCTGAGTATTTCTAGCAATAATATATTACCATGCAGGTTCAGAAAGGAAAAACACAGGTTCATATTATATATATATATGTGTATATACTGTGTATACTCAATCACTAAAATTTTATATAAGCTTTACCATGCTATACAAAAGTGTTAAATCTACAGCTTTTATTAAAATAATATCTGGTGATCCTGCCATGATAGTATTGTTAAGGTACTTGCTGTTATGGGGTGACAACTGTCTCTCAATAGTGCTTCTGCATTGTCACCAGTGGCGGCCCGTGCACTAAGGGCGAATGGGCGCCGCCCCCTCTCTCCTGCCCCCCCCCCTCTGTGCACTATGGATAGATTTGTGCATTGTATGAATCTATCCATGGCCGCCAATGCCGCCCCCCATTCAGGCGTCCGGCCCCTTTTCGGCCACCGGGCGCCTGAATTACAGCGGCAGGGGGCGTTTTTGAAGCACTTGATTAGAGCCATAGGCTCTAATAGGCGTCAAAAATGGTGATCTGCGAGTGCCATGCTTGGCGCTCGCAGTTCACTCAGCTGTATTAGGAAAGCAAATCGCTTTCCTAACACTGAACCGCCTCTCTGCCAATCAGGTGCTCAGGTGTGTTACCTGTCACTTGATTGGCTGAAACGACAGGTGCCACTATTGGACGCCTATCAGGAGGAGAGGACAGGAGTCGGGAGATGAGGACGACAGGAGACGCTGGCTTGAAGGACCCCGCTCATCGCGGTTGCCCGCTGCCAAACCAAGACAGGGTAAGTGCGGGGCAGACGGTGAGTGGGCGGGGGGGTTACACTGGCGGCATTCGATGGCACAGTGGCAGCATTTAATGGGCACACTGGCAGCATCTGATGGGCACACTGTCAGCATTTAATGGGCACACTGGCAGCATTTGATGGGCACCCTGGCAGCATTTAATGGGCACACTGGCAGCATTTGATTGGCACACTGGCATTTGACTGGCACACTGGCAGCATTTAATGGGCACACTGGAAGCATATGATGGGCACACAGGCAGCATTTGATGGCACAGTGACAGCATTTGATGGGCACACTGGCAGCATTTAATGGGCACACTGGCAGCATTTGATGGCACACTGGCAGCATTTAATGGGCACACTGGCAGCATTTGATGGCACACTGGCAGCATTTAATGGGCACACTGGCAGCATTTGATGGGCACACTGGCAGCATTTAATGGGCACACTGGCAGCATTTGATGGGCACAGTGGCAGCATTTAATGGGCACACTGGCAGCATTTGATGGGCACAGTGGCTGCAATTGATGGCACAGTGGCTGCGTTTGATGGCACAGTGGCTGCAATTGATGGCACACTGGCAGCATTTGATGGGCACAGTGGCTATGTTTGATGGCACATTGGCTGCAATTGATGGTACAGTGAGGCTGCAATTGATGGTACAGTGAGGCTGCAATTGATGGTACAGTGAGGCTGCAATTGATGGTACAGTGAGGCTGCAATTGAGGGGGGTCTTTTTTCAGAATGTTTCAGTTTGTTTGCGCCCCCCAAAAATTTTGAGCACCAGCCACCACTGATTGTCACCCTGTCATATGCATCCTTGTTGTAGACTACAAGCAGCCAGGCTGAGAGACTGGGGGGCATTAATAAAAAGTGTCTAAGACAAGTTCAAGTGGTGATAATGCCCATGGCAACCAATCAGCTTCTATCTTTCATTTTTCTACAGCTGACTGGCTGTGCTCCAGTTAGCATGAAGTTGAGACAAAATTTAGATCAGCAGCCCTGAGATGCAAAAAAGGTTTAAAAAAAAAAACAGTATGTAGAAGAACGAGTTTATGACATAGTTATGTAGCAAATGAAGTGTCACCCAGATAGGGTTTATGGCCCATTCATACCTTTCCAAAGCGGTTACCTGTACTAGTATTTTGCAGTGCCATTCATTTAGAGTTGGACCCCAATGCAGCTCCTAAGCACATGAATTGTAGTGCACCACAATGTGCAGTATTGCACTACTTTGCATTGCTGTGCATTGCATTGCCAAAAAATGTCTGTTTTTTTAATGTTTTAGGTGTGTTGGCAGCCCATTAGTTTGAATAGGCTGACTTAATGCAACACACGGTAATGCGTACAAAGAGAATGTTAATGCACGTTCTTTAATCCATTGCACCAGGACTTCAAAGTCTGAACAGATCCTACATATGCAAACAATCATAAAACCATTGACAGATTGGCAATTTACTGGATGAAAAAGTTTCAGTGAGTTACAAGGAGTGCAGCATTATCACCTTTCAGCAAATTAGGTGAGATCTACCGATATATAAAGAGATTGTGCAGTTGGGGAAGTGAGAAGCCTGGTGAACTAAAATAACATAGTTGCCAACGTTCCTGAAAAAACTGGCAACACTTTACTGTAATAAACAAAAAAGCAGTGCGGTGCTGCTCCTTGTCTTGTGGGACATTCTGTAGGACTTGGGGTAACAGGAGAATTAGTAAAATGAGGGGACTGTCCCACCGATCACTTGGCAACTGGGTACAAAAAGAGTAGCAAAAAGAAAAGCTAGGTAAAAGAATAGTAGTCCTACTGAGATTTAACAAAAAGCAAGAATTTAGACTGTGGCTGTCTCAATAATATATTTTACGGATATTTAAGTTTATTTGATAAAGTATAATAATAAAGGTATATGACAGAACAGTATGCAATCCTTATGCTGTATTTTTGGATGTGTACGCTGAATGAACCCATCAAATATGCACAGCATTTTTTGTCAAGCCATGTGTAGCCCTTCATATGTATATTAAATATATCTTCTTTAACATACTGTATATTCTGTTATATGGTTCAATCAATATTGTATATCCTTTCCTGCTACACAACGCAACTAATATGTATAGTTATAGCTATGCTCTCATTCCATTTTGCAGAATACAGGCTATAAAGTGAGCTGTACCCTTAAGCCTCGTACACACGATCGGATTTTCTGACGGGAAATGTGTGATGACAGGCTGTTGACAGAAAATCCGACCGTTTGTAAGCTCCATCGGACAATTGTCCGATTTTCTGTGGACAAATGTTGGATGGCAGGTTTTAAAATTTTCCGCAGACAAATGTCTGTTGTCGGATTTTCTGAGCGTGTGTACACAAGTCCGTTGGACAAAAGCCCAAAGCACAAACACGCATGCTCGGAAGCAGAAGTGGTCGGTCTTGTAAACTAGCATTCATAATGCAGAATTAACATCTGTTACGTGGCAAATTATGAAATCTCGAAATGCAGCGCACATTCTCTTCTTCTTTACTGAGATAATAATGAAGCTGCTTTGCTGGTAAAACTGATGCAGTTATTGCAAAGGCTTTTTTTTTTTCTAGTGATGTCAAGAATCATATTATTATGTTTTGGTTTTTTTTGGGCAAGTTACCACAACACCATTATCACGTAGTTTTTAAAATCAAAGATACAACTATGTTGGTGTCCCTTGTCAATTTTACATTGTATTTTTTTTAACCACTTCAGCCCCGGAAGAATTTACCCCCTTCCTGACCAGAGCATTTTTTGCGATTCAGCACTGCGTCACTTTAACTGACAATTGCGTGGTCATGCGACGTGGCTCCCAAACAAAATTGCCGTCCTTTTTTTTCCCATAAATAGAGCTCTCTTTTGGTGGTATTTGATCACCTCTGTGATTTTTATTTTTTGCGCTATAAACAAAAAAATAACGCATTATTTTTTACTTTTTGCTATAATAAATATCCCCAAAAAATATTTTAAAAAACATCAGTTTAGGCTGATACGTATTCTTCTACATATTTTTGGTAAAAAAAAAAAAAAAATCGCAATATGCGTTTATTGATTGGTTTGCGCAAAAAGTTATAGCGTTTACAAAATATGGGATAGTTTTATGGCATTTTTATTAATATTTGTTTTTTTACTAGTAATGGCGGCGATCAGCGATTTTTATCGTGACTGCGACATTATGGCGGACACATCGGACATTTTTGACACATTTTTGGGACCACTGCCATTTATACAGCAATCAGTGCTATACAAATGCACTGATTCCTGTGTAAATGACACTGGCAGTGAAGGGGTTAACCACTAGGGGGCACTGTAGGGGTTAAGTATGTCCTGGGGAGTGTTTCTAATTGTGGGGGGGTGTGGCTACGTGACTGATCTCTGCTCCCGATCACAGGGAGCAGAGATCAGTGACACTGTCACTAGGCAGAACGGGGAGATGTTTGTTTACATTAGCATCTCCCCGTTCGTCCTCTCCGTGAGGTGATCGCGGGTATCCCCGTGGCGATCAAGTCCGCGGGACCCATGACCTGACTCACGGAGCTCACGGCACGCACGCAATGGCACGGTGGCAAATTTAAAGGGACGTACGGGTACGCCCATTTGCCCAGCCGCGCCATTCTGCTGACGTACATCGGCGTGCGCCAGTCGGGAACCGGTTAAATGTAACTGCCTACTCCCAAACTGTCATTTGAAGTAAAACACATAGCCAAGTATTATTCTCCACAATTTTTTTATTGTGCATTAAAAAAAAAGAAAACAAATAAAATTAGACATGCTGTCTACCAATAGAACTTAACCAAAAAGTGCATTCTATGCATCCAAAAATATAGAAAATATAACAAATCAAATCATTATTATTTAACCACAAAATTAAATAAAAGCATGCATGTGTCCTGCTTCTTAATATAGGGGGTCAACAATGCCAAGAATTAGTGAAATCAGGGGTCCGTCATCCGCAGATAATTCCAAAAAACTTCTGGATTATTCTCATGGAGCTCCCACAGCAAAGGAATAGGATATAATTGGTCACGAATAATAAAGCAACCAATTTTTGGTCTAAGAACTCCTCCTCCTCCTGTTCCTGGACTGGACTTGGGCCAATAATAAACAACACGTTATCTCCTCCAAGTCCGCAACATCTCTGGTTGACGAACGGCCGTTCAGAAACAAACTGAAAAGCACGAAATGAAAAGCGCAAACTGAAAAGCGGTAAATGAAAAGCGCAAAATGAAAAGCACGAATCAACATTCACCAAACTTCTACTAACACAAAATTAGCAGAAGGAACCCAAAGGGTGGTGCTAAAGAGTTGAAAAACCACGTAGTACGTCACTACATTCGTGTTTGTTGGCTGACAATTTCTTGCCATTTGTATGCAGGACAAAATCCAGGCACACACCTTCGGACAAAAGTCTGAGATTTTGTCTGCGGAAAATCCGATCGTGTGTATGAGGCTTAAGAGGTAGATTTATTGCCCATCACAGTCATTTCTGCACTAACAAAATGACAGCTAAAATCTGACTGGTAGTTGCTGTCATCAACCCCACTCTTCCTGCCCGAGGTTTCCTAAATCAGCACCAAAATAATGAGCAGGATTGCTGATTTCAGCATCCCTGGCTACAGCCTTTGGGACATTCCAAAACATTCCTGTCATTTTTTATGATGGGATCACTGGCTAGTTTGACCAAGCACAGTCTATTTATGTATGTCACAAGAGAGCATGACTCTAAACTAGGGAACCACAATGCTATAATCTTGCAAATAAAGGTCTTGTTACTGGTGGAGGTGGGGACAGAGCTGATATGGGATACTCTGATACACATCTCAACTGTAGGGTTAAACTGGGTCCTTAAAGCAGAAAGTCAAAGTGCTACAATATTCAAGTGTGACAAAATAACCAGTCAATAAATAAATCACAATGCAATAGTATTGTAACAACGTTGTACAGTAAACACTGTGCAAGTAAACACAGGTAGTTGCAAAAATTAAACAAATAAAAATAATAATATATATATATATATATATATATATATATATATATATATATATATATATATATATATATATATATATATATATATATATATATATAAAATAAAACTATTATTTTTATTTGTTTAATTTTTGCAACTACCCGTATTGTACAACGTTCTGCTAAGCTTTATTTGCAGTTTAACCCAAAACACAACAAACCCAAAGCAGATTTATAAAAACTCCACATAATTGAATGTAATTTAATTTATTAATGCATTAGTTTAATAAAATTATGGATTTCCCATGCCTCTAACAGTCATACATGTGGCATAATTCAAATATTAGGAGTTTGAATGGAATTGGATGAGGCCAGACACATCATTCCACCGCCTCCCAGTAATTTCACATCAGGACATCTATAGACACAAAATAATTCTGGAGGATGGTTAGCAGTTCAGCTACTAAAAAAATGCAAACAGGATATATTTACTAAAATATGAACTTTTTTCTTAAGGTTTCCTTTCTATGGCAATTACATTTAATCATTCTATTTCATAGTGTGGTACAAAGAAAGTACTACTAAGATAAGTATATAATATTCAAAATGGTTTGTTTAAAAAATGTAATTGTAAATGATTTATTATAAACCACAGCAACCAAGTTTAGATCATCCTTTCTCAACCTTTTTAACAGAGAGGGACCCTTGCAAAACTGTTCTGCTGTCACACAACCCATTCTAATAATTACTGTATCTATAGCTCATGGTATATGACCATGAATCTTCAGTGGGAAGAATGCTCCTTACATTTGTGATCAGTGGGAAGAATCTTCCTCATACAGATAGCAAAAACAATAACTTACGTCAGTGGGACCTTATCTGAGAGGCAGAAGTTTCTCATTGATCAAGGAACCACCAGCAACCTCTGGAGGAACCTTAGGCTTCCACAGAACCCTGGTTGAGAAAGGCTGGTGTAGACAGTTAAAGAAGTTGACCTGTGATTGTTTCTGTCGGTCACCGCATACCTTTGCACAGAATATATTAAGACAGACTTTCTCAACCTTTTTAACATAGAGTAACCCTTAAAATAACATTGTTGTCTTAGGGAACCCCTGCTAATAATGACTATATCTACAGCTCATGGTAAATTACTATGATGGTCAGTGGGTGGAATGCTCTTTACATCTGTGGTCAGTGAAAAGAATCCCCCTCATACTGTAAGCCAAAACGATCATTTACATCAATGGGAACTTATCTGAGATGCAGAAGTTACTCATTGATCAAAAAACTCCCAGCAACCTCTGGAGAAACCGTAGGCTTTCACAAAACCCTGGTTGAGAAAGCCTGGTGTTGATGACTTATTATTTTTTCTCTTGATCGCCGCATACCTTTGCACAGATTACATTGAGGCAGTCTTTCTCAACCTTTTTTTTTTACCCCAGAGGAACTCTTGAAATAATTTCCAAGTCTCAGTGAATGTCTGCAAAGACTGGTCCAATGGAGGTCATTAGGAAAATGCCCTTTACATTGGTGGCCATTGGGAAGAATGCCCCCCTTAGTGTGATGGTTAAAAGCCACCATTAGAGAACGCTTTAAAGATTATCAGTTTTATACCACTAGCTCTGCAGTGATGATGGACCTGGATCTATGAAGGCACCATCAGATGGGAAGTCAATAAACACAGCTTTAGGAACCTCTATCGCCTCTGGAGGAACCTAGGGTTCTGCAGAACACTGGCTGAGAATGGCTGCTTTAGAGCAGTTTTGTTCACTTTCAGGCAGTAAGGAAGGAACACTCCGTCATAAGTGTCCAAAAGATCACAAATCCTAAAACAAGCTTTACTACGGTATTAATATAGATCCTCAAGCTAAACATCTGACTTTTACAAATGTCATATCTGAAAGAATTCAAACTAGGGCATTAATATTAATGACTTCCTTTATCCTTTGTCTGAATAATAAATAGCATATATCATGAAAAAAAAAAAAATCTAAACACTGACTGCACTAGTAAGTGCCATGGCAACACTGGCAACATTACAGATCCCAGAGACCCAGGCAGACAGATTTTCAGAAACCCATCGGTAGATTCTGCACAGCAGAAATAGTACAATAATCACATTTACATTGACCCCTTTACTTGCAGAGCATCTGTGGTTCTTAAGGGAACATCATTCTTTTTTTTCAAACTCTTTTCCCTTCTCCTGAAACATAATATAATTGTGCTGTATAAAATAAGGAAGGGACATCTAGAAATAGTTGTGTACCTACGTATGCAGTGATAGATAGGGGGCTCTGTGTTATAGATTGGAGTGTATAGGAGTTACCTGCGCACACCATGTAAGCTGCTGCTCTAAGGTTGATGTCAGGTGGATGATTCTGCCGAGACAAATTACCATCAGCAGGATTGCTAAGGAGGCTGCCTGTCTGTCCCTATGGAATCACTCCTTCTGTAGCCAAACACAACCAGATGTCGCTCTGTCGCTGGCCTGAATGCTGCTGTATCTCCATTACCTTTTTAATCAGTTGCCTCTCCATTTAGATTGTAAGCTCCCAGGAGCAGGGCCCTCCTTACCCTCTTGTATTGTTGTCACTGTGCCTTCTTCTCCCTTTAGTTTGTAAAGTGCTGTGCAAACTGTTAGCGCTATATAAAATATATAGTAATAATAATAATAATAACAAATAATAATAATAATAATAACAAACACTAATAATAATAATAACAACAAATAATAAAAAAAAGTACCGATGGAGCATCATCAGCTACAGAGGGAGTGATTCCATAGGGACAAATGGACAGCCTTTCAGTAATCCTGCCGCTAGCAAATTCGAGGCAGGATTGCTACCTAAGTCACCCCTCTGACATCAGCCTACAGCTGATCATATAATATGCAATCTGATTCTACAATATATGTACAATCTCCTTTAGATTTACCCAAACTATATGAAGATGAACCTAAACAATACTTTCAATTTGTAGCCAATCAGACTTTCCTCATACTACATAGTTGTTGGTAGATCCAAAGGAGATTGTACAATCAGAACGGACAATGTATGGTCAACTCAAAGCTGCCCATGCATTATACAATCTCTATACAAACAACATATTCAGTTTAAATCAGGCAGGTAGGTCCTTGCACAACGTAGTTGATAGATTTAAAGCTGGCCATGCACTATATAATCAGATTGTACAATCTTTGTACAGTCTCCCAAAGGGATACAAAGTGAGGATGGACCTAAACAATGCATTTAATTTGTATCCAATGAAATTGTTTAGTGTCTGGTGAGCCTAAAGCAGATTGTACGATGATACTGTATAGAGTCCGGTGAGCCTAAAGCAGATTGTACGATGATACTGTATAGAGTCTGGTGAGCCTAAACAGATTGTACGATGATACTGTATAGAGTCTGGTGAGCCTAAAGCAGATTGTACGATGATACTGTATAGAGTCTGGTGAGCCTAAAGCAGATTGTACGATGATACTGTATAGAGTCTGGTGAGCCTAAAGCAGATTATACGATGATACTGTATAGAGTTTGGTGAGCCTAAAGCAGATTGTACGATGATACTGTATAGAGTTTGGTGAGCCTAAAGCAGGATTGTACAAAGAGATTGTTTACGGTCTGATGAGTCTTAAAGCAGATTGTACAATAAGATTGTATGGTGTCTGGTGAGCCCAAAGCAGACTGTACTATGATATTGTATAGAGTCTGGTGAGTCTAAAGCAGGATTGTACCGAGATTGTGTACTGTCTGGTGAGTCTTAAAGCAGATTGTACAATGAGATTGTATGGTGTCTGATGAGCTTAAAGCAGATTGTATAATGAGATTGTATAGTGTCTGGTGAGGCTAAAGCCGATTGTACAATGAGATTGTATAGTGTCTTGGTAGCCTAAAGCAGATTGTACAATGAGACTGTATGGTGTCTGGTGAACTTAAAGCATATTGTACAGTGTGATTATATAGTGTCTGGTGAGCTTAAAGCAGATTGTATAATGAGATTGTAAAGTGTCTGGGGAGCAGATTTTACAATGAGATTGTATAGAGTCTGGTGTGCCTAAAGACAGTTGTACAATGAGATTGTATAGTGTCTTGTGAGCCTAAATCAGATTGTATAATGAGATTGTATAGTGTCTTGATAGCATAAAGCAGATTGTACAATGAGACTGTATGGTGTCTGGTGAACCTAAAGCATGTTGTACAGTGTGATTATATAGTTTCTTGTGAGCCTGCAGCAAATTGGACAATGATACTGTATAGTGTCTGATGAGCCTGCAGCAAATTGTACAATGAGATTGTATAGTGTGTGGTGAGCAGATTGTACAATTAGATTGTATAGTGTGTGGTGAGCTTACCCTATGGCATGGGTACTTACATGAAGACATGGTAAACGAAGGCCCATCCCCGGGGTCTCTCCAGCACGTTGTAGAGATAGTTCTGCAGCCGGCGGTACTTTTTGTGGGATGCGGAGCTCCGCGGGGGCCCCGGTAGAGGGGTGCCGAGGAGCCCCAGGCGCCGGGGGCTGCCGCTGTCAGTCTGTACGGCTGTCAGTGCCACGAATTCCATGCCGCTGTCCTGGCCGGAGACGGGTGCCAGGGACAAGGATGGCACCCGGCCATTGTCTGTCTGGGGCTGTGCCCCCACTGCCATGGCCCCTGTAGGAGGTAGGTGGACTCTCAGTCATCGGATGGAGCTGTGCGGGGAAAGTTTGGCTGCCATTGCAGTGAAAAGTTTGCGGAGAGCGGAGCAGTCAGCCGCCGCCTGGCAGACAGTCAGTGCCCGGACTAGCAGCGTTCTCTCCTATTAGATCCCCTCCTTATTCCAGAGACCACCCCCCCTTCCCTGATCCCGGAGAGATCCTCACCGATCCAGTGCCAGCCTGCCCACTCTGTTGTGTGCCACGTGCCGCCCTCTGTCACTTTACTATCCTCCTCTCATCACCTCCACCCCCTTCTTCCTTCCTCTACTTGTCTCTGACATACAGCTCCTCTCAGCATTTCACTCCGTCATGCCCGATCCCCCAGAGACCGCACTGGTGCAACCATCAAACGTGGTGCCATGCCAAGAGAGATGCCTTCTACTTCCAATATTCACTGTGAGGATCTAAGAGTGCCAACTGCCCACGCTGACTCCTCTCTGCTGCCAGCCCAATGGGTATCTATATCTTCATGGCATAGCAAAATACATCTCTACTATAGTCTTCTCACTGGAGGCTCCTTGTGACATTACTACTTGTCAGAATTTGTCACTGGTGGGACCCAGAAGTAGGAGACATTCTTATGGGGACTCTGAGATAAGGTAGACTCTCAAGAGAACCCTGAAGTAAGGGAAACTCTGATGGAAGCCATAATGTAGGGGGAATTCCAATGGGAACCCAGATGTAAGAGGATCTCTGGTGGATCCCTTATGTAAGGGGGGACTCTGATGGGGATGCTGATGTAAGAGGAACTCTGGTGGGGATCTTAATGTAAGGGGAACTTTGATTGGGAGTTTGATGTAAGGAGAACTCTGTTAGAAAGCCTGATGTAAGGAGGATCCAATGTAAGGGGGGCTCTGATGGGGGCACTAATGTAAGAGGGATTCTGGTGGGGATCCCAGTGTAAGGAAAAATCTGATGGGGACCCTAAAGTAAGGGGAGTCCCTGATGGCAAAAAAAGGGGAGTCTGATGGGGACCCTGATGTAAGAGGGACTCTGATGGGGATCCCCATCTAAGGGGAACTCTGCTGGGTACTCTGAAGTAAGGGGAGACTCTGATAGGGACCTTGATGTTAGAAAGACTCTGCTAGAAAGCCTGATGTAAGGGGGCTCTAATGGAGATCTTGAATTAAGAGGACACTCTGATAAGGGCCCTGATGTAAGGGGGTTCTGATGTAAAGGGGAGTCTGATGGGGACCCTGAAGTAAGAGAAGACTCTGAGGGGGACCCTGATGTAAGGGGGACTCTGATAGGGACCCTGATGTAAGGGGGCCTTGATGTAAGGAAGGACTCTGATAGGGATCCTGCTGTAAGGGGAGCTCTGATGGGGACCCTGAAAATAGGGAGGGCTCTGATGGAGACGCTGATGTAAGAGGGATTCTCCTGGGGATCCTAATGTAAGGGGAACTCTGCTGGGGACACTGAAGTAGGGGGAGACTCTGATGGTGACCTTGTTGTAAGGAGGACTCTGCTAGAGAGCCTAATGTAAGTGGGACTCTGATGGAGACCCTGATGTAAGGTGGTTCCGATGTAAAGGGGAGTCTGATGGGAACTCTGAAGTAAGGGGAGACTCTGATGGGGACCTTGTTGTAAGGAGGACTCTACTAGAGAGTCTAATGTAAGGGGGACTCTGATGGGACCTGATGTAAGGGGGTTCCGATGTAAAGTCTGATGGTGACCCTGAAGTAAGGGGGACTCTGATGGGGACCCTGAAGTAAGAGGAGACTCTGATTGGGACCCTTTTGTAAGGGGGACTCTGATAGGGACCCTGATGTAAGGGGAGGCTCTAATGGGGTCCTTGAAGTTAGGGGGTACTCTAATAGGGATCCTGATGTAAGGGGGCTCTGATGGAGACCCTGAAAATAAGGGGGACTCTGATGGGGACGTTGATGTAAGAGGGATTCTGGTGGGGATCCTAATGTAGGGGGAACTCTGATGGGGAACCTGAAGTAAGAGCAGTTTCTGATGGGGACCTTGATGTAAGGAGGACTCTGATAGAAAGCCTGATGTAAGAGGGACTCTAATAGGGACCCTGAATTAAGGTGAGACTCTGATGGGGAACCTGATGTAAGGGGGTTCCTAAGTAAAGGGGAGTCTGATGGGGCCCTGATGTAAGGGGGACTCTGGTGAGGACCCTGAAATAAGAGGAGACTCTGATTGGGACACTGATGTAAGGGGGACTCTGATAGGGATCCTGATGTAAGGGGTCGCCGATGTAAGAGGGGCTCTGATAGAAACCCTGAAAATAGGAAGAGCTCTGATGGAGACGATGATGAAAGAGGAACTTCTGCTGGGGATCCCAATGTAAGGGGAACCCTGCTGGGGACTCTGAAGTAAGAGGAGACTCTGATGGGGACCTTGTTGTAAGGAGGACTCTGCTAGAGATCCTAATGTAAGGGGAACTCTGATAGGGACCCTGATGTAAGGCGGTTCCAATGTAAAGGGGACTCTGATGGGGACCCTGATGTAAGGGGGACTCTGATGGGGACCTTGAAGTAAGAGGAGACTCTGATTGGGACCCTGATGTAAGGGGGATTCTGATAGGGACCCGGATGTAAGGGGGGGCATGATGGGGGACTTGAAGTAAGGAGGGACTCTGATAGGGACCCTGATGTAAGGGGGCTCCGATGGGCACCCTAAAAATAAGGGGGACTCTGATAGGGACGCTGATGTAAAAGGGATTCTTGTGAGGATCCTAATGTAAGGGGAACTCTGATGGGGACCCTAAAGTAAGGGTAAGTTCTGATGGGGACCTTGATGTAATGAGGACTCTGCTAGAAAGCCTGATGTAAGAGGGACTATAGTAGGGACCCTGAATTGAGGGGAGACTCTGATGGAGACCCTGATGTAAGGTAGTTCTGATGTTAAGGGGAGTCTGATGGGGGCCCTGGTGTAAGGGGGACTCTGATGGGGACCGTGAAGTAAGAGGAGACTCTGGTGGGGAACCTGATGTAAGGGGGGCTCTGATGGGGGCCCTGAAGTAAGGAGGGACTCTGATAGGGATCCTGATGTAAGGGTGGCTCTGATGGGGACCCCTTAAAATAGGGATGACTCTGATGGGGACCCTGAATTAAGGGGCAACGCTGATTGGACACCGATGCAATTTATAAAAGTGATTTTTTTTTTGTGGCCCATGAATATGGTAAAATATATGATGTGGTTCTCATATTGAAAGGTTTGGAGACCCTCTGCTTTAGGGATTGTCTGATCCTGAGTACCTATTTACATATATAATGGGAATACCCGAACATTAAAAGCCACTAGACTGGTGGGTATCAGTTGGTTTATACACTTATGAAGTAAGGTATCCCAAAAAAGTCCAAACTAAACCTAAAGCCTGAATCCTGTATGAATAACCAATTATGTCTTCTGACATTTCTTTTCACGTTGGCCAAACATGGCAAAACCATGGTGGTCATTGACCCCCGTGTTTGGACAAGTGAAACAGAGAGTGAATTGGTTTCTCCTCAATAAGAAAATGGGAGTGTTCCACAAAGACTCCATCTCTAATCTCAAAGGGATCTGGATCCCCTGGATCAATCATTATCTCCCACCTGATTTTCATCACATTCTGTTGGATCTTTGACAAAATAGTAAATAATCTTCATGGTGACCAAGACCCAACCTCGACCCTAAACCCCCACCCACCCTCTCGACCCAACTCCACACTCTTTTTTAGAACCCCCTAACCTGTTTACCTTTTCTATTCTTTTACACTGGATTCCCCAATTTTACCTATACACTATTTCATACAAGAAGCTATATAGATCAAGGAAATCCTTCCCTTCCTCCCCATTTTGGCTCCCTTAGGAACCACTGAAATTTGATTAACTGATATTTGAGACTCAGGAGACACCTCCATAGCTGAACGATGATCATCCATAAATGTTTCAACTTTAAAGGAAGGGTAATTTTTAACAACTGTCAACAAGAAACCTGGAATTTGTATTACTGTTTTGTACTGCTCTGCCTCATGGTATGTTTACAATCGTCAATAAAAATGGATCAAAAGCAAAATGCTAGCTGCCTGGTTGGCTTTGGCTATAGTACTTTCTAAACTGATGAGTCGGGCAAGCATGTATCCAGTGAAAGTGAGACAATTGGTCTGTATATTTTTTTTTCATTCAGGAACACAAAAAGTACTAAAATCAGGTAAAAAGCATCACAGCGATACGACTGCACTTTTTAGAAGGAAGTGTCAGGTTTGGTCAACATATAAACGGAATTAGGGCTCATTCACATCATATTCACTGAGCTGCATTCATCTGCATATATCAAGGGTCCTAAGTAGAGATGCACTGAAATTTGACTGCCAAAAATTGTGTTTTCGGCACATTGCCAAAAGGAAAATATTGCCGATAATGGATCCAAAAATGGGGTGGGCCCTGTGCGGGGCCCTGCCCCTGGTGTCGCCCATTGTGGGGGTGTATTCCTGGCTCGCTCCAGTCCTCCCTCCTCCTCTCCTCCCTCCTCCCTCCCACAGACTGTCGATTTCCGTGTGTCATGGAGCTAAATTGCCCAGGCCATAGTAATAATGTCCCACCTTCTGTGACAGACGGCATACTGATCCAATGGCGGGCAATTCAATTCACAGCTCCGTGACAAACGGAGATTGCCGCTCTGTTCCGGGCATTGTTAGGCTGCCTGGCAGGCACTGGTGAGGCAGCATCCACAGACACTGGCAGGCTGCATGATGGGCATAGGCAGGCTGCATCTGATGGACACAGGCAGGCTGCATGACAGGCACAGGCAGGCTGCATCTGATGGGCACAGGCAGGCTGCATGACAGGCACAAGCAGGCTTCATATAACAGGCACAGGCAGCCTGCATATGTTGAGCACAGGCAGGCTGCATGACGGGCACAGGCAGGCTGCATCTGATGGGCACAAGCAGGCTGCATATGATGGGCACAGGCAGGCTGCATGATGGGCGCATCCAGGCTGCATGACGGGCACAGGCAGGCTGCATATGACGGGCACTGGCAGGCTGCATATGACAGGCACTGGCAGGCTGCATCTGACCATCTCCTGTACCATGTCTGCAGTCGCTGACCATCTCCTGTACTATGTCTGCAGTCTCTGATCATCTCCTGTACCAGATGGTTAGAGACTGGGGTCATGATACATGAGATGGTTAGAGGTTGCAGCCTGCATTTTTCTTGAGCTTTTCTTGCACTAAAGGTGCCAATAATGGCCAACAATAAATTCATATTAATTTAAATTGATGATATTAATAAAAAGTCGAATATAATACAATTGTATATAAATATTTTTTTTAAACTGTCATTATCGGTTTCGGTTTTCGGCCTAGTGCAACCTTCATTTTCGGTTTCGGCACCAAAATTTCCATTCACTGCACCTCTAGTCCTAAGAATACAATTGCACATCATAACACTACATTGGGGTGCAATGCAGTGAACTGCATTAAAAATGGATCATATGTCGATTACACACAGACGTGTGTGTACATTATACCTGCCTTAGTGGGTTAATCCCATCAATCACCTTTGGGTAAATACTATAATACACAGTTTTGAGACTCTACACCTAAATGTGTTTGCAAGGTGTATGAAGATAATTACCTGCCGAACTAGCTAAAGCCTCACGGTCTTGCTTGTATATTCTTCCTCATTTAATGTAATTCTTATCTGTTCCTCTTGTTAGGATGGAAATGATCCTTGACCAGTATGTATGTTTGTTTGAAATTTACATGCTGATTGTAATATTTTGTTGGAATTCCATAAAAACCCAAATAAAAATTATATGGAATAAAAATTGATCATGTCTGCATTTTCATGCAGCGCAAAGCAAGTCATGGCATGTTACCACAGTGTGTCACAATGCATAGACAGCATGTACATGTTTGAGGACTGGGGGGACCTATAATTGTACCAGGGCATTGGAAAAGGGTGAGTACTTGGTACTATTTCAAAGAAAATGTAAAAAAAAAACAGCTCTAGCCACTATATATTTACCCAATATTTGACACTGTCCCAAAAGGCTTACCAATACAGCAGTGCTGTTCCGCACCTCTTGTGGGTTGCATGACTCCCAGAGGAATTCAACCCACTCCTGGGATCTCATGGTGACAAGGCTCCACCCTCTGCTATGGACTCACAGGAAGAATGCCGCAGAGAGGTGCACCAAGTCATTATTTGGCACTGCTTTCTGTACCATTCAGGATCCACCCACCTCCAAAATAAGAAGAGGATGGAGGGTCAGGAGGTGCTCCCATGGTAGAAGGGGGTACAGGAATGGTGAGGCTGGTGAGCCAGGAGTTATGCTTTCAGTATCATGAGTCAATGAATGTAGGTCAGAGTAAAGTCCATGTCTACACCTGCTTGTTCTGGTTCAGTGAATCAAAATAATGAAGCAAGACGGTCAGCATGACAAGCAACTAGCATTTTCAGAAGGAAGGGTCAGCAATGGCAGCCATCATGTTCCACATGACAGTAATACACTCTAATAGTTATTTCATGATAAAATCCTGCCAGGTCTCTCATCTATGATTGTGACTTAGGTAAAAGGTTTGCAGGCTGTGCATTAAGTCTATACAATATTTCTGTCTTTTGTCTCTGAAATAATAAACCCTCATTTTTATTTCATGATAAAATCTGCCTTGTCTCTCCCTCTGAAAATGTGGCCTACTAAAGCTGCTTATATTGTGTGCATGGCCTTTGAATAACATTTCTGGCTTTTTTTCAGTGGCATAATACCCTTTAATTTTGATTTCTTAATTACAACTTGCCAGGTCTCTCCGTTTTAAACCTTGGTCTACCAAAGCTGTTAACAAAATGTACAAGAAGTCTGTACGATATTTCTGGCTTTGTCTTTGAAATAACATGTTCTAATTGTTATTTCATGATAAAACATATCCGGACCCTACTTCATACATTGCTGACCAGTGTGGTTTTGAAGTGTTTTTCTATACTCTGCTTTGACATTTATTAAACCTTTAAGACAATACAGTGTGGTTCTGTGAAAAAAGAAAATTACAAATTATCTATCTACAAAACACTGGCCATTTGGATCAAAGTTCAGCTTTAGCTTTGCTTTTGAAAAGTAAACTTTTCTATAGCCTTTAGATTTGTTGTGGCCGCTACTTCCACTGTTCATATCAAACCTATTTTCCTGCTTCATAAAAGAAATCGGGTGTCACAGTCAAAACTATCTACAAAGTTTTAAAGTTGAAATAATCTTATTGGGTTGCCACTGTAATGTGATTAAACCAATCAATAATGTGAAAGTAAAAAAAACAATTACACATCCAAAATATGTGGTGACGGAATGTGGGGTCACTGATGCTGTCCGTGAGAATTGTAATGTTGTAATTGTAACGTAATGTTCCATAACACCAAAAGGTGTCTAAGCTTGTGATTGAAAGAAATTGTATTTTTCCATGTAACCTTTGAAGTTTCTTAAAAAGGAGGACTTTCTCGCCACTGTATGCTATTTTCAGTTGCATTGGTACATGTCCCCTATAGCAGTGCCAATCTCTATATGCCCTTTGTTTGAAATTCTATTAAGCCAGGTACACACTGAAAGTTTATTTTCGTTCAACCCAGTAGTCTGAATGAAAAAAGCTTAGAGGTCACTGTATTACCTAAGCAATGTTAGTGTGGCCATCTTCCCCGCTGAGCTATTGTGTTCTGACAGGGGGATTGCCCCCCCAACATGCCAGACCTGATCGCCTGCTGATTTTCCAGCATGCCTGTTCGACAGAAGGCGGTCATTAGACTGGCTTCTGTTGGACAGGCTGCTGTACACACTGGCTGAATGTCAACCAGTTTATGTTAACTGGCCGATACTGAATGATATTTGGAATGTGTGTACCAGCCTTTAGGCTAAAAAATGAGCAGAACTGAGTTTTAAGGTTCTCCTCAAAAGACCTCAATTGGGTTTAGATTAAAATGACTATTGTCTTTATTGTCTCTTGATACTATTATACTATTTTCTTTAGATGTCTCCAGGACCAGCTTCCTGCATTAACATGAACACTTGGCTTGTCTGAGCATACTGGCTCACATCTCGGAGAGGTACAGGGAAAGTATAAACACAGATGCCTCTGGTGCTGCTTTTTTGGGGAGTAACAATATTCACTAAATAACGTTTTGCTTACCTATTTGATCATTATTTCCCTCCACAAATGTTGACTGGCATAGTCATGAGGCTGTCACCTGATCCAGCCAAAAACAGTTGAACTGAACGACTTATATCTTACAACTAGACTCGTAGGTTTTTGGGTACCTTTAATTATTGGCCACCAGGAGGTGAGGTGAGGAGACTTCGTAGTTAAAAATCTCTATATGTTTTCAGAGTCTCTCCAGACCTTCCAAGACTATTACATCTGGGCCTGTACTCCCCCTCCCAGCTTCTGCTGTTACTTCTGCTCTTTAAATGTGTTTAGTAATGCTAACGGGGCATTTACTAACAAGTACTATTGCTATTCTCTAGAGACCTATCATATGCACTTCTTCTTCCACTCTCCCTCCGTCCTGGTTCCATTTTTCTTACCTAAACAATCTGTGTAAATGACTTGCTCCTCTGCCGCTGTCTTTTTTGTTTGGCATCTTCTTTGCTTACACTTATAATTTGTGCATTTTCATAGATTTTGTTATTTTTAGGAATACTGAAAAAAGTAAGAAGGTAAGACTAAATGTTTTTTTTTTGTCAAATATGTACTAATTGTTAAAAAAAAACAAGGTAAAATAGAGTTACATTTGATGAAATGCTGAGATCAATTTTTATATATTTGTTCTAAACAGATCACTGTGAGGATTTATCATACAAACAATTAACTGTCAGCTTGTTGACATGTTTAAACATACACCTAATTTTTTCAAGGCAAAAAAAGACATACCTTGGATGTTAAGCAAACTTTTCTTTTAAAGTGTATATAACTTGGCTTGACTTTTGTTTATCAATCGCTTATTATACATTAGACTAGGGAGATGGATCTTATGAATTTTCCTGGGGCCTTTTTTTGATTATACAGAAAGCTAATAGGTTCCTATCAATTGCATTAGAGCAGACCGGAAGTGTGCACACTCTGTCTGTACTAATTAGTGCACAAATGTAAGTATTATCATCTTTCTATTTGGCGCTTCATTACTTACTTTTACTTTGTGAATAATGCTACTTTATTTTTTTTTATTTTTATATAATGCAGAGCCATTATGCAGTGTTTTCAAGAGTACCACAAAGGAGAATACAATCTGTTATTTGTACCACAGTCAAACAAATATGCAAATACACAGTCTAGTGCCATTTTGAATACATGTCAAGTAACTTACCAGTAGCCATGAGATTTGAGTTCGGGTTGAACATGGGTTTGAGGCCAACTACGCCCATTCACCATTCAGTCATTTGCTGCCTGAACTCCCAGGATGGTCAAAACAGCGTAGGGATCAAGGGTGATATATTGAGCAAATATGGTAATTTGCACATGCCCATCAACCATCCATAGTATTTATTACTATAACTTTACATGGCCAGACTCACACTTTTCCCCTTTTTTTTTATCCACATTCATGTGAATGTGTATATATACATATATCTATATCTATATATATATATATATATATATATAGATATAGATATAGATATATATCTATATCTATATCTATATCTATATATATATATATATATATATATATATATATATAGATATAGATATAGATATATGTATATATCTATATATATACAGTATCTCACAAAAGTACACTCCTCACATTTTTTGTAAATATTTTATTATTTCTTTTAATGTGACAACGCTTAAGAAATGACACTTTGCTACAATGTAAAGTAGTGAGTGTACAGCTGGTATAACAGGGTAAATTTGCTGTCCCCTCAAAATAACTCAACACACAGACATTAATGTCTAAACCGCTTGCAACAAAAGTGAGTACACCCCTAAGTGAAAATGTCCAAATTGGGCCTAATTAGCCATTTTCCCTCCCCTGTGTCATGCAACTCGTTAGTGTTACAAGGTCTCAGGTGTGAGTGGGGAGCAGGTGTGTTAAATTTGGTGTTATCGCTCTCACTCTCTCATACTGGTCACTGGAAGTTCAACATGGCACCTCATGGCAAATAACTCTCAGAGGATCTAAAAAAATAATTGTTGCTCTACATAAAGTTGGTCTAGGCTATAAGAAGATTGCCAAGATCCTGAAACTGAGCTGCAGCATGGTGGCCAAGACCATACAGCAGTTTAACAGGACAGGTTCCACTCAGAACAGACCTCGCTATAGTCGACTAAAGAAGTTGAGTGCATGTGCTCAACGTCTTATCCAGAGGTTGGTTGTCTTTGGTAAATAGACGTATGCAGAGGTTGAAGGGGTGGGGGGGGGTCAGCCTATCAGTGCTCCAACCATACGCCGCACGCTGCATCAAATTGGTCTGCATAGCTGTCGTCCCAGAAGGAAGCCTCTTCTAAAGATGATGCACAAGAAATCCCGCAAACTGTTTGCTGAAGACAAGCAGACTAAGGACATGGATTACTGGAACCATGTCCTGTGGTTTGATGAGACCAAGATAAACCTATTTGGTTCAGATGGTGTCAAGCATGTGTGGCCGCAACCAGGTGAGGAGTATAAAGAAAAATGTGTCTTGCCTACAGTCAAGCATGGTGGTGGGAGTGTCATGGTCTGGGGCTGCATGAGTGCTGCCGGCACTGGGGAGCTACAATTTATTGAGGGAACCATGAATGCCAACATGTACTGTGACATACTGAAGCAGAGCATGATCCCCTCCCTTCGGTGACTGGGCCGCAGGGCAGTATTCCAACATGATAACAACCCCAAACACACCTCCAAGATGACCACTGCCTTGCTAAAGAAGCTGAGGGTAAAGGTGATGGACTGGCCAAGCATGTCTCAAGACCTAAACCCTACTGAGCATCTGTGGGGCATCCTCAAACGGAAGGTGGAGGAGCGCAAGGTCTCTAACATCCAGCAGTTCAATGATGTTGTCATGTAGGAGTGGAAGACACATGTGAAGCTCTGGTGAACTCCATGCCCAAGAGGGTTAAGGCAGTGCTGGAAAATAATGGTGCCCACACAAAATATTGAAACTTTGGGCCCAATTTGGACATTTTCACTTAGGGGTATACTCACTTTTGTTGCCAACGTTTTAGACATTAATGGCTGTGTGTTGAGTTATTTTAAGGGGACAGCAAATTTACATTGTTATACAAGCTGTACACTCACTACCTTACATTGTAGCAAAGCGTCATTTCTTCAGTGTTGTCACATGAAAATATATAATAAAATATTTACAAAAATGTGAGGGGTGTACTCACTTTTGTGAGATACTGTATATATATATATATATATATATATATATATATATATATATATATATATATATATATATGTGTGTGTGTACTAGCATCCCCATGCTAGTCCTTCTTTGGTTCTAGCATCCCTTTGGTTCTCCAGCCCTCCTCCCTCATTGTATTTTAGCTGTTACCTTTTCCTTCAGCAGCTTTAACAAACCATATATTGAGCAAATACGGTCATGATCATAATCTGCAAACTCAGCTGAACCAAGCTTAAAGGTAGTTGCAGTGGACTGAGAAGGGGAACAGAGCAAGACATACAGCATTGGGAATTGCTCCACACCGAGATCTGGAGAGAAATCTGTTCCAGTCACAGACAAAGACTGATTTTCCTAAAGCTGGCCATACATGGGGGAACATTGATTGAGATACAGAACTTCCAGCTCCATGTTTTGTTGCAATCACAAAGCAATCAAGACCATAAACTGACTGCAAGAAAATCAGATTTAAATTGTCCCAATTGAACATGGCAGACAAAGCCCTTTTCTGACAAAATTACTGTAGGTTCTTTTTTTCCATTTTTTATTCCATCTTTTAATAAACTATATTGACGCTGTCAATTCGTTGTTCATTTTCAACTTCAAAATCCTGGGTGGAAAATTGCTTAGTGCCTGGCCATTACTTGCAATAGTATGCCTGATTACGAGTGGATGAATAATGATTGAAATTGAGTGAAAATTGCAAAGTGTATGGGCAGCTTAACAGTCAGATGTGTGCTTACAATACTAGGGTTAAATGCTCCAAGTCTTCTTGGGGAGCTGAAGTGAAGAAGTACACCCAATGGGGACGCACCCAATCCTCCCTTCTTATCCACTGGGATCTGTGAACAGGGGGGAGAATCATGTGACTAATCAGACTCTCCCTCATTCCGATATAAATATATGTGTGCCTATCTAGCCTATATATAGAAACATAACATAGAAAAGTGACAGCAAAAAAGACTCAGTAGTCCATCTAGTCTGCCCATTTTTATTTATTTTTTGTTTGTTTTTTTATTTGTTTTGGGGTTTTTTTGTATTCTTTTTTTTTCATTTATCTTGTTGTCTGACTATAGATCTATGTTTATCCCAAGCATGTTTAAAGCCATTTACTGTTGACTGTCTTACTACCTCTGTTGGTAGTTTATTCCAATCATCAGCTACTCTTTAGCCTCGTACATACAATCGGATTGTTGGCCAACAAAACCTTGGACTTTTGTCCGAAGGGCATTGGCCCAAACGTGTCTTGCATACACACGTCCACACAATTGTTGGCCAACAAATATGAACGTAGTGGGGTACTACGTTATTTTTCAGCTCTTTAGCGCCACCCTTTGGGCTCCTTCTGCTAATTTCGTGTTAGTAGAAGTTTGGTGAGTGTTGATTCGCGCTTTTCATTTTGCACTTTTCATTTCGCGCTTTTCAGGTTATGCTTTTCAGTTCGTCTCTGAACGGCTGTTCATCAACCACCCGTGTTGTGGAATCGGAGGAGATAACGTGTTATTTATTATTGGCCTTGGAGTTATTGTTTTGACATTATTTTTTTGGTTGAATAATGATTTGATTTGTTATATTTTCTATATTTTTGGATGCATAGAATGCACTTTTTGGTTAAGTTCTATTGGCAGATAGCATGTCTAATTTTATTTGTTTTCTTTTTTAATGCACAATAAAAAAATAGTGGAGAATAATACTTGGCTATGTGTTTTACTTCAAATGACAGTTTGGGAGTAGGCAGTTACATTTAAAAAATACAATTTAAAATTGACAAGGGACACCAACATAGTTGTATCTTTGATCTTAAATACTACGGGATAATGGTGTTGTGGTAACTTGCCCCCCCAAAAAAAGCATAATAATATTATTCTTGATATCACTAGAAAAAAAAAAAAAGCCTTTGAAAATTAGTTTGCAATAACTCCATCAGTATCACCAGCAAACCAGCTTCATTATTATCCCATTAAAGA
The DNA here is from genome assembly GCF_042186555.1 of Aquarana catesbeiana. Lineage (NCBI taxonomy): Eukaryota > Metazoa > Chordata > Amphibia > Anura > Ranidae > Aquarana > Aquarana catesbeiana. The sequence goes on from NC_133325.1 coordinate 412,567,022, forward strand.
AGAGAATTGTGCGCTGCATTTTTAGATTTCATAATTTGCCGGGTCACGAATGTTAATTCTCCATTACGAATGCTAGTTTACAAGACCGACCGCTTCTGTCCTTGCTTCTGAGCATGGGTGTTTGTACTTTGGACTTTTGTTTGACAGACTTGTGTACGCACGCTTGGACAATCCGACAACACACATTTGTCTGCGGAAAATTTTAAAACCTGCCATCCCACAATTGTCTGCGGAAAATCCGACAACAATTGTCAGATGGAGCATACACACGGTCGGATTTTCTGCCAACAGCCTGTCATCAAACATTTCCCGTCGGAAAGTCCGATTGGCTTTTCGGTAAAATAATACTTTCTACGATTCGTTTTGAACTTTCCTCCAGTTAGTTTGTGGTCATGTCCCCGTGTTCTTGATTTTGGTTTCATATTGAAAAGACGGCCTTCCTGAACCTTATTCACCACCTTGATGTTTTTAAAGGTTTCAGTCATGTCTCCCTTTCCCTTCTTTCCTCAAAGCTGTACATATTAAGTTCCTGAAGTTGCTTGTTTCAGTTGTTTTATCCCCCAAACCTTTCACCATTTTTGTTACCTGTCTCTGGACTCGTTCTATGTTATCAATATCTTTCTGTAAGTGAGGTCCCCAGAACTGGACACAGTATTCTAAATGAGGTCTCACTAATGATCTATATAGGGGAATCAGAACCTCCTTCCTCCTGCTGGTGATCCCTCTAGTGATGCATCCTAGTATTCTATTCTAGATAATAAATATACTAAAGTATAGCTGCTTGGGTATAGGTATCTTTATATTTGCATAGTTTTCCATTTTCTTTTTTAACTCTTAAATAATCGCAATGTATTTTTGAATATTAAAATGATTGTACTGTCTTAACAAACTCCGTCACAGTGAAACCTTTGCAAATAAGGAGAATGTACGACATACTGGTAAAGGCTCATCTCTGTAATGAAAAGATGCCCTCTAATGACACTACTGAAGATGTAATGTAATAAACAGTTATACTAGATAAAGGGCTGACATTTAAGCAGATAACTCTAAATATTACAAAGCATTTAAGCAAAGCTGTTGCATATTAGGCAGGATTACATCACTGTAATATTACGGAGGAGCAGATTGAAAACTCATTTACATTCATGCTACCATTGCTGAAGAGTCAGCAGCAGGGCCAGATTCATTGGGCACAATAGGTTTGGCCAAGGAGGTAGCCTTTCCCTGTATAGTTATCAGCTACACATTTTGTCCCCATCATCATCTCATATAACCTTATTACATTGTCACTATAGTATTCTAAGCAACGTTCAGTCTAGTAACATAAGAAAATGTTCTGTGTAAAATAGGTGACCTTAAGGCTGGCCATACATTATACAATTTTTTTGCACAATTTTCCTTTAGATTTACCAAAACCATATAATATGAGGTCAAACCTAAACACTTTCAAGTTGTAAGCAATCAGACAGGTCCTTGCACTATATAGTTGAAGGTAAATCTAAAGGAAATTGAATAAGAGATTTGTATAATGTATGGTCAGCTTTACAGAGGTTGTTTCGGCGGCTGTATATTGCTGGGTGCTAATAAGGATATATCCACATATACGGATATAAAAACAAGCTATGCCTATAAGCAAGCTTTCCTAACATCTAACAATATACAACAGCTTTTATCAGATTAGTTGCACCTTTTGTCAATGAAAAGCTTTCCTTCAGCTCTAGTCCTGTGAGTTTGCTTAGAAAAAAGGTACAAAACAGAGCACCTTGGCCTCATGACCAGTGGCGGCTGGTGGGGTTTTCTTTTTGGGGGGGGGCGGCAAACACTCCCCCTGCGGCACTTCCCCCCCATGGCTACACAGCCTCCCCACCACCACCACCCACTGTCCTTAACTTGGATGCGGGCAGTGAGAGCGTGGCAGACTCGGGGAAAGCAGTCCTTGCAGCTTTTTTTTTTTTTGTTAGGGGAATTGAACTTGGATGGGGAAGGGTGCATATGGGATGCCTATTTGATCAATGAAACTTTGTAGGAACTATATAAACTCCAGTATATACATTTTCTCCTCTTCTACCTCCAGCACACACTTGCTTGCAGACTATCACACCCAGGACCAGCTAGCACAGGTTTCAGACCCAGCGTAATCTCACCTGGGTCTGGTTAAATGCCCTTTACAGGCAATGACCGCAGGAACCTATAGTGTAGCAAAAATGGAAGTCTTTGGTGCTAGCTGTCCTATCTGTGGCTATCACTCCCAGTACCACCTCTTCAGGCACTGCCAGCCCTCATGGCTGCAGCTTCCACTTTCTACTGCCTGTGCCACTACAGTCCTCCTGACTGGCTCTGCACCCATCTCACTCTGCTCCATCCCAGTCCTCTCAGGCATGCCTCCCAGTCTTCCTGACTGTGTGTCACTCACCAGCCCTCCTGGCTATTCCTGTTATTCCTGGAGACTTACATGGCAGTGTCCTCCTGTTGTCCTCTCCTTTCTCCCAGTGCTTCATAGCCAGAACACCTTCATGGGTTTTTAGAAGGTCCCGTCCGCACCCGAGCCCAGGCCCAAGGTCACCCCCCCCAACTGGGGAGCTACCTCAAAGGCCACGACAGCCTAACACTCCATCTCAAGCTTCCTCCCAAACTCTCCTCCCCAGCTGGGCTGACCCAGGGTATGCCAACCCAAGTTGGGGATTGGTCAGGACCCTCAGAATACTCCAGGCAGCTCCACCTTACTTCCCCTCCCATTTTTCTAGAAGGTACCAGTACATTCTAGAAATAGGGGGGAGGTCTCAGTGATGCTGCCTGTGAGTCATCCAGCTCTCCCTGGATCTCCTCCCAACCCATGAAAAAACACAGACAGGCTTGGCTGCCAGCCCCGCCTGCACAAATTTACCTACACTAAACACACACAAAAAACTATCTACGCTTCTAGCACTAGAGGGTGCAACAAAAGTAAAAATGGTATTCTCAAAGGCAAGTAAATATTTTGCTTTAAAATATCCACAACCTGGCTTTCTGTTTTAAAGCAAAAAAATGTACTTACCTTTGTGAGCACTCTTTTTACTTTAAATGAATACATATTTTAAGTAGTCAAGATGCTCTGTTTTGTTCTTGTTCTTTTTATATGCATCAGACCTCCCAGCCTATGTTATGAGCTGCCAAGCCTCTAAGAAATTTGAATTTTTAGTGATAGTCCTCTAAGATTATATTGGTGAAATCTCCAGCTGCTGTTTCTAGCACTTTTGGAAACGTGCTTGCAAAGTATCACAGAGAGAATCACTACATTTTAAATTGGGTCAGAAAATGATAACGTTGGGGATTTATGGTTGATAAAAGTATTACTTATTTCTGTATTTCTGCACCTCCACTTTGCATTTCATGAATGTTTCCATCTGCATTTGGCTCACTGTTACTCGGTTGTATATAAAAATGCTTTACAATACTAATTAATCGCTAATGCAGCCATTCTCAACTAGGGTTCATTGAAACCCTTGGGTTCCTCTAAAGGTTGCTAAGGGTTCCTTGATCTGTGGCTGATTGACTTCCCATTTGATGGTGCCTGCACTTGGCAGAGACAGCTGAATTGCACCAAGGATCTTGGGTCTGAAGGTCTTTTTAGAGGTCTGTAAAGGGGGCAGTTTTACCACTGACCACCAATGTAAGGAGGCATTTTGCCACTAGCACACAATCAATTGGTTTTAGCAGCGGTTCCCCGGAGACCTGAAAATTATTTCAAGGCTTCCTCTGGGGTCAAAAGGTTGAGAAAGGCTGCCATAATAGGAGATTAAAAAGATATTCACAATGGCCACAGGACGATATAGGAACCTTAACGCAAAAAGTCACGTGACATCTCTTTTCTTCTAGCAGTTGTCATAATTCGTGTAGAGCTTACCCCTGAAGGAGCCGCTGGATGTATTGGGTCCCATTCCTGTGCTCACAACTCTGCAACTAGCTCCATGCGCTCTGACAGTGATAATGCGCTCTGGGGAACAGTGGCGGTGCATCCATAAGGGTTCCGCCCCCTCTCTCCAGCCACCCCCTCTCTGAACCGCCTCTCCACCAATCAAGTGCTTGGGTCTGTTACCCGTCACCTGATTGGCTGAAACGACAGGCGCTGTGATTGGACGCCTATCGGGAGGAGAGGACACCAATCAAGTGCTCCTCTCCACCAATCAAGTGCTTGGGTCTGTTAACCATCACCTGATTGGCTGAAACGACAGGCGCTGTGATTGGACGCCTATCGGGAGGAGAGGACACCAATCAAGTGCTCTCCACCAATCAAGTGCTTGGGTCTGTTACCCGTCACCTGATTGGCTGAAACGACAGGCGCTGTGATTGGACGCCTATCGGGAGGAGAGGACACCAATCAAGTGCTCTCCACCAATCAAGTGCTTGGGTCTGTTAACCGTCACCTGATTGGCTGAAATGACAGGCGCTGTGATTGGACGCCTATCGGGAGGAGAGAACAGGAAGAGTCGCATGGAAGACACCACTCGCCGCCATCACCCGCTCCCCACCAAGTGCTGGGCAGACGGCATTTTATGGGCACAGTGGCAGCATTTGATGGGCACAGTGGCTGCATTTGATGAGCACATTGGCAACATTTGATGGGCACAGTGGCAGCATTTGATGGCACAGTGGCAGCATTTGATGGGCACAGTGGCTGCATTTGATGGGCACAGAGGCAGCATTTGATGGGCACAGTTGCAGAATTTGATGGCAGAGTGGCAGCATTTGATGGCACGGTGGCAGCATTTGATGGGCACAGTGGCAGCATTTGATGGCACAGTGGCAGTGTTTGATGGGCACAGTGGCAGTGTTTGATGGGCACAGTGGCTGCGTTTGATGGGTACAGTGGCAGCAATTGATGGGCACAGTGGCGGCATTTGATGGGCACGATGGCTGCAATTGATGGGTACAGTGGCTGTGTTTGATGGCACAGTGGCTGTGTTTGAAGGCACAGTGGCTGCTATTGATGGCACAGAGGCTGCAATTGATGGACACAGTGGCTGCGTTTGATGGGCACAGTGAGGCTACAATTGATGGGTTTTTTTCAGAATTTTTCAGTTTGTTTGTGCCCCCCCCAAAAATTTTGAGCACTAGCCACCACTGGTGGGGAATATTTATTGCAGATGTAAATGCAGTACTCCAGTTAGCAAACGAGATATGGAAAAACGACGATACAGCAAACATTTAAACTATAGCAAGTGATATATTGAAAATAGGTGAACAATAAAAATTAAATAACACTAATTTGGTGTAGAGAGCAACTCCTGATAAACGTTATACTGGGGCAATTCTAACTAGGGAGTACTACATCCCCACCACAGTCTAGCAGTCTATAATATAATTCCACCTCTTCTGCTTGCTGGCCAGCTCATTAGGGCCCAACTTCTACTTCAGAGTACCCAGGTTAAGTCCCTTAAAGAGTGGAAACAGACACTGTTTGACAACTCTGTCTCTGTTTGATCAAAGTGTAATGTGGTTTTGGTCAGTGGCCTCTCACCAACTCACCAACTGTGTCAGCAGATGACCTCTCTCTATTCACTGTGTGCAGTGTCCGCAGCATCCTCCCCCTAGTCAGGCTGTGAACTCAACCAACATCTGTGACTCTTCTTTCCCTGCTTTTTCCCTCTCAGGTGCAGCAGTGAGCTGTTTATTGGCAGCCAAACGTGCAATCAGTCCTCTCAGATTAGCCTCCACACTTCTTCACCTCAGCCTGGGAAAACAGCAGGGAACCACCTTTGTCCCAATGCCTTGTGAGATCTGCAGTCCCCTCCTTCCAGCTCGCCAAGCTAGCTCAATTCTTGCAGCCCATATTCTGTGTGCCTTCCTATTAGGTAGAGAGCAGGCTCAACACTGGTTGTACACAGCTTTACAGTAAGGCCCCATGCACACAGGACATTTTTTTTCCTCCCCTGGAGGCCTATATTGTGTTTTGCAAACATGCTTAGGTGCGTCAAGCGCTTGGGCATTCATTCATTCCACTGGGTGGAATATTAATTTAACCACTTTAGCTCCAGCAGATTTGACCTACTTGGTGACCAGGGAGTTTTTTGCTATTCGGCACTGCGCTACTTTAACTAGAAACTGCGTCATCATGCAACACTGTAGCCACATGAAATTCATATAATTGTTTTCACAATAATAGAGCTTTCTTTTGGTGGTATTTGATCAACTCTGGGTTTTTAATTTTTTATTATATATGTAGCGCTGGTAGATTTGCAATCTACCGCATGTTAGGTAAATTTAGTAAATTGTGTGTTAGGAAGGTTAAAAGTTCGCCTCTGTTCCAGCTTGGCCGACGTTGTGGGTGTTTCCGTGCTGACCGGTGGGTGTCGCTGTTACCACTGGTCAGGGTTGGAAAGGCAACGTGTTGAAGCGTATGGATGCTCCTCTGTCCCGGAGGCACGCTCGGTGGAGGTGGTCCTCCCAGTTGCATTCCGGGCGAGGGTATTTATGGGACAGACGCCATATTTTGGGGTTCGTTTTACAGCCACCTGCTGGCCCTCCTGGCCGACAGGTATGCGTTAAGGAGCTACCTCGTGGTCCTCCGTTCGGGAGGCCTATGATACAGCGGCGCAGAGGTGGGTCCAGAGGCTTGTCTGGAGCCTGCCACCACGGCCGAGGAATGGTCCTGAGCTGTCGGTCCTGTGTGACGAAGCTGGACAACCGAGGAGATGCCAGGGGAGGACCCGTCTTGGAGAGATCATGCAGCGTGCTGGTCTAGAGAGGGGCCTGGTGACTCGGTTGGAGGATGTATCCAAAAGTAACTATACAGCATAGTGTTGCCGGCTCGGCTTAAAGGTTTATGCACTGTGACTGACTTTCACTACAGCAAATCTATAAATCCTGTGGCAGAGGATCGTAAGGATTTTATTCCCAAACAAGTCTGTGGCAGAGACTTTGATTCGTGCTGCGTACTGGCTGCTAGACCGGTGAGAGAGGCCTATCCAGACGAGCAAGGAGTGTGTCCCATGAGGGGAGCGCATTTCAAAATAGTATTTGAATTATACCAAGACCTTTTGCCAAGAGAACCCTTTCAGAGAATATTTGAGTTTCTTCTGCAAGTTTCCTTTCTACCTCTTTCCTGCTACTTCCTAAGTCATTTGTTTAATAAAGCATTGAAAATGTACTCCAGTGTTGGTGCGTGTGTCGTCCAGAAGTAAACTCAACGGAACCCCTAGACCCGGTGCCGGTGAAACAGAGGGAAGCAGAGTGAAGGTAACAGACCCGCTTAAACCAGCAGCTCCACCGTGAGTTAGTGCTACATATAAATGAAAAAATATTTAAAAATTTGAAAAAAAACCCTATTATCTTCTATTTTCTGTTTACAAAACATACAAAAACATACAAAACCCAGAAGAAAGCCACAAAGTACAGGTACGTTACAGTGCCTGTACGAGCCGTCCTGCCACAGTATATGTACTATGGCGGGTCGGCAAGTCGTTATTCTGGTCATTGGAATGAATGAATGCCAAATGCTTGATGTGCCTAAACACGTTTAGGCACAATATGCTTTTTTTACACTAAAACGCTCCTCTCCTGAAAGCACTGGCCTTGGTTTCTTTCTGCCTCTAAACACCTGTAAGCACATATGTGCGCATGGAAACTAGGCTAACATGGGGAGGCGTTTAGAGGCAGAAGAAAAAAAAAAGCAAAACGCAAAGCAGTGTTTTTAGTTTTTAATGCCCAGTGTGCATGAGGCCCAAGAGTCCCCTCCTGTAGCTGTGCCTGTGTAAAAGTCTCCTCTGCTGCACAGGCACAAAGGGTTTGATTTAAAAGGCAATAGACTGTGCACTTTGAAAAGAATATCTGATCAAGTTCAAGGAAAATAGTAAAAAAATAATAATTTGCTTGCACATGATTGGATGAGTAAAGTCAGCAGAGCTTCTGCTCATTTACTAAGCTCTAGAGCAACTGCAAAGTGCACAGTCTATTTGCCTTTAGTAAATCAACCCCAGAGTCTTTTTCCTGTCAGTGTTGCAGGCTGGGCTACATTTGCAGGTGCCCATCAACCATCCATAGTGTTTATTACTATAACTTTACATGGCCAAACTCACACTTTTCCCATTTTATTTTATCCATATCCATGTAAACATATAGAATATCTCACAAAAGTGGCTACACCCCTCATATTTTTGTAAATATTTTATTATATCTTTTCATGTGACAACACTGAAGAAATGGACACTTTGTTACAATGTAAAGTAGTGAGTGTACAGCTTGTATAACAGTGTAAATTTGCTGTCCCCTCAAAATAACTCAACACACAGCCATTAATGTCTGAACCGCTGGCAACAAAAATGAGTACGCCCCTAAGTGAAAATGTCAAAATTGGGCCCAAAGTGTCAATATTTTGTGTGGCCACCATTATTTTCCAGCACTGCCTTAACCCTCTTGGGCATGGAGTTCACCAGAGTTTCACAGGTTGCCACTGGAGTCCTCTTCCACTCCTCCATGATGATATCACAGAGCTGGTGGATGTTAGAGATCTTGCGCTCCTCCACCTTCCATTTGAGGATGCCCCAAAGATGCTCAATAGGGTTTAGGTCTGGAGACATGCTTGGCCAGTCCATCACCTTTACCCTCAGCTTCTTTAGAAAGGCAGTGGTCATCTTGGAGGTGTGTTTGGGGTCGTTATCATGTTGGAATACTGCCCTGCTGAATAGAGGGGATCATGCTCTGCTTCAGTATGTCACAGGACATGTTGGCTTTCATGGTTCCCTCAATGAACTGTAGCTCCCCAGTGCCGGTAGCACTCATGTAGCCCCAGACTATGACACTCCCACCACCATGCTTGACTGTAGGCAAGACACACTTGTCTTTGTACTCCTCACCTGGTTGCCACTACAAACGCTTGACACCATCTGGACCAAATAAATTAATCTTGGTCTCATCAGACCACAGGACATGGTTCCAGTAATCCAGGTCCTTAGTCTGCTTGTCTTCATCAAACTTTTTGCAGGCTTTCTTGTGCATCATCTTTAGAAGAGGCTTCCTTCTTGGACGACAGCCATGCAGACCAATTTGATGCAGTGTGCGGCATATGGTCTGAGCACTGACATGCTGAGCCCCCACCCCTTCAACCTCTGCAGCAATGCTGGCAGCACTCACATGTCTATTTCCCAAAGACAACCTCTGGATATGACGCTGAGCACAGGCACTCAACTTCTTTGTTGAACCTGAGTGGAACCTGTCCTGTTTAACCGCTGTATGGTCTTGGCCACCGTGCCATTCACACCTGAGACCTTGTAACACTAATGAGTCACATGACACCGGGAAGGGAAAATGGCTAATTGGGCCCAATTTGGACATTTTCACTTAAGGGTGTACTGTTGCCGGCGGTTTAAACATTAATGGCTGTGTATTGAGTTATTTTGAGGGGACAGCAAATTTACACTGTTATACAAGCTGTACACTCACTACTTTACATTGTAGCAAAGTGTCATTTCTTCAGTGTTGTGACATGAAAAGATATAATAAAATATTTACAAAAATGTGAGGGGTGTACTCACTTTTGTGGGATACTATATATATATATATATATATATATACACATATATACATTGATTCAGCATGGCATCCCCTTGCTAGTCCCTCTTTGGTTCTAGCATCCCTGTGTTTCTCTAATCCCCCTCCCCCATTGTGTTTTAGCTGTTACCTTCTCACTCAGCAGCTATACCAAAGCACACTGTAGATTCCTCCGTACTTCTTAACTGTGTATGTAACAATAACCCTGCGTGCCTGATATTTTTACCTTTGCGCATAAACTGCTGACTCTGGATTCTTTCACTAAACCACTTTTTCACACAGATGGGGGCCACCACGCATCCATTCTTTTATTCTTTCGTCTTCCTGTTTTTCCCTTTTTGCTGAAAAGCATTTTAATCACAGGCTACAACAGTTTAGTAAATCAAAAACCAACACAAGAAAGGGAAAAAAAAAGACATCAGTTATGTAGAGCCAGCTAGGGGAGAAGAATGGGAAATGGATATTCCTGAGGGGCTTCATTGTATATATACAGATAGATGAGACGTGGTTTAAAGCAGAACCATCCAAAATAAATCTAGCCCTTTATATGCAGCAGTTCACTAATTAGAAAAAGTAGCATGTTTTTGCTGAGCTTGCCATCATCTGGATTGGAGCCATTTTGAATTTTATTTTTTGCATTTCCCAGGCACGAAACACTATCAGCACCCCTCAGTATTAAAAGCTGCCAACATCAGTAAGCTTTTCTGTATGGTGCCAGAAATTAGGAGTGGAATTCTGTTTAGTTTTCTTTTAGAATGTGGGGAAGAGTAACTCAGTTGAAATTTTTAATTGCAGTCTGTGCCCTTTAGGAGTTTTTTTTCTGTGAGAAAAGACAGGAGTGAGAGGCTGCAAAAAATAAAAAATAAAGAGGTTGTAACCCCTGTATTCACTGTCTACAGCTAAATACATTTTTGGATTGGGTCCTAATTTAAAGCATCACTATAAGTAGAACACAGCATTCAGTATTATACACTACTCAAAAAAATTTAAGAGAAAAGAAACATATCAGATCTCGATGGGGAAAAATATCATGCTGGATATCTATACTGATATGGGCTGGGTAATGTATTAGGAATGACAGGATGCCACATCATTTGATGGAAATGAAAATTATCAACCTACAGAGGGCTGAATTCAAAGACACCCCGAAAATCAAAGTGAAAAAATGATGCAGCAGGCTAGTCCATTTTGCTGAAATTTCATTGCAGCAGCTCACAATGGTCCTCAGTAGTTTGTATGGCCCCCATGTGCTTGTATGCATGCTTCGTTGGGGGATGCTCCTAATAAGACAATGGATGGTGTCCTGGGGTATTTCTGCCCAGATCTGGACCAGGGCATCACTGAGCTCCTGAACAGACTGAGGTGCAACCTGGTGACGTCGGATGGACAGAAACATAATGTCCCAGAGGTGTTCTATTGGATTCAGGTCAGGTGAGCGTGGGGACCATTCAATGGTATCAATTCCTTTCATCCTCCAGGAACTGGCTGCATACTCTCACCACATGAGGCCAGGCATTGTCGTGCACCAGGAGGAACCCAGGACCCACTGCACCAGCATTAGGTCTGGCAATGGGTCCAAGGATTTCATCCCAATACCAAATGGCTGTCAGGGTGCCATTGTCAAGCTTGTAGAGGTCTGTGCGTCCCTCCATGGAAATGCTTTCCCAGACCATTACTGACCCACCACCAAACTGGTCATACTGAACGATGTTACAGGCAACGTAACGTTCTCAATGGCTTCTCCAGACCCTTTCACATCTGTGACATGTGCTCAGGGTGAACCTGCTCTCATCTGTGAAAAGCACAGGGTGCCAATCCTGGTGTGCAATGGCAAATGCCAATCAAGCTTCACAGTGCCAGGCAGTGAGCAAAGGGCCCAGTAGAGGATGACAGGTCCTCAGGCCACCCTCATGAAGTCTGTTTCTGATTGTTTGGTCAGAGACATTCACGCCAGTGGGTTGCTGGAGGTAATTTTGTAGGGCTCTGGCAGTGCTCATCCTGTTACTCCTTGCACAAAGGAGCAGATTCCGATCCTGCTGATGGGTTAAGGGCCTTCTATAGCTCTGTCCAGCTCTTCTAGAACTGCCTGTTTCCTGGAATCTTCTCCAGGAGACTGTGCTGGGAGACACAGCAAACCTTCTGGCAATGGTACATATTGATTGAGGGGTTGGACAGCCTGTGCAACCTATATAGGGTCCAGGTACTGCCTCATGCTACCAGTAGTGACACTGACCCTAGCCAAATGCAAAACTAGTGAAAAACAGTCAGAAAAGATGAGTAGGGGAAAAAAATGTCAGTAGCCTCCACCTGTAAAACCATTCCTGTTTTGGAGGTGGTCTCATTGTAGCCCATCTAGTGCACCTGTTAATTTCATTAACACCAAAACAGCTAAAACTGATTAACAACCCCCTCTGCTACTTAACTGACCAGATCAAAATCCCAGGAGTTTAACTTGACTTGGTGCTATACTCTAAATAAAAAAGTGTTCCTTTAAATTTTTGAGCAGTGTATATATATATATATATATATATATATATATATATATATATATATTTTTTTTTTTTTTTTTTTTTTTTTTTTTAATCAAGAAAATGGTTTAAGAATTGAACAAACCATACAAAGCAAAACAAATTCAGTACTATATTAACCATAAGAATGGCTGCTACAGTACACTTTGTATTTGGATGCACTTTTCGACAAAAAAGCAAATGATCCACATTAGATTTCTAGCACTTACAATTCAAACTGATTAAAAGGAAGCCCCAGTACAAATGACATTAAGGCCCCTTTCATATGGGGCAAAATTCGATTTGCTTAGCTGATCTCCTTTTGAGCAGAGCAGAGCAGGCAAATGACAGATCTATGTCTGCTCAGTTTCTGCATAGGAGACACGGCAGAGTCCACTCTGCTCTACTCTGCTCCAATCCCATCTGCCTAGACAGAGGGGGACGGTCCCCCTATAATTTTTTTTTAGTAGACCAGATTGGATTGGAGGTAGGCGGGTGTAAACAAACACAAATCCATTGATATCTGCTGGTCCATAGAGATATTTGATAGGTGGACATGATTGAATTGCACATGTGAAAGGTGCCTACCTGAAAAAAAAAATTTTTAAGAGTTCACATTTAAACATTTCTGGTAAAAGCACAGACATGTTAAATTCTTTCTTGCTGTTTTTTCCTTTCCATAACTTAATATGAAACTGCTGGGTGAGAAGCAAATGGGAATAATTTGCATTGTAGAGGATTGCCCATTTATTTATAATGCTCAGATGCAGGCACATGCTGCTTTAAGTCATTTTCTCACAACTCTTTGGGCTCTTGGGCATGACCAGAGAACATAAGTTCTACAGCTTCCTTCCCTCAGGACCTCAGAGAAGCCACACTTGTTGAGGTAGAGGTAGCTGGACTAGTGATCTGTAGCCAGATGGGAGGCCCTCCATGATCAGAACCAGCATGCAGTAGCGAGGCTTCAGCCAATAGCACACAGCGTCTCCAAAAGACCCAACCAATTGCTACAAGAATACCCCAGTTCCAGTAGGGTGATGCTTAGTCCTGGGCCCTGATTTCCTCCATCTGTCCACCTGTGTAACCGGAACTACTCTGGACTGTGTGTGTGGGACAATGTCTATGAGAATAATCACACGTAGTTGTGTTTTGAACTGTTTTACTGAAGTTGTGAATCTCAGCTAGACATTCTGTTATAGAGTCGTATAGTCTTATACTGCTATGCAGCCACATGTTACCCTGATTGAGTCACAGAGACATTGCTCTGAGTAGTCCATATTTGTGCCATCCTGAACCTGTTTTGCATTATTGCTTCTATCTTTTCATCTGTTTAGTAAATTGTAAGTTACAGTTCCTCACTATCTGAGCATTTGGCCCATTACTTATTCTAGGTAAACTGACAGTAGGTAAATTAAATGCATATATACAGTATAATCCTAGAAGATTTTGTTAAAATAAATAGTCTGGCAACAGGGTCACTTTTTTTAAATCCAAACAATTTTTATTAAGTAATAACAAATAGCAAAACTGACAGCACATTATGTCAGTAAAAATACAAAGATTTGAGTAAGAAAATTGAATGGTCATATAGCATTCACTCTGTAAGTGCAGTTGCTCCAGAGCTTAGTAAATAAGTCAAAGCTCTACTTTTGAAAGCGTACCCAATTATGTGCAAGGAAAAATCACATCAGTGGCAACCCGCAATGCAGGCATAGGGGCGCCGCCCCCCCTAATCCATGTGTCTGACCCCCCTATATACACGCAGGCCCTGGATGCATGGATTCCAATGGTTTTTGTTTTTTTGGGTTTTTTTTTTTAGAAGCACTGGATTAGAGGCTCTAATAGGCTTCAAAAAAAGGGTGGGCTCAGGGTGCAGAGCACTGTGCCCCAAGCCCACCCAGTTGTGTGACAATAGCAAATTAATATTCACTATTGTCTTCCTGATTCTCCTCCCGGCCAATCAGGAAGTGGGTCCTGAGACCTGTCACCAGATTGGCCGAGAGGAGAAGCGATCCTATTGGCCGCCAAGGAGGAGGAGGAGGGAGAAGACACAGGGGAAGCCGCCGTGAAGCACCAGGAGGAGGAGACGCCACCCACTGCCTGCTGCCCGGAGGAAGCGCTGCCTGCAATCTAGATGGGGTAAGTGCAGGGCTGGTGACCGACCGGGGGAGGGGGGGTGTCACCACTGTTGCACATGATTGGATGATGGAGATCAGCAGAGTTTCTGCTTATTTACGAAGCTCTGGAGCAACAGTTCTTGTAGTCTAGTTGCCTTTTAGTAAATCAACCCCCTAGTATCCAAAACCTACAACCAAACCTAAAGAATAATAGAATACAACTAAAGCTGGATTTGTTATAAAGCTTGCAGCCAGCTTGAAATAAACTAAATTTAAAGAAATATGCAAAAATACAAATAAAAGAAAAATAGGAAGAACAGGGTTCCTTTAAAAAAAATATACCTATTATTATATTATGTGACAGAAGTTTTTTTTTTGTATTGAATGAAGTTCTTCTTTAATTAGAAGTAGCAAAACAAACAATTTCCTGCTCATTTCCTGGAAACCAGATTATAAATGTAAAGAGAAACTTGTAAACTATGACACTGACCCAGAAGGGTTCACTTCACCTGTGGCACATAACCTGCAAGGGGATCATTGTGAAAGATGAACTGTAATGGTTTGGGGTCAAATATTTTGATTTTATATATTTTATTACTATTGTATAATACTTTTAATTTACAAAAAATATTTTACACAGAATGCACCCACACATTTTTGTCACAAAACATTTTGGGGTTTCTTAAGAAACAGCAAAGCAGATGCTGTTTCCTGTCTCTCTGGTTGAGTTTCTGTACGAAACTGTGTGATCAGGAGATGAGTAGCTGTCTGACTTGTTCAGTTGTATGTTTATCATACAGGATTTATATAGCGCCAACAGTTTGCGCAGCGCTTTACCATATAACGGCAGACAATACAGTTACAATACAATTCAATACAGGAGGAATCAGAGGGCCCTGCTCGTTAAAGCTTACAATCCAATATTTGAATTTGAGCTTGTGCTATAGACCCCTTTAAAGTGGTGTTAAACCCAAACATTCATTATATTGCAGCTTACCAACAGTTAGCTGCATTTGTTTTTTTTTTTTTTAGGCTTTCTTTATTTTATTTTGACCTGGTGATCCAGCTAGTAAGTCTATTATTTTTTTTCAAAAGAGCAAGCTCTCCTGCAGATGTAGCAGTTACAGGGATGAGATAAATCATTAAACACTGACAAGGGCGCTTACAATGATCAGCTTTTATTTATTAATGTAAAACCTTTATCCCAAAAGGGAAAAAACTGCTGTAACTGATTATAAAGTATTAGCTGGAATTCAGCTTCCTTTTGATAATGTATTTATTTAAGACTGCTAGTTCAGGGGTGTTAAACTCAATTTCATTGCAGGCCTCATCAGCATTATGGTTGCCCTTAAAGGGCTGGTTGTATCTGTAAGACTAGCTGTCCAGAGCACCCCCCCCCTTACATCAGATGTCAAGAGCCCCCCCACCACCACCACCATCAGAAGTCAAGAGTCCCCCACCCTCCCTTACATCACAGTGCACCCCCCTTACTTTGTGCTGCTGCCAGGAAGAAGCTGGGGGCGGAGTTGGGAAACAGAAAGCACAGGGTCTGGAGGAGGACCAGAGGAGGGATGGAGTCATCTGCCAGCGTCTGGTGAATGTTGAGACCAGGGGAGGTGGATACAAGGGGGTTCTGTGGCTGCACAGAGAGGCACAGCACCTGTAGGAGGAGTTCTGTCCTCCTCTCTGCAGCCAACTGCTGAGACAAGGTGGAGGCAGAGGTGAGCCTCTCAGCAGCTGCACGGAGAAGTGCAGGATCTGACAGAGAAGTTCTGTTCTTCTCACTGCTGCTGACTGCTGAGGCAAGGTGGGGATGGAGATGAGGGGGGGCAACTGCAAGAGAGGTGCAAGGGCCACATGAAATCACCTGGTGGGCCGAATTCGGCCCCTGGCCTTGTGTTTGACACGTGTGTGGTAGTACATTTAACCCTCCCCCAGGCTGACAATGCTGCTGTCCAAAGGTGCCCTCTGTGCTCATTCATCCAGAGTGATGAATGAGCACAGGGTCTGGAGGAGGACCAGAGGAGGGATGGAGTCATCTGCCAGAGTCTGGTGAATATTGAGACCAGGGGAGGTGGATACAAGGGGGTTCTGTGGCTGCACAGAGAGGCACAGCACCTGTAGGAGGAGTTCTGTCCTCCTCTCTGCAGCCAACTGCTGAGACAAGGTGGAGGCAGAGGTGAGCCTCTCAGCAGCTGCACGGAGAAGTGCAGGATCTGGCAGAGGAGTTCTGTCCTTCTCACTGCTGCTGACTGCTGAGGCATGGTGGGGATGGAGTTGAGGGGGGCAACTGAAAGAGAGGTGCAAGGGCCACATGAAATGGCCTGGTGGGACTCCTGGCTCCTCCCCCCTACTGAGTGCCCTCATAGCAAGCTTCTTGCTATGGGGGCACTTGTGCATGCTCGCTCCTGAGCCCCGCTCTGTGTGTGGTTGTGATTGATGGCAGTGGGAGCCAATGGCCAATAAGGAGGGACAGAGCAGAGAAACCTTGGCTCTCTTGCAACGCGCTGGATCGAGATCGGGCTCAGGTATGTATTGCAGCTGTTGTGTGTTGTTATTTCCCAAAGGTAGACGAGTTTCTTTTTTGCTGTATGTAATAATTGCCCACTTTAGCAGACCTCAGATCACAGTCACCCAGTATACAGACTTTCAACTAGCACTCGTTGACCTTATCTGCAAGAGCTCCAGCAGGGAAAAAATGGGATCACTCTTCACTCGAAAAGAAGTTGCTGTAAGGCTTGTATGTGCATCCTTGGGTCTGGTGGACCTCTTGGAACAGTATGCCCAGGGCAGCTTTCCCTTCAATCTACAGTAAAACCTTGGATTGAGAGTAAGTTGGTCTGATAGTGTTTTGTAAGACGAGACAATTTTTTAAATAAATTTTGACTTGATAAACGAGCGATGTCTTAATATACAAGTAGCCTCATGTCACAACTGAGTAAAAAAGAGAAGTGAGGCGCCTCTAATTGTAGTAATGTGGTTGCATTTAATGAAGGTACAACATTTAGCAACTCACATGGTTGATGATTAAAACAGGCACATCTATCCCCAACAACCTGCAGAGGTTCACACTGGAGGCTCAATGACAACTTACTATGAGACTCTGTTTGCGTAGCCGATGTTTCCAAAATCATTAAGAAATTTATGTCCAACCACTTCTCAGACACCACCTCCCCTCTTAATCAATGGGAGACATTAAAATGTGTGGTACGGGGAGTACTTATACAGCATGGCTCTCGCCTCAAAAAAATAAAATCCGACGACATACACTGCCTCCTTTCCACTATTATAGAACTTGAACCCCTCCACAAATGAGACCTGGACCCCACCATTTTTATACAACTATCTAATGCCCGTCGAGACCTCCAACTCCTAGATTCGCACTCCCTGATCGCTAGAGACAGAGCACGCAACCATTATTACTCCCTAGCCAACAAATGCGGTAAACACCTGGCGCGGACCCTCCACCCTAGATCCCCCCCTTCATTCCATCCCCTTTATTACCCAATCCAACCAAGAGAAGACGTTTAATACATCAGGCATTTCCACTTCCTTTAGACAATACTATTCCCATCTTTACAACCTATCGCCCAAATTCCCAAACACCCAGAACATTCCCTCTATTTACAACATGCGAGACTACATTACGAAGACGGCGTTACCCACCATTGACACATCAGACACCCTAGAGCTCTAAAAACCTTTAGCCACATCCGAATTTTTACAAGCCATTAAAGACCTGAAAACAGGCAAAAGTCCTGGACCAGACGGATACACCCCTCGTTTCTAAAAAACGTTTGCCCCTCAATTAGCACCACTCCTAACAAAAGCTTTCAATTCTTTTGATGATTCCAATTTACCCTCCAAAGGGTTATTGTCTGCCAACATCTCCATAATACCGGCAAAGATCCCTCCCAATGTAGTAGCTATCGGCCAATAACTTTGCTCAACATAGACCTTAAATTGTTCGCAAAGGTATTGGCCACCCACTTGTCCCCCCTCCTTCCGGGAGTGATACATAATGACCAGGTGGGGTTTGTCCCCGGCCGAGAGGCAAGGGACAATACCACTAAAACGATAAATCTCATCTCTTTTATCCAGCGCAAAGACTTGAAAGCCTGCCTTTTATCCTTCGACGCCGAGAAGGTGTTTGATAGGGTTATTTGGAGATTCTTGCGACTATCACTTGAACAACTAGGCCTAGGAACAACCTTTATCACTAAAGTGATGTCCTTGTACTCCCAGCCCTATGCCACAGTACTAGTAAATGGCACTGCATCAGAACCATTTGACATCTCGAACAGTGCACGGCAGGGCTGCCCCCTCTCCCCCCTTTTGTTTGTCATCGTTATAGAACACCTAGCCTGTGCCATACGCCAGAAAGCCTCCATCCATGGAATCCAAACACCCTCCTCCCACCACAAACTATCCCTATATGTTGATGACCTCTTAGTTTATATACAAAATCCACATATCTCACTGCCATCTCTCTTCCTGCAATTTCGCCGGTTCGGCTCTCTCAGTAACTTTAAACTTAACATAGCCAAAATGGAAGCCCTCAACATATCCCTCCCTGCCTCTACATTGTCCTTACTAAAATCAAACTTATCTTTTCAATGGCAAATGAAAGGAATATCATACCTAGGGGTTAATATTCCCACTAATCTCTCCAACCTATTTTCTCTGAACTATGTCCCCCTACTCTCCCGCATATGGAAGGATCTGGAAGAATGAGGAGGATCCCCCTTGCCGTGGTTTGGGTGGATCAATACTCTCAAATTGGACACATTGCCTAAACTTCTATACCTCTTTCATACGATCCCTATTATAGTCCCCAAATCCTTCTTCACCTCTTTATGCTCTCTTGCTATCAGACTTGTGGAACCGTGGGCTCCCTAGAGTTAAATATAAACTGCTTACTCTCCCGAAAGTTACAGGGTGGAGAGGGTCTCCCTGACTTTGAGCTCTATTACAAAGCCACTCATATGGCACGCGTTCTGGAATGGTTCCCTCGTCCCTTCCTGAAGGTGTCGGTCTCAATAGAGCAAGACTTGGCCCCTGTGGACCTACGGGCTCTCCTATGGAGATATATATGCCCATTTATCCACTAATGCTTGCCTCTCTGAAACTTTGGTACCACAGGGGTTTGTGCGCCACTCTATCTTCTGACCCATCCCCATTGACCTCTCTGTTTGACAACCCAACGTTTCCTCAGGGTGCGGGAGCTATGAACTTGGGGTCTCTCAAACGTCCTGATTGGCCTCAGACACCCTCTTTTGTACATCCTCTCCAAGGGACACTGGTTATACCGGCAGGATCTTGTGACTGGCTCACTGCCCTGCACATATCTAAATTTACCAAACACTTACACGCTTCCTCCCAAATACTCCGACCCCACACTAAATTTGAGGACTTCCCCCTCTGAAACACCTAGACACCTTCTCTCATCCCTCTATGGTCTACTACAGGCCCTAACACATGATCACTTGACACCTTGCACCAGGATGTGGTCTGTGGACCTGGGTGAGGACATCTCTAGACCGGACTGGCAGACCTTGTTCCACTTTACTCATAAATCCATGATATCTTGCTACTCTCAGGAAAAGAACTACAAGATTCTGTCCAGGTGGACCCCTCCACTTAGCACAAAATTTTCCCATCTACTCCAGCCTCCTGTTGGCGATGTAACTCCTTTACTGGGACTTATCTACACGTCTGGTGAGAATGTGAGAGGATCCGCCCCTTCTGGACTCAGGTATTTGAATGTTACAATAAAATCTATGATGGAACACTACCGACCTCCCCAAAGATTGCTCTCCTCTCCATACTCCCCAGGTCTATAACAGCACAGAAACAGGACCTATTAGGTTTTTTTGTCCTCAGCGAGACAGCTCATTCCATCATATTTGAAGACAACCACCACTCCTCCCTTGTCACGCTGGGTCTTGATCATGAATGATACCATGTGAATGGAGGAGATGTTGGCCCTTGATAATGACACATTTGATAAGTACAAGATACTGTGGTCTGTATGGCTCCGCTTCTCCACCTCAGACACCCTTATGAATATGCCATCGAACCCGTTGGGTATATTCTAATGAGGATCCTACCCTTGATGTACACTGGCTCACAAGTCCACTAACCCGCCACCTTCTACTCTAATATCTACTTCTCCATGAGAATGTCTCCTCAGCAGCTCTTTTGCTCTTCTCTGACTTTTCCCCTTTCCCCCCTCTCTCTACCTCTCCTTTTCCCTTGGTTATTTCCCGTTCCTCCTTAATTCACCTCTCCACTTCCCCTTTTCCTTTTTCTCCCTTCTTTCTTTACTTTCTCCGATCTGGTTCTCTCCTTTTACTCTCTAAAATCTATATATGTTAATTTTTATTATGAACATCAAGGTTTATTAACCAGAATCATTCCTGGTACCAGAGGACGGTCTTTCATCCTAGCTCAACACTACTAGAGAACAGGAGTCAAGCTGTGGGCGATAGCCATTGGGCTGACTTCCTACACATGTCTATTTGCGACTGTCCCTGGATTGTGAACTTTCATGTTGTTCATTGTGTTTCCTGTGAAATTGTCAATAAATATATTTTCAACACTAAAACAGGCACATCTAAGTATGCAGGTATCCGGGGTAAAGCTGCCCCCCCAGTTGGTCAGGTCACCGGCACACCCCGACCCCCCCCGGTGGGTCAGGTCACCAGCCCGGAACTTACCCCATCTATGGGGCAGCGCTCCCTCCGGCCGGCGGCTTCCCCTGTATCTCCTCCTCTGCATCACAGCGGCTTCCGCCGTGCATCTCCTCCCTCTTCCTCCTAAGCGGCCAATAGGGGCACTTCTCCTTTTGGCCAATCGGATGACCCGCTTCCTGATTGGCCGATGGAGAATTAGGAAGACAATAGCGAATATTCATTTGCTATTGTCACACAACTGGGTGGACTCGGGTCGCAGTGCTCTGTGCCCCAAGCCTACTCTTTTTTGAAGCCTATTAGAGCCTCTGGCTCTAATCACGTGCTTAAAAAAAAAATCCCATTGGAATGCACGCGCCCCGCTTGTAGATTAGGGGGCCGGACGCATGGATAGGGGTCGGCGCCCCTGCCCCTGCATTACGGGCCACCACTGACATAGACCATCCTCCGCACTGCCATCTACGTCATCCATTCCACGCTGCACTGAGCACTTCAAATCGATCTACTGCAGGGTAGTCTTCCTGGTCAGGATTGCAGACTGACAGTGGTAAGAGCCGGCGGTGCGGGGGATGGTCTATGTGGACAGCTTTACCCCAGATGTCTGCATACTTAGATGTGCCTGTTTAATCATCAACCATGTGAGTTGCTAAATATTGTACCTACATTAAATGTAACCATATTGCTACACTTAGAGGTGCCTCTCTTCTCTTTTATAATCCTGCTGGATTTTGCTTCTAATCCCTGTGTTGAGGCTTCCATTTGTGGATGGACATTTTATGGTTACACAACCCATCACATTGCTGTAATAAATGGTTGTGGAACGAATCATCATCTGAGTTTCCATTATTTCTTATGGGGAAATTTGCTTTGATATACAAGTGCTTTGAATTACAAACACGTTTCCGGAATGAATTATGCTTGCAATCCAAGGTTTTACTGTATATGGTAATTTAGCCATTCTGACAGTTGCGAAGACAGTAGAGGCTGCCATTGCTGCTAATGCTAGTTTTCAGGGTTTATTGCTGACCCTCCTACTTCAATACTTTGTCTCACTGACCTGGAACAAATATGCTGATAAGGATTTTACCCAACTTCTGATTGTATACTTATTCTAGGTTAGTGACTCAGAAAGTGTGCAGAACGTCAGTAGGCCAGCATAACTGGCATTTTTAGAAGTAGGTCTGCAGTCAAAGTCCCCATGTTTCTGTCATGACAGGATTTGTACAGCATTTTCCTACAATCTTCACCTCCCATTGATCTCTAAGGTAATACTTACAAAACGCATGGAAATGCTTGTGTAGCAATAACTCACGGTGGAGCTGCTGGTTTAAAGCGGGCTGTTACCGTCACCTTTGTTACCTCAATTTCACCGGAACCGGGTCTAGGGTCCCGTTGAGTTTAATGCCAGACAGTGTAGACACCAGACACTTGAGTATCTTTTCCAATGCTTTAATAAAGAGTAACTGAAGGAAGTAGCAGGAAAGAGGTAGAAGGAAAGTTGCAGGGAAGTTCATGTAATATTAGGAATTGGAATCTTGTAGATGAATGTACTCTCCTTTTAGAGTTGAATCTTTGCCCGCCCGGATAGGTTTCTCTCACTAACCTAGCAACCGGCACGCAGCCCAAAAAAAGTCTCTGCCACAGACTTGAATGGAATAGAAACCCGTACGATCCTCTGCCATAGGATGCAATGGTTTACGATGGATATCAAACACAGCACTAGAACCTTTAAGCCAACCCGGCAGTACTATGTGGTAGGTTAACTTTAGGATGCGTCCTCCAACTGAGTCACCAGACCCCTCTCCAGACCAGCACTCTGCATGATCCTTCCATGACGGGATCTTCTCAGTTGTCCAGCTTCTTCCCGTAGGACAGGCTGCACAGGACCATTCCCTCGCTGCTGTGGTAGACCCCAGACAGGCTTCTGGGCCCACCCACACGCTGCAGCAATGCGGTCCTCCTGGTCGGAGGACCACGCGGTAGTACTCCTAACACATACCTGTCAGCCAGGAGGGCCAGCAGGTGGAACGAAAGACCCCTAAAACATGGCGTCTGTCCCATAAATACCCTCCCCCAGAATGCAACTCGGAGTTCCACCTCCACCGAGTTATCTCTGCGACAGAAGAGCACCCATAGGCTTCAGCGCGTTGCCTTTCCAACACCGACCTATGGCGACAACAACACCCACAGGCACAGTGTGAAACTACATGCAACACAGCCAAACTGGAACAGAGGCTAAATCTGACTATGTATGAAACAGATAACCCACTAAATTTACCTATAAGCGGTAGATAAAAATCTACCAGCGCTACACTTGTTACAACAAGCGCTGGTTGATGTTTTTGGTGTCCTGGTTCCAGGGTCATGTAGCTTGCTGTTTTATACAAAATGTTCTCCAACACCCGAGCAACACCTGCTCAAAAAATGCATGGATATGTCGTAGAAAATTCCTGTCAGCGTGCAGGCATGACCATGAGACAGGGCAGCTATGTTGAAAAATATTGTATTTTGATAACTATATGCAGAAAAAACATGTAATGATTGCATTCAGTATATTTATCCCTTGTTTACTTTGCATGCCATTTTCATGTATTTTTCTCCACATTTACATGCACATCAAGCTATCTAGCAAAAGTAAGCAACAGTAGTTGGGAGTGGGACAAACCACTATTTAAGTAGGGGGGCTTTCAATAATAATTTTTTATTAGGGTGCAAGTCTTTCTTTTAACCACTTGACCACTGGAAGGTTCTATCCCCTTCATAAATTAGCACTGTGCTTATTTAACTGCCAATTGCTCGCACATGCAACACTGTACACAAATGACATTTTTATCATTTATTTCACACAAATAGAGCTTTCATTTGGTGGTATTTAATCACCACTGGGTTTTTAATTTTTTTCTATGCATAAAAGAAAAAATACCAAACATTTTGGAAAAAAACAAGCTTTTCTTAGTTTCTGTTATAAAATTTTGCAAACAAAAATTCTTTCTTCAGAAATGTGGGCCAAAAATGTAGACTGCTACATTTGTCGCTCTCTCACGCACGCAAACAGCAATTGTCCCACACACGTGAGGTATCACAGCAAGCGTCAGATTACGGGCGTTCTAGCACCAGGCCTCCTCTGTAAATTTAAAGTGTTAACATGTGAAGGCTTTTAAAGCATCGCCTATGGATAGTAAAATGTACGTTGTTTGTCGCTGTTGCACAAGCGTCCTCAATTTTAAAGTGGCTGGGGTGAGACAAATTTACATGGGGGGGGCGTCCATTTTTAGTCTTGCCTAGGGCAGCACAAAACCAAAATACACCACTGACACTGATCAGTGCTGCAGCTGATTGGCTGCAGACGCTGACTAATAGAAAATTGACCAACATTACCATTCTAGAGGAGTTTATTATGAGATCGAGTCCTCTCGAACAGGAACGGCCATAGATGGATCGAAATTCAGCTGCTCCCTGCTGAACCAACCACATTTCGATCCATCTATGGTCATCTTTAGTCAATGTTAAAAGTGCAAAGGCATAAGCAAGCCTCAAGAATGGTCAAACCAGAGCTACATTCAAGATATAATGACTGTACCTAATACTCTAAGAGCATTAGTCAGTGAAAGTAAATGAAATGAAGTTTTAGGATTTTTCAGAGGGAGTAAAACAGCAGACTGGGTGGGACAAGCAACTCTGCTCTGTCATTACATACAATGCCTTTCTGGAGCCAGGATTTCCCATACCTACCAGTCCGCAACATTATTTTTAGGCTGTCCGCTCTAGCAGAAACTTGCTGAAGCTATATTTCTCCGCTTAGATCTAGTGTTTGATTTTCAATCAATCACCCAGAAAGGAAATGGAAAGCGAAGTGAGTTCTTAAAATGGTTTAGAAAAGTATTTTCTAAGGATGCTTTATCTGATGCCAAATCTTTTTATTTGTATTTGTTATTGACTTCATTAACTGTAAAATTGTATTTTATTGTCTTAAAGGGTAAGTCCATCTACAATGAATAGCATTATTTTTGGGACCTTAGCAAAGGTACCTGTTGTGTAATCAGAGACATGTGCTGGGTTGTATGTCCTCCATGAGTACAGCTAACCATGTGGTGGGGGAGCATGTACAATCTTTAACTGATTCTTTCCTGGTTATAAGGATGGTCCTCCAGACCTACCAGGATGGCAGGGCCTAGCTGTGAAGTCAGAGAAGCCAAGTTGTTATCAGTAGGCAACATGTAAGAGACTTTTATGGTTAAAAGTAGGGTTGCACCGATACTGATACTAGTATCAGTATCTGTGGCGATACCAAGTATTTGCCTGAGTACTTGTACTTGGGCAAATGCTCCCGATGCCTGATCCGATACCTTTTGTGTGAAAAGGTGGCTCCTGGAAGTCAGTGGGAGGAGCACAGAGTGAGTCCTGACAGTGGAGAGCGAGTCCTGGGCTGGCAGCAGCGGAAGGTAAGCTGGCAGGGGTGTGGGTTGCACTTGCAGCCGTCAGAATCGGTGACCCAGGCCATCACATTCGTTAATGGAAGTGACAGCCCCGGTCTCCATCGGGGATTGAACAGAGCGATACCCATCTTGGTACACCCTGCACTCTGCCTCAGTAAGCCAGCAGTCACAAGGCAGCAGTGGACATTTTGTTACACCCAGCCCATATAGTTCACTAACTATATGGGCTGGGTGTAACAAGATGTCCACTGCTGCCTTCTAACTGCTGGCTTACTGAGGCCGAGTGCAGGGTGTACCAAGATGGGCATTGTAGCACTTGTATACTAGAGAAGTTTGAACTTTGAAGTTTGACTGTTATTGATTGTCTCTCTCATCATTTCATTGCCACTGGCTGTCCATCAGTTGCACCTATCATTGCCCATAAGTGCCACCTATCAGTGCCCATAAATGCCACCTATCAGTGCCCATAAATACCACCTATCAGAGCCAGCATATCAGTGCCCATCAGTCAGCGCCAGCCATCAGTGCCAGCATATCAGTGTCAGCATCAGTGCCAACCATCAGTGCCATCTATCAGTGCTGCAAATAAGTGCCCATCAGTCAGTGCCACCTATCAGTGCTGGAAATCAGTGGCCATCAGTCAGTGCCACCTATCAGTGCTACAAATCAGTGCCCATAAGTGAGAGCCACCTATCAGTGCTGCGAATCAGTGCCCATCAGTCAGTGCCACCTATCAGTGTTGTCTATCAGTACCATCTATGAGTGTCCATCAGTGCTACTGTCACATTACATTAAAAAAAGTATTGTAATTGGTATCGGCAAGTACTTGAAAAAAAGTATTGGTACTTGTACTCGGTCTTAAAAAAGTGGAATCGGTGCAACCCTAGTTAAAAGCTGAACTATAGGTATGATTTGTGGTCCAGCTTAGACCAATGTAAGTACACATGTCTCATACCTCTGTGATTGCTGTGGAAGATGCAAACCACCATAGTAGTTTCCACTACTATAGAGATAGCAGAGATTTTCTGTGAACTGAATACAAGACACTCTCTGATTGGATGAGGTGGCACAGTGACATCACAATCTCCACCTTGCACAATAAGAGAACACCTTGTATTCACTGAAAACAATACAAGCTATTCTGTGAATAGCAGTGGACACTGGACCCAGAAGATTGCTATTATCACTATAGTAACAATAACTAATACTGTACAGTGATTTGCAGCTTCCACAATAACAGCTCATATATGACATATGACCATACCTAAATCTCAGCTTATTAAATTATTAAAGGTTACTGTCAGGGTCCCAAAGAGCTAGATGGTGATCAAAACCCCATTCTGGGGGGTGAAGTCTTCTAATAAAAGTCATCTTCGCAGAGTAAAATCAATCATTTTGCCAGCTGAAATAGCATTCATTCCATCACTAGGTAATTGTAATATCACTATGGCAGAAAGCACTATTGTCAATGTATTGTAAAATTCAAATGACTCTCAGGGGACTTGGAGCCTTTTCCATCTACCGTGTTTCCCGGAAAGTAAGACCTACCCTGATTTTCCAGGATGGCAGCATTATAAGCCCTACCACGAAAATAAGCCCTAGGTTAAAGTGGTTGTAAACTGCTAGAATCCTCTCTATTACAGTATTATATGTAAAAGGTGTGTGTTTCTGTAATATAATTGAGTACAGGTGACCTCCCGCTGCTCTCCTCCTCTTCTCTCTTTCGCCCCCCCTTCTGCAAAGCTTAAAGCAGTAAAAGAGCTAAGGTGGGTCGGGGAATCTTGGGCCCCCCTCCCTCTGCAGTGCTTGTGCCAGGGAAGACCCATCAGGCGGGTCATGGAAGCGCCGAGTGGTGCTAGAAGAATGTATGTGACACATTTACATTACAGAACCACATACCTTTTACATTATATTCTACTGTAATAGCGAGGATTCTAGCAGTTTACAAGCACTTTTACTCTGTTTTACTCTGTTCACGGTGGAGATTAAATGGCAAGCCCTACCCCAAAAATAAGCTCTAGTGTGTTTTTGGTTGCCAAAATTAATATAAGACCCGGCTTATTTTCGGGGAAACACGGTATGCATCCTAAGGAATTCTGTAAAATAATGACTGCTGGACTACACAATTCAAAATAGGCAGTACATCAGACAGTGAGAGATGCAAAGCTTTATGAATGAACAAAAAATGGAAATATGACCTGGAAGTAATAAACTGTATGAAAAATGAACTTATTCACATAACATAACATAGTAAAATAGAGACCAATTCACTAAGCTATTCTCAGTACTGCATTTACATTTTGCACAAAATTCTCCATCTTATCTGCAAACTTTGTCAACAGGAACACATACTGTATTAGGTAATAGGCACACTTTTAAAAGGTGCAGTGCCACTTCTTGCCACCAGAGGGAAGACTATGCAAAAAAAAAAAAAAAGTATCATTAGTTCAGTGAATTTAGAAAAAAATGTGTGGATTTTAGTTTGACTGTGATGAGATGAGAGTAATGCCCTGTACACACGATCAGACATGTTGGCTCAAACTTGTCTTGCATACACACGGTCACACAAATGTTGTCTGAAATTACAAACGTCCAGAACGTGGTGACGTACAACGCATACGACGGCTCCATAAAAAGGAAGTTCAGTAGCCGGTGTGCCACCCTTTGGGCTCCTTCTGCTAATCTTGTGTTTATCTCGTGTTAGTAGAAGTGTGGTGAGAGGCGATTCGCGCTTTTCAGCCCCGTGCTTTTTAGTTCGTTTCTGCTTGTCAGTTTGTGCTTGTGGATTCGGATCTGTTCTTCAATGCATGTTGTTAGCTTGTTCCTCTCTTTTAGTGCGTTCTATTTAATAGTTTGTATCTGTTTTTCAGTGTGTTTTTGTCTGCTCGTTTCTGATTTTCAGATCGTTCTTCTCAGGTCCTTTCTGATTTTCAGTGTGTTCTGTTAGTTTGTTCTGACCAGCCAACCGTTTTCTAGCCATGTTGTGGGTACGTACTCGTCGTAGAATTCATGCTGTACAAGGGCTAGGTTTTGGAGTTTTTGCTTTGACCCAAGTCCACTCCATGAACAGGGCGAGGAGTAGTTCATGGACGAAGAATTGGTTGCTCCAGCGTGACTATGCCTTTGTTGCAGGAGATCCGGGAGAATAATCCTGATGATTTCAGGAATTATCTCCGGATGACGGACCCTGTTTTTCACAGTCTGTTGGCTTTGCTGTCCCCTTATATTACAAAACAGGGCACCTGCATGCGCCAAGCCATCACTCCCGAACAAAGACTCGTCACCACCTTGCGGTACTTGGCGACGGGGAGAAGTCTGCAGGACATCAAGTTCTCGACTGGGATCTCCTCCCAGGCTCTGGGAATCATTATTCCAGAGACCTGTTCTGCCAAAATTCAGGTCCTGCAGAAGGACTATATTAAGGTAAGTTTTATCCTTTAACATCACATTCTATGTATTTAATGTTTGCTAATGTATTGTATTTATTTCATCATTCCATAATTACCATGATTGTAATATGCTGTGAGTGTCCTCTTTGTCCTCATGCATGCTGGAAGCTATTACTGCTCCTTTTTTGTCCTTCATGCATATTTACCTTCACTAACCTCCCCAGCATGCTATTCTGGGCCCATACACACCTAGCCTAGTCACTTAACAATGTATTTTGTTAGCTCCATTGTAGTGCTTACCCTAAACACCCCCTAAAATGTGTACAAATGTTATTGTTGTCCTTAAATTCAGGCGGAGTGCAAATTTTATTTTGTTTTTTTGTTTTTTTGGGGGGCCCAAACTCATTTGGAACCCTCCCACCCCCCAACCTCAAAGTCGGCCGATACCAATCCTCTATCTGCTGACTTTGCCAAACCCATACACACTATACCCACCTCTTTTGTGGTCAGATTTATGGATGAATTCACCAAAGCATGTAGTGCAAGGGCCTGCCTGAATACTTTCAAATGGTACTGTTTAAAGTTTTGTTCTCCTATTATCTTGATAGGTAATTGCAGAATGTAAAAATGTGCTTCAATTTGTACAGTGTGCATTCATATATTTGTATTATGACACTTCTTACCTCTCCAGTGGGCTGCCAATAGTGTAAGTAAGGAAGGGCTGGCCAAAGTAATACACATTATTTATGCATTCAGCTCTCAATGAAGAGGAGAGGGTTACCGGTCCAAAACATCTCCCCCCCCCTAAAATTTTTACAATGGGCCATCAGAGGGGGTGAGGAATCTGATAAGTGGACCTTTTACTTTTGTCTTTAAATACTCCTTAAAATAAATGTTATATTTATGTTGGCAAATAATGTTTGTGTCTAATATGATTGCAATATTTTGTGCAAGAGTAGTAATTTTTATTTTTCTTGTTTGACTCCACAATTTCCTTCAAACCCACAGGAATGTGGTAGACTGTGGCTTCCCAGTTTGCCCAGCAGTGGGACTTTACCAACTGCGGGGGGGCAATAGATGGGAAGCACGTCCACATAGTCCCACCCCCCAACTCTGGGTCATACTATTACAATTATAAGGGGTTTAATAGTATTGTGCTGTTGGCGGTGGTGTCAGCGACATATGAGTTCCTGTATGTGGACGTGGGGAAAAATGGCCGGATGTCAGATGGTGGAGTCATCGCCCAGACGGAGTTCTTCAGACGTCTCCAGAATGGCGGCTTGGGCTTGCCTCTTCCGGAAGACAACGTGGTAGGACTCCCATTTGTCTTCGTGGCTGATGAAGCATTTGGGCTGGGTGACCATCTGATGCGGCCGTTCCCAATGAGGACCCTCAACCCGGACCAGAGGGTTTTTAATTACTGGCTGGCCAGAGCCAGAAGAGTGGTGGAGAAGGTGTTTGGAATAATGGCCAGTCAGTTCCGCCTATTTCTCACAACGATCAACGTGGCAGAATATAAAATGAATCATATTGTCCTTGCATGCTGCATACTCCATAATTTCCTAAGTAAAAATGCAACAAACTATGTGGCCTCAGTTGGGACTGAGACCGGCTTTCAAAATCAAACAACCTTCACGGCTCTTGAAGCTGGCCGTCCTGGCTTGCCCCCCCAAAGCGCCCACAATGTAAGACAAAAGTTCGTAGAGTACATAGATATGCCAGATAATGTGTAAAATATTTTTTAAATAAATGTATTTTTTATAAACTTAATTCATATTTCATTTGATTTGCTGCTTGTGTTTCTTATCTGTCTCCTAGGTTCTCCAATGGCCTTTTATTTTTAGCCATATTCTTCAATAGTGCAAACATAATTTATTTGATACATGAGGTGACAATTTCTTTTTCAGCTAACTATTATGTTGTGGGTCTTCTACACACAAACATTGTTTTTGTTGTTAATGTATGTAATGCATTAATGAAAAAAATAATCATCCTTTTCAGCTCCATGATTTAACTGCTTTGGGTCCCTAAAATGGCCTGATTGGGGCAAATGTTAGAGCACTGTGGGGGTTATTTACTAAAGGCAAATTCACTTTGCACTACAAGTGCACTACAAGTGCACTTGAAAGTGCACTGAAACTGCACTGAAAGTGCACTTGTAGTGCAAAGCGGATTTGCCTTTAGTAAATACCCCTCATTGTCACTGTAAACTACAACTTGCTCCAAAAACTGGTATTGAGCATTGAAAGAAGAAGCCACACATTGTTGAGTATAAAACATTTTACTCCTTGCACATCCATATGTGTGTTAGAAAAGGGTTTTTTAACAAAACCAACATCTTTGGTGTATAACATTTATGTGTGACAGTATATATTCTTTTTTGGGTTAAACAGGCTTGTTTAAAACCATAAAACATACACAACTCAGGAACTTACAAAGTTCAACTTTGATAAATTGAAGGCAATATGTGACATTAGTATGCCAAAACTATGTTGATCTTGCCTTCATCAGATGGGGTGATGTCACCCCTGTAAAAGCCAAATTTTGAAGATGAAAATTGGGAGTCAAAATGTGGATTTCCCTCCTGATCCCATGCCTAATGTCAACATGTGCTAGCTCCCATCATGGGGGATCAATGGACGTGTTTCTGGGGATGCAACCCCTTCCTCTCATCTACTTTAGTTGCGAGGAAGGGGTTGCACCCACAAAACGCATACATTGATATCCTGTGATGGCAGACAGCACATGTTGACATACTGGTAAATTTTTTGTGTTTTAGATTCTGCCTAAAACATCAATGATGTTGTTGAGTCAACATCATTGATGTTTTCCTTGACCTTCTCTAATTCACGATTGCACACCATGATCTCCCCGATGAGGATCTGTGCACTTGCACTGTTGAAATGAGTTTCTTCTTCCACAACATCCACATCACCTAAAAATAAAAAAACACACCATGTATTATAAATATGCATGCATGCATACATCCATTACCTGAAGCTGTGGTCTCAGACACTGACCTGTTGTGGTCATTATTTCACCCAATTCCTGAACCTCTCCTCCCTCTACATCTTCTTCAGGGTGTGTGGGGATTTCCCCTTTTTCTGGAGTAGTGGGGTTCCTGGTGTCCTCAGATGTCTTGATTCTTTTCTCCCCTATGTGAATAAAAAAAAATATACTTAGCATAAAGATATTTGAGGCAAGAAATAGCAATATGAAACATTGCTTGGAAGTGACGTACAATTGTCTGTTTTGGCAGAGTTCCAAGCTGAAGATATGATTTTTTTCCCTTTCTTAAAGCTGGAATACTTACCTTTTTTGGTAAAGTATCACACATGGAGAGACCCCTAGTAGCCACTGGAGTACCTGTGTGGGTAACCTTAAAAAGGGTGTTCTGGTGTCCCACACTAGTGCTCCTGTGTCCAGATGTGTAAACAGCTGCTGAGTGTCCTCTCCTTACACTGAATCATGTTTGCATTTCATTCTAGTTACAAACCCATCTAAACAAAAATGTACTAAACTTCTTTTAATAGAAATAGGTATGAACAAATGTAGTTAACCTGCACCTGCCAAAAACATCATATTAGTGGCCACACAAACGATGTTTAATATGAATGATTACTTTGCCCACGAACCTGAAACTTACCATTTTAAACTGTACAACAGTAAAGAAAAGCACATGTACCAGCACGAAAGTAATAATAATAATAATAGGAACACACAACAAAATACTTACTTTTTTGCAGTACTCTCTTGATCCTTCTGTACTGATTGTGCTCCCTCAATTTGAGGTCTGACCAGCGTTTCCTCAATTGCTCCTTGGCTCGTCGTACCCCAAAATTCTTCTGCAGGCTTCTCACAACTTTAGTCATGATCTTGGCCTTTCTCACATTTGGGTTTCTGTACGGTCCATACTTCCCATCATAGTTGGCCCTCTTCAAGATGTCCACCATCTCTACAAAGGACATATTTGAGGCCTTAAATCTCCTCCTGGATCGTGACGTTTCTGGCTCTGGGCTTTCCTCGTCCTCCTCGTGGCTGGTATTCTCATGCACCTGTTGTCTCTCTGCCATGTGCTTTCCCACTGCGCCGAAAGAGAAGGGGCAGGGAATACACTAGAAAGAAGGTCAGGGGCGGAGTTTCACGCATGCGCAGTGTATATAAAGCAAAACACACATGCGCCGTACGTACGATCTGTGAGTGGAGGACGGAGTAGCGTAAGCGCCGATCGTGCAAACGAAGGTAAAATTTTAACTTGGGGCATCAGTGGTTAGTGGCCTATACTGCTTTTATAGATTGAGGCCTATATTGGCACAAGATTAGGAGAGTTTAGCCTGACATTAGGGTTTGTCTCGTGTTGTGTCTTGCAGAGAAAATGGATAAATATAATGACCATGACTTCCTCTCCAACTTTATTGATAAGTACAGGGAGCTGCCCTGTCTGTGGCAAGTGAAACACCAAATTTATAACAACAAACTAAAGAGGAAGGCAGCGCTGGATCAACTGTTGGAATTGGTTAAGCCAGTGATTCCCACAGCAGACATCACCTATTTGAAGTGCAAAATTGGTGGCCTGAGGAGCGCATATAATAGGGATCGCAAAAAGGTCCAGGATTCGATGAGATCAGGAGCAGCAGCAGATGAGGTTTATGTCCCCAGGCTCTGGTACTATGACAGACTGTGGTTTTTGTCAGACCAGAGTGAACCCAGGCCATCACTATCAACACTTCCTTCCACTCTTCCTTCCACCTCAGATGAGGCTTCTGAAGTACAACCCGAGCCTTCCACCTAGGAAGAAGATGTGGAGGAGCCCAGCTTGAGCCAGGTATAGCATTGTTCTAAAACTGAATGATGTTAACTAGATATTATTATCGATCACTAATTTCTGATTTAACAAAGTGATTTACATATCAATAGACAATAATAGCCAAAAATTATTGGGACAAGAATGGAAAATGCTGGGGTCAGAATGATAGTCTTTTCTATTTGTTAACATTCAATTTGCAACAGTCATGAGCTCAAAATTGATGGGGACAAGGGCCTCATCCTCACAACCCTGGGCTGTGCATGTCTGTGGTCAAGGGGCTTTTTAGGAATCTGGAAGCCCCCTT
The DNA here is from genome assembly GCF_042186555.1 of Aquarana catesbeiana. NCBI lineage: Eukaryota > Metazoa > Chordata > Amphibia > Anura > Ranidae > Aquarana > Aquarana catesbeiana. Next base: position 412,600,799 of record NC_133325.1, read on the forward strand.
TAACAAGGGGCCCCCCAGATCCCGCCCCCCCATGTGAATGAGTATGGGGTACATTGTATCCCTATCCATTCACCCAAATAAAGTAGTGTAGTGTGATAAAAATAAAATAAAAAAAATCGATCATCCTCTGACTGGCTCCCGCTTTTATTGTCCCTCCTGTCCTGACCAACCTGGTCTCTGCATTGGTTACTGTTTCAAACGCTACCACACAGTAGTGGCGTATGAGCGTAGGGTACAGCATTGCACAGACTAGGACACACTTTCACATGATCTCGAAAGATGAGATGGCCAATCACATTTTGAGAGACTCTAATCTGGAACGTTTACAGTTTATATGAAAGTGCAAAAAAAAAAAAAACACACACACAAACACAAAAAATAAAAAAGCCAAAAATAGTTGTCGTTTTATTTTTTCTCTCTATTGTTTTCTCTCTTATGTTCGCTCTCTATTGTCCTCTCTATTGTTCGCTCTCTATTGTTCGCTCTATATTGTTCTCTCTCTCTAATGTCACTGTATTTTAGAACTGTAATGTCTTATTACTATGTTTTATTGTATTTGCTTTGCAGGTATGGTATGTCTTACTGTTATACTGTAATGTTACTTTGTTTTATTGTTAACCATTATTTGCTTAGCAGGTACGCCATTCAGCTGCAGCACGGGTTTATTTATTCTGACAGCAACAGCGTTTGCTCCCACAATACATAAAGCCATGACTTCAGCGCTGTAGGAGGTGATTTCACCACCACAGTTAAAAAAAAAGAGCATATATGCCGAAGCATGGGAGCAGGGGTGGAGGAGTGATTTGCTCCTAACATTAGGGGCGGATTGCCCCCATGCTTCAGCATATATTTTTTAGGCACAGATTGCATTAATAAATCAAGTTGTTTTATTGAGTTAATGTTTTATCGTTACCATTATTTGCTTTTTAGGTACGCCATTCAGCTGCAGCACTAATTTATTTATCTTGCAAGCAACAGAATTTGCTCTCACGATACGTAAAACAGCGACTCCAGCGCTGTAGGAGGTGATTTCACCACCACAGTTAAAAAAAAAAAAAAGTGCTTGTATGCCCATCATTAGAAGCGGGTGGATGAAGGGCGGTATTCTAATGGTAGGCATACTGACCGATCAATCTTTTCTTTTTGTTCAGCCCACAGGCTGCATGAAAAAAAGAACATTACAATATATGCCCAACAAGGACCAGCAACGTACTGGTATGTTGCTGGACTTTGAGTGGTTTATACCAGAATGATGCCTGCAGGTCTAGTTATCATCTTGGTATCATTCTTTTCAGCCAGCGGTCGGCTTTCATGTAAAAGCAATTCTAGTGGCAAGTTAGCTTCTAGACTGCTTTTACAAGCAGTGGGGGGGAATGTCCCCCCCCACCGTCTTCCATGGTTTTCTCAGGCTCTCCTGTCCCAGCAGGGAACCCAAGAATGCAGCTGGTGGTTCCACCAGTTAACCATAGAGCTGATCGGAGACCAGAACGGCTCCAATCATCTCTATGGCCTAAGAAACCGGAAGCTACGTGCATTTCATGACTTAGATTTCGCCAGATATAAACAGCGCCATTGGGAAATTGGGAAAGCATTTTATCACACCAATCTTGGTGTGGTCAGGTGCTTTGAGGGGAGAGGAGAGATCTAGGGTCTAATAGACCCAAATTTTTTCAAAAAAGAGTACCTGTCACTACCTATTGCTATCATAGGGGATATTTACATTCGCTGAGATAACTATAAAAATGATTTTAAAAAATGAAAGGAACAGTTTAAAAATAAAATAAAAGAGCAAAAAAAATAATAAAAAACAAAAAAAAGCACCCCTGTCCCACCGTACACACCCACAAAGGTTGAACGCAAGCGTCGGTCTGGTGTCATATGTAAACAGCAATTGCACCATGCATGTGAGGTATCACCGTGAAGGTCAGATCGAGGGCAGTAATTTTAGCAGTAGACCTCCTCTGTAAATCTAAAGTGGTAACCTGTAAAGGATTTTAATGGCTTTTAAAAATGTATGTAGTTTGTCGCTGCTGCATGTTTGTGCGCAATTTTAAGGCCTGTCGTGTTTCGTATCCATGTACTCAGCATAAGATCATATTTTTTATTTCATCAAACATTTGGGCAGTATAGCGTGTGTTAGTGCATTAAAATTAAAAAAAGTGTTTTTTTCCCCCAAAACTTGCGTTTGAAAAATCGCTTCGCAAATACTGTGAAAAAAAATTGCAACACCCACCATTTTAATCTGTAGGGCCTTTGCTTTAAAAAAAATATATAATGTTTGGGGGTTCAAACTAATTTTCTAGCAAAAAAAAAATATTTTTTCATGTAAACAAAAAGTGTCAGAAAGTGCTTTTTCTTCAAGTGGTTAGAAGCGTGGGTAATGTGTGACATAACCTTCTAATGTTGTGCATAAAATGCCAGGCAGAGGCGGCTCTCTAATTAGGCAAATTAGGCGGCCGCCTAAGGCCTCGCAACTCATAGGGGCCCCGCAGGCTCCTAATTTGGCTAATTGAAGAGCCGACTCTGTAGCAGAGCTCCCTGCTCTATCGCACTGGCTGCTATGTTTTGCATGCCCTGTCCTTGGCCAGCTCCTCCGGGTTCCTCTCTCCTGCTTAACGCAGCGCCGCCCAGCTCAGTGTCCTCCCCAGCCAGAGTCCCGCCCCCCCCAGTCAGCTGCATCCATTCCTTTCTGCAGTGCTCCGGAGATGCTCTGCACACTTCCCCCGTGCTAAGGAAGTTTAAGGACACATCTGCAGCAGCCCTATGAGAGCCGGAGGATACTGCAGGCTTGTCTGCCAGCCCCCACCTCCTCCTCCCGTCATACACAGATCTCTCTCGCCTTGGAGATATGCTGATCGCCCTGTCTGTGCTGCTGCTGGAGGAAGCCCAGCCAGGCAACCATGGATGAGTGCCCTGCAGCTTGGATATGGTAAGTGAGCTGACCCCATATCCCCTCACACCATCTCATACCCTACCCCTCCACCCCTGGGGACAGGGCCCCCCATCATCTCCCCTGGGGACAGGGCCCCCCCATCATCTCCCCTGGGGACAGGGGCCCCCATCATCTCACCTGGGGACAGGCCCCCCCATCATCTCCCTTGGGGATAGGGGCCCCCATTATCTCCCCCGGGGACAGGGGCCCCCCATCATCTCACCTGGGGACAGGGACCCCATCTTCCTTGAGGACAGGGCACCCATCATCATCTCCCCTGGGGACAGGGCCCCCACCATCTTCCCTGGGGACAGGGTCCCCACCATCTTCCCAGGGGACAGGGCCCCCATCATCTCCCCTGGGGACAGGGGCCCCATCATCTCTCCTGGGGACAGGGGCCCCATCATCTCCCCTGGGGACAGGGCCCCCATCATCGCCCCTGGGGACAGGGGCCCCCTCATTATCTCCCCTGGGGTCAGGGCCTCCCATCAACTCCCCTGGGGACAGGACCCCATCTTCCTTGAGGACAGGGCCCCCATTATCATCTCCCCTGGGGACAGGGCCCCTTCACATCCCCTGGGGACAGGGACCCCATACCCCTTGAGGACAGGGCCCCCATCTTCATCTCTCCTGGGGACAGGGCCCCCATCATCTCCCCTGGGGACAGGGGCCCCACCATCATCTCCCCTGGGGATAGGGACCCCCCATCATCTCACCTGGGGACAGGGACCCCATCTTCCTTGAGGACAGGCCCCCATCATCATCTCCCCTGGGGACAGGGCCCCCACCATCTTCCCTGGGGACTGGAACCCCATCATCTCCCTTGGGGACAGGGGCCCCCATCATCTCCCCTGGGGACAAAGCCCCCATCATCTCCCCTGGGGGCAGGGCCCCATCATCTCCCCTGGCAACTGGGACCCCTTATTCTCTGGGGACAGGGCCCCCACCATCTTCTCTGGGGACGGGAACCCCATCTCCCCTGCGGTCAGGGACCCCTTCTCACTTGGGGACAGGGCCCCCACCATCTTTTCTAGGGACAGGAGCCCCATCTCACTTGAGGACAGAGACCCCCTTTTCACTTGAGGACAGGGAACCCCTTCTCACTTGAGGACAGGGACCCCCTTCTCACTCTGGGACAGGGCCCCCATCATCTCCCCTTGGGACAAGGACCCCCTTCTCACTTGGGGAAAGGGCCCCCATCATCTCCCCTGGCAACAGGGACCTCTTTTTCCCTGGGGACAGGGCCCCCACCATCTTCCCTGGGGACGGGAACCCATCTCCCCTGTGGACAGGGACCCCCTTCTCACTTGGGGAAAAGGCCCCCATCATCTCCCCTGGCAACTGGGACCCCTTCTTCTCTGGGGACAGGGCACCCACCATCTTCCCTGGGGAATGGAACCCCATCTCCCCTGCGGTCAGGGACCCCTTCTCACTTGGGGACAGGGCCCCCACCATCTTTCCTGGGGACGGGAACCCCTTCTCACTTGAGGACAGCGACCTCCTTCTCACTTGAGGACAGGGACCCCATCATCTCTCCTCGTGATGGGGACCTCATCTCCCTTGGGGACAGGGCCCCTGTCATCTCCATTGGGGACAGGGCCCCTGTCATCTCCCTTGGGGACAGGGCCCCCGTCATCTCCCCTGGGGACAAGGCCCCGATCACCACCCCTGGGGGCAGGGCCCCATCATCTCCCCTGGCAACTGGGACCCCTTATTTTCTGGGGACAGGACCCAATTATCTCACTTGGGGACAGGGCCCCCATCATCTCCCCTGGGGACGGGGCCCCATCATCTGCCCTGGCAACTGGGACCTCTTATTCTCTGGGGACAGGGCCCCCACCATCTTCTCTGGGGATGGGAACCCCATCTCCCCTGTAGTCAGGGACCCCTTCTCACTTGGGGACAGGGTCCCCACCATCTTTCCTGGGGACAGCAACCCCATCTCACTTGAGGACAGGGGCCCCCTTCTCACTTGAGAACAGGGGCCCCTTCTCACTTGAGGACAGGGGCCCCCATCTCACTTGAGGACAGGGGCCCCCTTCTCACTCTGGGACAGGGCCCCCATCATCTCCCATGGGGGCAGGGGCCCCATCATCTCACCTGGGGACAGGGCCCCCATCTCCCTTGAGGACAGTGCCCCCATCATCTCTCCTGGCTATGAAACCCCTTCTTCCCTGGGGACAGGGCCCCCACCATCTTCCCTAGGGATGGGGACCTCCTCTTTCCTGGGGAAGGGACACCTTCTCATATGGGGTTAGGGACCCCCTTCTCACTTGGAGACAAGGTCCCCATCATCTCCCCTGGCAATGGATAGGGAATGGCGCTGTTTTATGTGAAAACAATTAATTCAAATGTGTATAAACCATGAAAATATATGTATATATGTACATATACGCATATATATATATATATATATATATATATATATATATATATATATATATATATATATATATATATATATATATATATATATATATACAGTGAAAAAAACGTTTATAGCCCACAGAGGCTAATCCTTCCTATTATAAGAAGATAGGCCTCAGATGATGGCCGTATGACAAAACGCGTAAGACGTGACTAACTTGATATCCTTTACGTCATATCCAGAAGCTGTGGTTCCGGACATACGATCGGTGGAACGCAAGCTCCGTTCCAGGAAAGTGTTGCTTCCCCACGATGTTTGGAGAGCATGAGAGTCTGCAAGCTCCCTCTCCTTTTTAACTTTTATTCCTTGGATCCGTTTGCAATTAATTTTTAATAAAAGAAGTTAGACGGAGTTACGCTATGCAGATCATTTCTTCTTTTTTATAACACACATACGTGGATGCCTGGCTGGGAATTGCGTTCAGAGAGGAGACAGTGGAGTCTCCTTCCCTTTCCTCCGCCCGTGGACGATCCTGTACCCTGAAGTTGGGAACTGGAGGGATATCCTAATCCCGGAATCGGGATCAACACTTCACGCTCGTACCCCTGCAGGGGAAGGGCTCTCCTGGGGACAGGGCTCCATCTTCCTTGAGGACAGTGCCCCATCATCTCTCCTGGCTACAGGGACCCCTTCTTCCCTGGGGACAGGGCCCCCACCATCTTCCCTGGGGATGGGGACCTCATCTTTCCTGGGGAAGGGACACCTTCTCATGTGGGGACAGCGACCCCCTTCTCACTTGGAGACAAGACCCCATCATCTCCCCTGGGGACAGGGCCCCCATCATCTCCCCTGGCAACAGGGACCCCTTTTTCTCTGGAGGCAGGGCCCCCACCATCTTCCCTGGGAATGGGAAACCCCATCTCCCCTGCGGACATGGACCCCTTCTTACTTGGGGACAGGGCCCCCATCATCTCCCCTGTGGACAGGGACCCCTTCTTACTTGGGGACAGGGACCCCATCTCTGTGCACTGAGAAAGAGTGCCATGACACCAGCACTGAGATAGAGAACACTGACACCAGCACTGAGAGCATGCCAGCACTCACACCAGCATTGAGATAGAGGTCACTGACTCCAGCATCAAGACAGAGTGCACTAAGAAAGAGTGCTATGACACCAGCACTGAGCTAGAGGACACTGAGATAGAGCACCCTGACACCAGCGTGAGATAGAGGACACTGACACCAGCACTTTAAGGTTCTTAATATACTGTATGCAGTTTATACAGTTAATTTGTATCGCTTACATTTTTTTTTCCATTACGGGCGTGAGTGGGGCCTCATGTCTAAGTTTTGCCTAAGGCCTCACAAAGCCTAGAGCCGCCTCTGATGCCAGGACAGTTCAAAACCCCCCTAAATGACCCTTTTTGGAAATTAGACACCCCAAGCTATTTGCTGATAGACATGTTGAGTCCATAGAATACTTTAAATTTTGCCACAAGTTTCAGGCAAATTACAAACTTTATTTTTTTTTTTTACACAAAGCTGTCACTAAATGATATGATATTGATCAAACATGGCATGGTTATATGTGGAATTACAACCCAAAATACCACATGGGTGAGACTTTTTGGGAGCCTAGCTGCATACAGGACCCCGAAAACCAAGCACCGCCTTCAGGATTTCTAAAACTACCTATCACAGTTAGGAGGCCCTGAAATGTCCAGATAGCACAACCACCCCCCCACCCCCCCAATGACCCCATTTTGGAAAGTAGACACCCCAAGGTATTTGCTAAGAGGCAAGGTGAGTATTTTGCAGCTCTCATTTGTTTTTAAAAATGAAGAAAGAAAATAATTTTTTTTTTTTTTCAATTTTCAAAACTTTGTGACAAAAAAGGAGATCTGCAAATTACTCAGCATGCCTCTCAGCAAATAGCTTGGGGTGTCTACTTTCCAAAATGGGGTTATTTGGGTTTTTCTTTTTTTGCTATCTTGGCATTTTATGGCCTCCAAAACTGTGGTAGGTAGTGAGGAGTGAAATCAAACATTTACACCCTTAGAAAACCTATAGGTGGTGATTGGTTTTCAGGGTCCTGTACATGGTTAGACTGCCAAAAAGTCTCACACATGTGGTATCACCATACTCAGGAGAAGCAGAAGAATGTATTTTGGGGTGTAATTCCAGATATAACCATGCATGTTTGAACAATATATCATTTAGTGACAACTTTGTGTAAAAAAAAAATAATAATTTAAATATCTTTTTTTTTCAAAATTTTCGGTATTTTTCCATTTATATCGCAAAAAATAAAAATTGCAAAGGCAATCAAATACCATCAAAAGAAAGCTCTATTTGTGGGGAAAAAAAGGACGCAAATTTATTTTGGGTACAGCATTGCATGACCACGCAATTACCAGTTAAAGCAGCGCAGTGCTAAATTGTAAAAAGTGCTCTGGTCATTGAGGGGCCAATTCTTCCGGGACTGAAGTGGTTAAAGTAGCTCAGTGCTAAATAACAAAAACTATTGAATGGGGTAAAGACTACTGGAGCTCAAGTGGTTAAGAACTACACCACCATGAGTTGCCTATGTATATTATTCTAAATAATGAGAACTCTTTTTTCTAAAAGTACATCTATCTAAAGTATCTTATCTAAATAATTGCAACATTACTGAGAAAGATGAGCAATGCTCTCAACGTGTTTCGTTTTATAGGTCAAACTTTTTAAGGAGTTGATAATGGCTCCAGGGCAGTGCTTGCCCAAGCACCGAAGTGGCCACTGGGACAGTGCTTGTTAGAATTCAAGATGTCTACGATGTACATTCGATGCAATATGGTAACTTGGAGGTGTTCTGTACATCACACTCCCAGAAATGTCAGTTTGTTCTGTGTGATTGGCTGACTGATTTTACCAGAAGTCTGCACTAAGTCACAAGTCACATTTAGGCATCGTCTTCATTTTGTTGATACTCCTAAAGAGTTAATCACTTCTGAAAGGATGCAGATCTTGCAACAATCCTCATTAGAAAACTCCAAGTCATCAGCTGATAACCGATAATGAAAGAGTCACTCCCATTCAGATTCACTCTGCAGACAACAAACAGCTTTTTCTGCAGAGAAACAGGTAGTAATGTACAACTTGTTAAAAATCCATGCAATGTACATTGATCACCCAAAGAATATTGTTTTTTTTTTCAAAAAAAGTGGAACTACTCTTTCAGAAGTGTTAATCATGGTGTTGGACATACATTTTTTTACCTGATAGGAGTAACCACTTGGGTGAAGGAAACTTTTAATACAATTCTGCTAAAAAAAAACAAGTGCATATAACCTAATATTATGTAGAGCTACTTCAAAATTTTTGCTTTGGATTGGAGCTTCGTTTAGAAATAATTTTTCTTCATTTGATAGACACAGTTTTATTGGAAGCAGTACACTTTATAGTAGCCTAAAGCAGAGCACAGTTCTGTCAAATGTAGTTTTATCATTTCTTGCTGAGCTTCTGGGTAGACTTGTGGTGTCAGCATCCTGTGAGTCTAAGAGGGTCCTGATAAAGCCATTAACCTGTAAAACTTTTTTAACCTCAGATGCTAACTTTGCACAATGTCTGGTTTAAAGCTAGCTACATGTTTTTTTTCTAACCATTCACTAGTGTATTGGTGGCAGCAGATACATTGAGGTACTATGCTCATGTTGTGCCAGCACTCAGGTACACACTGCACAGGGTAGGGTCCTTTCATACCTCTACACTCGAAAGAAGTGGATTTGTAATACTTTGCAGGTTTCCTCTGCTCTCATTGAAATTGCATTGCTTTTCTGAATATGAATGTATCTTTTTTTAATAAATTATTTACATAAACAGTTAAATGAGACAGAGAACTGGTTTATCCACTCCCTCGCCTCCCTGCTTTGCAAAGTTTTAATAAGAGAGAGAAAGTGTGAAAGCAAACAGCTTCAAATACATTGTTTTGTGATACTGGGGTCATGGCAGCACATTTTTTGTTAATGCATTAAATGTAGAGATCTGTAAATTATCCACTACAGGCAGGTTAGATAAGCTATTAAAATTACTCTTCCTAGCAGTTTAAAGTGTAGGTCCAGGCATTTCCCACCCTCTCCTCCTTTGGATTATGTCACAGCATTATTTTTTTCCTATACCTTGTTCCTGTTACGAGAATCAGCTATAATTATTCTGTGTGTTTACACAGTGGTGTATTTTGGTTTTGTGCTGCCCTAGGCAAGACTAAAATCGGGTGCCACCTCCCCAATTTAAATTTGTCCCACTCCAGCTGTGGTATACTGTTCTTGTCTCAGGGTCTGATGAAGAAGCTGCAACCGTTCTCAGTGAACAGCTGTGGCTTCCTCATCAGACTTTGAGACATGATTCGTCCAAGTGCCACATATGTGGTCAATGGGGTAGCGGATGAGGTCAGCAGGACATAGGACAGGGTCAGCAGGGCAGAGGATGAGGCGGCACTAGTGAGCACTGAGGAAGCTGCACTGATACGCAGCATTGATTGACAGCACTGATGGGCACTGATAGGCAGTACTGATGGGTACTGTTGGGGTTACACTGATAATCAGGGCACTGATTATCAGTGTAGATGTCCCCTTTTACACTGGCCAGTTACCGGCTCTCTCCTCTCCTCGTGCTGTGACAGCGAAAGGAAAAGAATGCCAAAACCCGTGTGTTTACATCATGATCAGGATCATGATTGGACACAGCTGATCACATGGTAAAGATCCGCCTTGATTGGTTCTTTACCCTGATCTATGATCAGCAGTGTTTGAAGGACACAGCAATCACAGAGCGAGCCAGGTGCACACCGCAGCAGGCGCATGGGGCGCGGTTCTGGGAGGGTATCAATAGATGCCCTCCCAGAACTGGACGACTGCGCTGTAGCCTTTATTCAGTGGCGAAGCCCCCCCCCCCCCCCCCCCCGAAAAATGCCGCTGAAGGCGAACACTCCTGTGTATACATGTGGAGAGGAACAGAGAGGAGTCGGGATAGGTGGATTTCTGTAGTCTAGGAATTTGAAAAAGCACTGTGTTGTCAGTTCAAACAGAAATTTAGGAGCATGCAGGCTAGCTTTCAAATCAGCAAGTATTTTTGTCTACTTGCAGCATTTTGAAAGACCTAAAATATGGAGATTAATGCATGTATTGTAGGGATATACTGAATTTTTGGGGGCTTGTTCACACCAGTAGCTACATTATACCATGGTTACTGACGTGTGCTGTGAAGGGAGCAGTGCCAATTTGACATTTTTTCAAATTCCATTAATCTTCATTTACCACAGCAGGTTAAGATGTGGTGTACTAAGTTGCAACACACTGCGTTGAATAAAAGTAGTGCATTTCCTACTTTTGGCAATAGTGTTCACTGAGAAAAAAAGTAGGAAATTAGTTGCTTTTATTCAGCACAGTGTGTGAATTAAAGTTATAGAACTGAAGGAAAATGACCTTGCCTTTGCATTGGTACTACGTTGAGTAAGGATGCCCAGCGCAGCCGAACACATATGTGTGAGCAGTCCCTTACACTTTAATAGAAGATATCAGCCACACAGAGAGTACATTGTTTTCAATGAGTCAGCTGAACAAATGACTTATGCCCCGTACACACGGTCGGATTTTCCGATGGAAAATGTCCGATCAGAGTGTGTTGTCGGAAATTCCGACCGTGTGTGGGCTCCATCGGACATTTTCCATCGGATTTTCCGACACACAAAGTTGGACAGCAGGAGATAAAATTTTCCGACAACAAAATCCGATCACGTCAATTCCGACCGTGTGTGGCCTGTTCCGACGCACAAAGTGCCACGCATGCTCAGAAGAAATTCCGAGACGGGACAGCTCGTTCTGGTAAACTTAGCGTTCGCAATGGATACAGCACTTTCATGACGCTGCAATGTTCAAAATGGTTTAATACAGCGCACTCTCTTCTTCTTTATAATGTGACAAGAATTAAGTCATTTTGCTGCTCATATTCACACACACTTCTCACAAACTTCTTTCGTTACTATTTATCGGGATTCCCTCAATATATTTTGATTTCTCACATCTGACAACATATTTTTGTATATTTTTTAATTTTTTTTTGGCTTTAATGTAGATTCTTTTTTTGTGTTTCTATTTTATTTTTTTTTGCAATTTTGATTTGTACTCCCGAAAATGTTTGTGTGTGTTTTTTGTGACAAGTTCCCACAACACCATTGATATGTTGTTCTATTTAATCTGTAGGAGATTGTTTGGTGTTGTTGTTCCTTGTTAATTTCACATTGTACTTTAGAAATGTACCTGAATACTCACCAACAAACTGTCCTTTTTGGATGAAAACACACACAGGAGAGTAGAATTTACCTAAAAAATTTTATTAAGGGCTCACAACTAAACAAAGAGGGAGGCAAAGCTGAAGAAACTGCAGAAGTGGGTGAAGCCTTGGACCCCCAGGGCAGACATCAACTATTTAAAAGCAAAATTGGTGGCCTGAGGAGTCCTTATCTAAGGGAGGGCAGTGTGGTCCAGAAGTCCCAGAGATCATGAACAGCAGCAGATGACATCTGTGTCCCCAGGCTGTGGTCATACGAGAGACTGCATCTTCTGTCAGACCAGACTGAACCCAGGGTCATCACTCTTTGGTCTTCTTTCCACGCCTCCTTCCACGCTGTGGCTGTGGTGGTGGAGTTGTGGCAGCAGGAGGAGGAGGAGGAGGAGGAGGATCGTCGATCTCAATGACATCCGTCTTGGGTGTTAGTTCCCCACTCAACCCCTTACGTAGGACTTTATAAATCAGGTCCTCAGAGAGCTTGCGTTGACCCTCCTGCATGCCCTGCAATTTGGTGGCAGCCATGCAGGCAAAGGCCTCTTCAGGACTGGGGAAGGCTCGTAGGGACGCAGAAGCCTCCTGGATCAGCCTGAGCACTGAATCCTGAACGGGACTCGGAGTGGCCTTCCTGGCCCTTTTGTATGGAAGGCAGAGGGGAGGGACCTGAGACTCAGTCAGGCTGCGACTGGTCCCAGGCTTCTCTTGGCTGACACTTAGCCCCGCCTCCTCCTGGCTGCCACTAATCCCCGCCTCCTCCTGGCTGCCACTAATCCCCGCCTCCTCCTGACTGCCACATTCCACAACCTCCTCCTGGCTGAGGTCTTCCTGTGTATGAAAAAGGGACATAGTTTTAGTATTGTTTTCATCAATCACACACAATTTTCACCTCCTGACTGCTGCAAATTGAATGTTAACAAATATAACAGACTATCCTTCTGAGCCCAGCATTTTTCATTTTTGTCACAATTTTGGGCGCCCACTACTGTGTACTGATATGTAAAACACTTTTTTCAATCATCAATTAGTGATCAATAATAACATCTAGTAAACATCATTTATTTATTGACCAGAAATCTGTAGAAGAATGCTATACCTGGCTCCAGCTGGGCTCCTCCAATTCTTCCTGGCTGGAAGGCCCAGGTTGGACATCGGAAGCCTCGGCTGGGGTGGAAGGAAGCGTGGAAGGAAGAGTAGAGAGGGATTCCCTGACTTCAGTGTGGTCTGACAGAAATCGCAGTCTCTCATAGTACCACAGCCTGGGGACATAAACGTCATCTGCTGCAGCTCCGGACCTCTGGGAATCCGTGACCTTCTTGCGTTCCCTAAGATAAGTGCTCCTCAGGCCACCAATTTTAGCTTTTAAATAAGGGATGGTTGCTGTGGGGACCACCGGCTTCACCAACTCCAGCAGTTTCTTCAGTGCTGCCTGCCTCTTTTGTTTGTGGTTATAGTGGGGGTGTCTCACTTGCCACAGACAGTGCAGCTCCCTGTACTTGTCTATGAACAGGGGCAGGAAATTGTGGTCGTTGAACCCATCCATTTTCTCTGCAAGACACAACACAAGACAAACCCTAATGTCAGGCAAAACTCCCCTAATCTTGTTACAATATAGGCTTCCATTTCGAAGCAGTATAGGCACAAGTTTAGATCTTAACTTTCGTTACCACGATCGGCGTCTTCGATGCTCCTTCCTCCGCTCACAGATCGTACGTAAGACGCACGTGTGTTACGCTTTATACACACTGCGCATGCGTATAACTCCGCCCGCCCCTGACGTTCTTTCTAGTCTATTCCCCGCCCCTTTTCGTTCGGTGCAGTGGGGGAAGAGCACATGGCGGATAGACAGCATGATCGTGATAATTGGAGCAACGAGGAGGAGGAGGAGGAGGAGGAAAGGCCGGAGCCTGAAACGTCCCGATCCAGAAGGAGATTTAAGGACTCAAATACGTCCTTTGGGGAGATGTTGGAGATGGTGGACATCCTGAAGAAGGCTGACTATGATGGAAAGTATGGGCCTTACCCCAACCCCAATATCCGAAAGGCCAAGATCATGGCGAAAGTGGTCAGGAGTCTGCACCGGAAATTCGGGGTACGACGATCGAAAGATCAGCTCAGGAAGCGGTGGTCGGACCTGAAATTATGAGAACATGAGCAGTACAGAAAGATCCGGAGAGTGCTGCAAAAAAGTAAGTAGCTGTGCTGTGTTCCTATTCTTTTTGTGTTTATTACGTTCGTGCTGCTCCATGTGTTTTTAGGAACTGTTGTACAGTTTAAAATGGCAACTTTCATGTTCATGGGCACATTATTCGTTCGGATCAAACATTTTTCGTTCCAAATATAAAATAACATTGTTTAGCCAATATGCATTTGGCCACCATTTTGACGCCCTATACTTGTCTTAAAAGAATTGGGTTGTGTAGATGGCTTTGTTACTAGAATGAAATGCAAACTAGATTCTGTGTAAGGAGAGGACACTGAGCAGCTGTTTTCACATCTGGACACTGGAGCACTAGTGTGGGACACAAGAACACCATTTTTATTAGGGGGGCCACACAGGTGCTCCAGTGTATACTATAGGGGGGTCTCCATCGGTGAAGCTTGTACTAAACAGGTAAAGTATTGCAGGTTGACAAAGGGCATTAAATAAATTACATCTTGGAACTCTGCTAAAATAGATAATTGTACACCACTTCCAAGCAATGTTTCATCTTTATAGTTCTGACATTAAATATCTGTGTGCTAATTATACCATTTTTGTTTGACATAGGGGAGAAAAGACTCGGAGGACACCCCTCATCTGAGGAGACCAGAGCCCCCCCCTCTGGAAGAAGGGGAAATCCACCCAACACAATCTGAGCAGGAGGAAGAAGACGTGGTGGAACTAGTCACCACAACAGGTGAGTGTCTGCGACCACAGGCTTAGATAAGAGATGGATGGCGGCATTTTTTTAAACCAAATTTATTTTGGGGTTCCTCTCTTTTTAGGTGATCATGATGTTGTGGATGAAGATCCTTTCACATCCGAAAGTGCCCAGATCCTGATCGGGGAGATCATGGGTTGTAATTTACAATTGGAAATCATCAAGCAAAACATCAATGATGTTATTCCAAAATATAAAAACATCATTGATGTTTTGGGGCGAGTTTAAAACCCCTCAAAATCACTTTGTTCTTTTGTGTGCTACAATGTGCTAAATGTTTTTGTGATTTTTCCCAAAGCCAAATTTGGAGGATGCACACAGTGTGTCAACATGTGCTATCTGCCATCATGGGAGATCAATGGACGCGTTTTGGGGGTGTAACCCCTTCCTCAATAATAAAGTAGCGTTGAGGAAGGGCTTGCTCTCCCAAAACACATCCCTTGATCCCCCGTGATGGCAGGTAGCACATGTTGACATTGGGCAATTTGTGTGCATCTTCCAAATTTGGCTTTTCCTGGGGTGACTTCCCCCCATCTGAACGCAATATCAAACACAGTTCCTAAATACTCATGTCTGATATTGCCTTCAAGTTCTACCAAATGTGAACTTTGTAAGATCAAGATTTGTGTCTTTCTTGTTGGTTTTACACAGGCCTGTTTTCTATAAAATGGACATTTTGATTTGGGATAATGCCACCACAAAAATTGTTATACAACAAACATGTTGGTTTGTCAGCAAAACCTTTGGTAAATGCACATGTGATTGTGCAGGTATTAAAAAGATTGTTAATCAAGAATGTGTGGATTATTGTCTCAACGCTACAACACTTTTGGGGTGATGTAATTGTTGTTTTATGAGAAAATGGTGGTTATTTCCTAAGGGCAAATCCACTTTGCACTACAAGTGCAGTTTCAGTGCAGTTGCAAGTGCACTTGTAGTGAAATGTGTTTTTGCATTTAATAAATAACAGCCAACAGTGCTTTGTATAAGGTTACACAATCACGACATTTTCTGCACTCCACACATTTCTGTCAGGGTCAGCGCAAACAAACAAGCAGTAAATGTCCACAAAGATTTTTTTTTTTTAATTTGAAAAAGGCTTCACATATTGTCTGGCATATTGATAGCCCCCCTACCCGCAAAGAACTCCAGGTAGCGTAACCGGACATCACGGGCACTCAGGGAGGGCAAGCCAGGACGGCCACTTTCAAGCGCCGTCAGTGTAGTTTGATGTAGGATTCCAGCCTCAGGCCCAACTGAGCCAGCATAGTTGGCCGAATGTTTCCGTAAAAAGTTATGGAGAACACAGCACGCAAGTATTATATGGTTCAGTTTATACTCCGCCATATGGATAGGTGTCAGAAATAGGCGGAACCGGCTGGCCAGGATTCCAAATGTGTTCTCCACCACTCTTCGGGCTCTGGCCAGCCGGTAATTAAAAACCCTCTGTTCCAGGGTGAGGGTCCTCATTGGGAATGGCCGCATCAGGTGGTCCCCCAGCGCAAATGCTTCATCAGCAACGAACACAAATGGGAGTCCTTCCACATTGTCCTCTGGAGCTGGCAAGTCCAAGCTGCCATTCTGGAGACGCCTGTAGAACTCCGTCTGGGCGATGACTCCACCATCGGACATCCGGCCATTCTTCCCCACGTCCACATACAAGAAGTCGTAATTAGCCGACACCACCACCAACATCACTATACTATTAAACCCCTTGTAATTATAATAGTATGACCCCGAGTTGGGTGGTGGGACGATGTGGACGTGTTTCCCATCAATTGCCCCTCCGCAGTTAGGAAAGTCCCAACGCTGGGCAAAGTGGGAGGCCACAGTCTGCCATTCCTGTGGCGTGGAAGGAAACTGTTGAGGAAAAAACAATAAACATTACTATTTTTACTCTGAAACATGGCAAGCAGATTAGACACAAACATTATGGGGCAACCTCCAGATAGCATTTATTAAGGGGAATTTAACAAGGCCAAAGTATAAGGTACACCTATCATATTCCCCCCCCCCTCTCATGGGCCATTTCTAACATTATAGGGGGTGTGTGTAAATCTTGGACAGGTAACCCTCTTCACTTCATTGAGAGATGAATGCCTAAATAATGGGTATTACTTTGAACAGCCCCTCCTTAGTTACACTATTGGCAGCCCACTGGACAGGTAAGAAGTGTCTGAATACAAAGATATAAATACACACTGTACACATTTGAGGACATTTGGACATTCTGCTATTACCTATCAAGATAATAATAGGATACAAAAAATTGAAACAGTACCATTGGAAAGTATACAGGCAGGCCATTGCACTACATGCTTTGGGGAATTCATCCATAAATCTGACCAGTAAAGAGGTGGGTATAGTGTGTATGGGTTTGGCAAAGTCAGCAGATAGATGATTGAGGATAGAGAATTGGGATCAGCTGACTTAGCAGTTGGGGGAGGGAGGGTTTCTAAAAATTATTTTGGGACACCACAAAAAAAAGCCTCTGGCACTCTGCCTGAATTTAAATCAAAAATAACATTTCCAAACACTTTAGGGGGTGTTTGGGGTAAAGCACTACTATAGAGCTGATAAAATACATTGTTAAGTGACTACATGAGGTGAATATAGGGGCAGGAGACACCATGCTGGGGAGGTTATTGAAGGGCAAATATGTATGAAGGACCTTAAATAATAATTACATAAAAATCCAGCATGCATGAGGACAAAGGGGACATTCACAGCATATTACAAGCATGGTAATTAGGGAATGAGGAAAGAAATACAATATATTATCAAACATTAAAGACAATAAAATGTGATATAAAAGGATAAAAATCTTACCTTCATATACTCCTTCTGCAGGACCTGTATGATGGCAGAACAGGTCTCTGGGATAATGATCCCCAGAGCCTGGGGGGAGATGCCTGTTGAGAACTTGAGGTTCTGCAGACTTCTCCCTGTGGCCAAATACCGCAGGGTAGCGACCAACCTCTGCTCCGGAGTGATGGCTTGCCTCATGCAGGTATCCTGCCTGCTGATATAGGGGGTCAGCGAAGCCAGCAGACGGTGAAATACGGGGTCCGTCATCCTGAGAAAGTTCCTGAAATCATCAGGATTATTCTCACGGATCTCACGGAGCAAAGGCATATGAGAGAACTGGTCACGCTGAAGCAACCAATTCTTGGTCCATGAACTCCTCCCCACCCTGTTCATGGACTGGACTTGTGTCAAGGTGAGGACCCCAACACCAAGCCCCCCCACAGCACGAACTCTACGAGGAGTACGCATACGAAACATGGCTAGAAAACGGTCGGCTGCTCAGAACGAAGTAACAGAACGCACTGAAGAACAGCAAGGCCTGTGAAGAGTGACCTGAAAAACAGCAACGAGCAGCCAAGATCACACAGAAAACTCTGATACGAACTGACTGCACGCACTGAAGAGCAGATACAAACCCACAAGCATAAACTGAACGGCAGAAAACGATCTGAAAGCCACGAGTCTGAAAAAGCGCGAATCGTCTCTCACCAAACTTTTACTGACACGAGATTAGCAAAAGGAGCCCAAAGGGTGCCGCGCTTGGTTCTGAACCGGCCTTTTCTAGTCTCGTCGTACGTGGTGTACGTGACCGCGTGGTTGGCGATCGGAAATCCTGACAACTTTGTGCGACCGTGTGTAGGCAAAACAAGTTTGAGCCAACATCTGTCGGAAAAAATCCTAGGATTTTGTTGTCGGAATGTCCGAACAAAGTCCGACCGTGTGTACGCCCTATTATACTGTGAGAAGGGACAGTAGAGCAAAACAATTATGTAACCAGGAAGTACAGTCTGCCTATGTAATAAGCAAAGATGGTGGTTCCATGTATAAATATAAAGTGGAGGTCCACCCTGAAAAAAAAAAAATACCTAAAAAAATGGAGGAAAAGAAAAAAAAATTTTTTTTACTTACGTGAAATGGCTGTTGCTAGGCAGTCTTCCTAATCTGCCTCTTCCTACGCTGCGGTGATGTTGTCTCTTCTCCTCCCCGCGTTGTCTTCTGGGGAATGGGGCACGGTGTGTTATGGGAACTGTGTGTGTCCCACAACACATCGCGTCCCATTCACAAAGCACTGCGCGACTCACGCATGTGCAGTAGGAAATGGGCAGTGAAGCCGTAAGGCTCCACTGCCTGTTTCCCTTAGTTAGGATGGCAGTACCGGGACCCGAGAGCTGAGGAACGGGTCGGCCTCGAGTGGCCGACATCGTGGGCACCCAGGACAGGTAAGTACTTATTTAAAGTGACTTTTAAATTATTTTTTTTTTACGGCCGGAATCCCACTTTAAATATGCATAGAAACAAGGTCATTTAAAAGACTAACACATATTGTTGAAGTGATTTAAATCAAAGAAAGTGCTGCGCTGACCTGTACTAATTATTGTTTCCCTGTGTACTTCCACATATATATAAACTCTAGCCACTTCCTGACCGCCGCACGACTATGTACGTCCTAATTTTGAACGGGGATATCGTTGTTATGGCAGCAGTTAGCTGCCATAACCCCGGTATCCCCGTTTTCGTGCGGCGGCCGGCTTTCAGATAAAAGTGGTCCCTGCGGCGGATTCGCCGCGAGATCACTTTTATCGGTGGCGGGAGAGGGGCCCCCCCCTCCCGCCGCGATCCGGTGCCCTCCGCCGCTTACCGGAGCCGTCGGTATCGGCAGAGGCGATCGCGTCCTGCTCAGTGGTTTGTCTGGAGATGAGTGAGGCCAAGATGGCGCTCACTCGTTTCCATGACACTGCTGGGCGGAAGCAACGTCAAAACGTCACTTCCGTCCACGCCTCTTAAAGGCATATTTTTTCAAATGTCATTTTTCTAAATGACTTTTTTTTTTTTTTTATTGCATTTTAGTGTAAATATGAGATCTGAGGTCTTTTTGACCCCAGATCTCATATTTAAGAGGTCCTGCCATGCTTTTTTCTATTACAAGGGATGTTTACATCCCTTGTAATAGGAATAAAAGTGACACATTTTTTTTTTTTTTTTTTTAAACAGTGTAAAAATAAATAAAATATTGTAAAATAAATAATAAAAATAAAAAAAAAAATTTTAAAACCCCCCTGTCCCGACGAGCTCGCGCGCAGAAGCGAACGCATACGTGAGTAGCGCCCGCATATGAAAACGGTAGTCAAACCACACATGTGAGGTATCGCCGCGACCGGTAGAGCGAGAGCAATAATTCTAGCCCTAGACCTCCTCTGTAGCGCAAAATATGCAACCTGTAGAATTTTTTAAACGTCGCCTATGGAGATTTTTGAGGGTAAAAGTTTGACGCCATTCCACGAGCGGGCGCAATTTTCAAGCATGACATGTTGGGTATCAATTTACTTGGCATAACATTATATTTCACAATATAAAAAAAATTGGGATAACTTTACTGTTGTTTTATTTTTTTATTCAAAAAAGTGAATTTTTTCCAAAAAAAGTGCGCTTATAAGACCGCTGCGCAAATATACGGTGCAAAAAAAAGTATTGCAATGACCGCCATTGTATTCTCTAGGGTGTTAGAAGAAAAACCATATATAATGTTTGGGGGTTCTAAGTAATTTTCTAGCAGAAAAACCTGTTTTAAACATGTAAACACCTAAAATCCAAAACGAGGCTGGTCCTTAAGTGGCTAGAATATATCTATAGCCAAATAAATATATAAAGTGTTCTAGTGACAAACTAATTATCAATAAAATGACTCTGTGCAACAGTATAATGCAACATGTGAAATAATATCTTATTTTAATATCATAATCCTATAATATCATTATCTGTCATAAAAGAAAGTCCATTATATAAGTGTCAAATTGTCTACACAAACGTGTTCCAGTGCACTAAATGTTCTTATGTGCCAAGTGCTATGTTGACAAGTTCATGTGAAAACACGCGTTGATATAAAATTGTATATAAAGCCCATTTGAAAAATCAAATCCAAAAAAACTGGTGATAGCAAGTGTGTCCTTGTGTCCACTCAGGTGCTCCCCCCTTCTGTATATGTGCTCATCTTAGAGCATGTGACCTTGCAGTTAAGCTTGGTCAAGGCAAGCATATGAACCACCTCTGGGTTCAGTGTTTGTACTGGGATCCTGGGCTGGTTGCTGGCACATTACCCACATGTATATAAGAGAGACTAGATAGTGTGATATCATTTAAACTCTATTTATTATTAAACATTAATCCCTTATTTAGGGTACTCACATGTCGTGGGTACTACAGTGCACCACTCTTTACAAGATCAAAGGGAACGCTGTGTCCGCTGAACTACTGTGTCCTTTCCTTGCTAAGACCGATCCACTGCCTCATGCACTATCCTGTCCCCTCCCCAACGCGTGTCGATACCGGGAATATGACATATCTTCCTCAGGGGGAATTTGATTGGACGGATTGGACGGATGCAATGTCAGTCAATATATAGTATTACAGCGGCCATTTTCTTGTAGACCACAGACATTTTTTTGTCCGAGGCGTGTACTACTACTATTATCATCAATGAATACCCAATGTTCCGGACTGTTATTTAATCTCTTTGTGTGTTTAACCTTAAAATGTTAGCAAGGTAAAAACCACTAGAGAAAGACTTACTCCTTCTTAGCTTAAAAACTCAGGACGGTGCATGGAAAAGAACACATTAATTGCAGCCAAAATATGGACATATCATATGCTTCGCTATATTATACAACATCATCTTTACAGACATGCTAAGTCTAGTGCGAGGTGCAGGAGTCTCCCGCATTTAGGCTGTGGCTCCCAGGCACCTGTGAGTGCTGTGTGATATCCCGGCTGCAAGGCCAATGCGCCCTGTCACACTCTGCCAGGGGAGGGGCGATATATGGAGGAACCGATGTGTCCATTTCTCTCCTGCCACCGCTGAATGCCTGATTCTCCTCCTCCTCTCTCTCTTGCACACATCCAGCAGCGGCAGGAGAAAAATGGACACATCGGTTCCTCCATATTCCACCTCTCCTACCCACTGGAGGGCCTTCAGGGGTTGCAATTGCGCCCCTCCCATGCTGCACGGGATCTGTGCGGGCACCTGTATGACACCATGAAACCAGGGCTGCCTCTGCTCTGGAGCAGTGCAGCCTTTTGCCTAAAGTGTAGCATCCTGTGGCTGGCAGACCCGATGATCTCTCTCCCAGCCGGCAGTTTCTCCACAGGCTTCCTGAGCTGGTGGGCGGGGTGTGGCCATCTTTACATACATGCACAGGTAGTTGCATGGTAGAGGACTGGGAGGAGGAAAATTCATGGTGACCCCAGAAGGCTTCACCTCCATCAATATGGTAAGTGACTCCTGCATCAATTCTCTCTACAATCTTTGAGCTCCCTAATGTGGTCAGTACACTTCATGCTGCTCACTGCTCCTCCCCTTACTGTGCCCCCTATACTGCCAGTGCTCACTGCTCCCCCCAAACCACTCCACTGCTCTCTCCCCACTGTATACTGCCATCCCCATATACTGAACACTGCCCCCCCCACTGTATAATACTGCTCCCCCCCCACTGTATATTGCCATCCCCATATACTGCTCACTGCCCCCCCCCCCACAGTATACTGTCCACTGCTCCCCCCCACTGTATACTGCCATCCCCATATACTGCTCACTGCTCCCCCCCACAGTATACTGTCCACTGCGCCCCCCACAGTATACTGCCCACAGTATACTGCCCACTGCTCCCCCCACTGTATACTGCCCACTGCCATCCCCATATTCTGCTCACTGTTCTCCCCTGTATAGTGCTCATTGCTCTGCCCCACTGCTCACTGTTCTCCCTTGTATACTGCTCCCCCTGTATACTGCTCACTGCTCTGCTCCCCCTGTATACTGCCCACTGCTCCCCCCTGTATACTGCTCACTGCTCCACCCCCCCCACTGTATACTGCTCATAGCTCTTTCCCCGTATACTGCTAATTGCTCTCTCCCCTCATACTGCTAACTGCTTTCCCCCTAGTATAATGCTCATTGCTCTCCCCCCGTATACTGCTCACTGCTCTCCCCCCGTATACTGCTCATTGCTCTCCCCCCGTATATTGCCCACTGTGGTATACTGCTCCGCCCTACTGTATACTGATCTCCCTCATATACTGCTCACTGCTCTCCCCTGTGGGGAGAGATCATCCTTAAACTAGGTACAGTAACAAGCCCATCGGTCACATATCATGACGAATAACTTCTCCACTTAACTACAATAGGGGTAATTGTTACTAGGAAAACATTTCAAATCAAATTCTTTATTCAACCTCCCACCCCGGCGCCAAGGACCCCAATTGGTCTATCCACCAAGATTCTTTTTTGCTGATCTCCCTTATGAAATTACGACCCCTCCAATGATGTTCTGGGGCCTCTATGCCCCAAAATTGCATCCCTGCTGGGTTTCTGTTGCGTTTGTCCCTAAAGTGCACTGATAAAAAATGTTTGTTAAAACCCTTGCGAATGTTCCTCACATGCTCTTCCATTCTAACTTTTAATGCCCTTTTGGTTCTACCTACATAGATTAAATTGCAAGGGCATTTTATAGCGTATACAACTCCAATAGTGTCACATGAGAAAAAATCTCTAATAGTGTATGACTGTTGGGTATTGGGGTTAATAAATGTTTTCAATTTCCTAAAGTTACTTGGAATCCTTGTGCAACTATAACATCTGCCACGACTATGAAAGCCCTAAATGTCCCAAAACATCACTGGCCTGGGTGGAGGTGGCTCAACAACATTATGTACTAATTTATCCCTCAAATTTGGGGCACGTTTATAGACTATTTTTGGTTTATCTGGCAAGCTTTCTTTTAGTTGTGTGTCTTGTTTTAGGACCCTCCAATATTTGTTAATAATCCTCTCCACATCTTTATTTTGTAGGTTATAGTCTAAGACTATACAGGTACCCCCATGGTCATTAGTGATGTTACTTACATTTTTTCCATTAATAGGCTTTCCCTTTCTACATCTCTAATACTTCCTTTCTCTACTTGCAAAAAATGCGCCTGATATCCCTTTGCCATAAACATATTTGTTAATTTCTCTGTTTGTACCTCAAAGTCTTCATTCCTAGTGCAATCCTTTTTAATTCGCATGAACTGTCCTCTGTGAATATTATTTATCTAGGATGACAGCTAGACGTGGGCATATATAAGTTGCAGTCCGTTTCCTTAAAATAAGTTTTTGTTTCTATGCCTCGGGGGGTGTTTTCGATCTCTAGATCCAGGAAATGTATATTATCTTTGCTGATATCCCATGATAACATGAAATACCCACCTATAATAGATATCAACCTTTCTATGATGCACCAAATCAGGGAAACCAACAAGGAAACTCTTTTTTAGAAAAGGGATGGGGGAATCCCGGCAAGGAAGGAAGAAATATAGAAAAAGAGGAATACGATCAGGAAGAAGGTTACAACAAAAAAAGAAGGGAAGATTAGGGGGACAGTATTTATAACGTCAGTGGTACAGCTCTAACTAGGGAAGAGATTGTAACATTGGACAAGGGAATTAAGTACGCGCCAAAGAAAGGATGGAACAAATTTGAAACATACATTGGAATTCAAAAGTTTATAAGGAAATTAAATGTAAAAAATTATTACTTGCAAATCCCGATAGAAAGGGCAGCAATAGAAGGTAATTTCACTGAATTAAGAAATAAATCGGTTTGTAACCCTAAAATAGTGAACAACAAATATATTGATTTATTTAAGAAATTGGTCACCACGGAATTGGAACAATTACCAATTTAAAAAGTGTATGAGCAGAGAGACGTGAAAGAGGGCCTAAAATCATTGGGGGACAGGAAAGATATTGTAATTTGTCCAGCAGATAAGGGGGGTTATAGTGGTGTTATCCACAGAACAATATAAGGTAGAAATGAACAATATCCTGGGGGATAGGTGCACATACCAAACATTGAATTCCAACCCCACTAAAGAATTTAAAAGTGAATTGGAAACTCTGGTTCGCTATGGGGCAGAGAGGGGGATTCTGAACAAGCATGAAGAAAAATATTTGGTACCCACAACATGTAGACTACCCATCATTTACTACAACCCCAAGATACATAAGAACAAAACCGACCCTCCCCATGGGTAGACCCATTATAAACGGAATAGAGTCACTTACGTCCAGGCATGGGGAATATATTGATATACATCTACAACCTCTCGTTAAAGAAACTAGGGCCTACTTAAAGGGCACAAAGCACACCTTACAGTTGCTGAAAGGATGTGATACAAGTGGAGACATTGTCAAGGCCACGGCCGATGTGGCCTCTTTATATAACAACATTGACCACCAGGGAGCCATGAAAGCAGCTAAATGGGCTTTGAAAAAGAATAGTAACACAAACAACGTAGATATATTTTGAAATGCTTAGACTTTTGTCTAAAGCACAACTATTTTTGGTACGAAAACAATCATTACCTACAAATAAGAGGCGTGGCTATGGGTGCTAAATTTGCGTCTAGTGTTACCAATTTGTATATAGAGGTGGTTTTATATGATCTGGACCCAAGGATAGAACCCATGGAAGGGTTCTTACAATCCATGAATGACAATGATCGCAACATTATGTTATCATGGGATATCAGCAAAGATAATATACATTTCCTGGATCTAGAGATTGAAAACACCCCTCGAGGCATAGAAACAAACACTTACTTTAAGGAAGCGAACCGCAACTCCTATATACCCACGTCTAGCTGTCACTATAGGCCCTGGATAAATAATATTCCCAGAGGATAGTTTAGGTGAATTAAAAAGATTTGCACTAGGAAAGAAAGGACCGTAGCTGAGCAGGCACAAATCAGCAGAGGGGATACATGACAGGGTGATAAGGGTATCCAGTCAACGCAGGGTTAACTCAAATACTGTCTTCTTAACCATGTCCTCATCCATTGGCTGGGGAGGAAGGGAAATGGGGGGATCTCAGAGAGTGTAAGCTGCTAGCAGGGGTGGGGTTTCAGCAGAGCAGGAAGTAAGGAAAGAACATTCTAGTGTACCTAGCAGCTGTGTCCCTATCCCTGCAGCAGGATGAGTGAGCTTGCCCAGTTGGTAGCTCAGCTAAGGGCTGCTGCCAGCATTCATGGCCCAGCATGGGTGCAGAGCCAGGTAGTGGGGTCAGGCAGAGCCCTCCACTACTCGGGCCTGCCTCACCGCGCGCTCGGAGGTCTAGGCCTCCGGAGCACTTTAGCCCGGATAGGACCCCCAGGGCTCAGCTCCGCAACAGGAGCCCGCCTTCGGACCCTTCAGGCCCCCCTGCTAAGCGCACACTGGCTGGGGCAGGTGGTGGACCTGGGAGGAATTCCCAGCTCCGGTGGAGCCCTCGGGGGATGGGCACCCCTCGGGTGGCTCTGGTCCCATCCTCCGGATTCCGGACCGGGCAGCCATCGTACCTGGCGAGGCTCCGGTTGGCACGACGGCCCGGTGGGGGAGAGTGAATGCTCCGGCCTGTCCCCTGGTGCGGGATCAGCCAAGGGTAAAGGAGGAGTCGGCGTCTGGAGTTCCCCCTCCTTCTCCGGTTCAGGTGGTGTCTGAGGTGGGGGTTACGGTGGAGAGAGACGGTGTGGCCACAGGGGGAAGAAGGTGAAGGAGGGGGATAAGGATGCAGACAAGGTGAGATTGGCGGATTCGGTGAAGTGAAAAGTATATGTGTGCTTCGAGGGACCCTTGGATGCCCACCTTAAGCCCGAAGTGAGGGAGAAGATTTGGAAGGGGGAGTACCTGGAAATGTTTTCCTTGCTCCCCCTTTGAAAAGTTTAACCTAGACCGATTGAAACCTGGCGAAAGCAAGAAGGAGGAAAAAGAGAAGAGGAGGTATTACCTCATCCCTCGCACATTTGCCAATTGGTTGCAGGCTTTCGCGATTTTGGCAAGTGTGATAGGTGAAAAAGCGCTGGACAATTGCTCGGCTCTTTTTTGTTTCCTGGACGCCATTGGCGAGGCCAACAGGGTCTATGGTGGTGTGGCTCCGTTATGACGAGCAGTTCTGGCAACGGAAGGCCATCAGGCCCACCATTCGCTGGGATCACAAGGACATTGGCCTCTGGATGAAACTGATGACCCCAGGCCCGGGTGGACAATCAGTATTTTTTTAGGGGGGCTGGCGGCACCGATATCTCAGGTATGTCGGCCTCTAGGAAGAAAGGGGTCTGCTGGCAGTTCAACAACATTACCTGCCACTTCGGCGGCACCTGTCGATTTAAACACAAATGTTCAGGGTGGAGCGGTGGCCATTCACTCGCCCGCTGTTTTAAATCGTGAAAAAGTCAGTCAGGGGATACATTTGGAACGAGGGAGGATTCCGGTGAGGGCGGAAAGGATGTTTCCTTTCCTAAGCAGGTCCCCGGATCGGGAGTCGCCTTGACTCCTTGGGGGGGTTTACAGAGGGATTTCGCATCCCGTGCACTTTGACGGTGGTACCGTCTTGGTCCAAGAATTTACACTTGGGCCCACTTGTAGCCGGAGGTGGTGTCGGAGAAGCTTTCTAAAGAAGTTTCCCTAGGTAGGATGAGCGGCCCCTTTTCAGCTCCTCCGTTCCCAGGCCTAGTGGTCTCCCCCCAGGGGTGATTCCCAAGAAGGACCCCGGCAAATACCACCTGATACACCATCTCTCCTACCCAAAAGGAGGATCAGTTAACAATGGTATTGACCCACAGGCCTGTGTGGTCACCTATACATCGTTCGATGCGGCTGTTTCCTGGGTACGCAAATATGGAGGGGGGTCTTTGCTAGCCAAGGCGGACATTGAGGCGGCATTTCGCATGCTTCCGGTTCATCCTGAAAGTGTTCACCTGTTGGGTTGTCAGTGGCAAGGATCTTATTTTGTCAATTGTTGTCTACCGATGGGGTGTTCCATTTCCTGTGCTCTGTTTGAGACCTTTTAGTTCTTTTGATGAATGGGTCGCAAGGGATGTATCCGGCCTAAATTCCATCATCCACCATCTGGATGATTTCCTGTGCATTGGCCTGCCGGATTCTACAGTTTGCATGGTGTTGCTGGGGATCCTGCAACACATAGCGGAACGTTTCGGCATTCCCTTGGACCCGGAAAAAACAGAAGGCCCGGCAAATGAGCTGGTCTTTCTGGGTATCACCAGTGATGGGCCATGGAGTGCTGTCTACCAGAAAACAAATTGGTGGCCCTAAGGGAGGGGGTTAACGGATTCAGTTACGGGAATTACAGTCATTGCTGGGGAAGTTGAATTTTGCCTGCAGGATCATCCCTATGGGCAGAATTTTTTGCCGCCGGCTGTCCTTGGCTACGGCAGGCGTTAGCACCCCACGGCATTACATTGATTTGACTAAAGAATTAAGGGCGGATCTTAGGATTTGGGACTACTTTTTGAAGTCCTATAATGGTCGATCCTTGTGGATGACAGGTCCCATCAGCAATGGGTTACGGGGCTTACTTTCAAGGAAAATGGAGTGCGGGACGGTGGCCGGAGTATTGGATTTCAGAGTGTTGGGTAAAAAACCTGCTATTGTTGGACTGTTTCCGATTGTACTGGCGGATGAAATTTGAGGGGATGCCTTTTGCAATAAGAAAGTGTGTTTCCACTGTGATAATATGGGGGTGGTTACGGTGGTGGTGTGCCTTCTGAGACACTTGGTGTTGCTATGCTTGCAATTGAATGCTTTCATTTATGCAGTGCACATTCTGGGGACGTGTAACAAGCTAGCGGATGCTTTGTCTCGTTTTCAGTGGGACGAGTTTCATGTGTTGGCATCGGCAGCGGTGCAACATGGGGCGCAGTGTCCCCAGGGGCTGTGGAAGAGTCGCCGCTGGATTGATTCGGGATTCCCCTGAGTACCGCGACATGGGAGGCATACTCCAGGGCCTGGAGAGAATGGAGTGTGATGGTGTTGGAAGTAGGAGGGTTGGAGCCCGGGGTGGAGGTTTCCTCCTTGGTTCTCTACTTCGTGGTACGTAATTTTGTTCAGGGAACGTCGGCTTCAGCAGTGGACCGTAAATTGGCGGGCCTAGCTTTCTGGTTTAAGTTACAAGGGGTTGGGGATTTTACCAAATCTTTTGCGGTAAGGCAGGCTATGAAGGGGTATCGTAGGGGCCACAGCACCAGGGACGGAAGGAGACCAGTGTCCATTTCTGTGTTGAGGGCCATTTTGGAGCGGCTATGATCGATTTGTTCTTCTGAATATGAACAGAAGTTGTTTCAAGCGGCCTTTTTGCTGGCTTTTTTAGGAGCCCTACGGAATGGCAAATTGGTTAGCCCCTCCAAAAAGACAGCTGGGGGGGTTTTATGGGAGGATGTAGTATTGACTGATTCTTCGGCACGTATGAGAATACGTCGCTCGAAAACAGATCAGAGCGGCAAGGGGGTTCAAGTGGAATTGTTTCGGGGCATTGTTGCAGGGCTTTGCCCGATTTATGCTCTGGACCATTTCCTTTTGGTATGTCTGCAGCTAGGGGGGCCCCTGTTGGTATACGCGGATAGTTCTGGGTTATCCAGATTTCAACTTGTGGCGGTCTTTCACAAATGCTTGTCAGCAGCAGGTCGTTCCGCATTGGGGCAGCCACCGAGGCGTCTCAGTGGGGTTTTGATGACAGAGCGGTCAAGCAAATAGGCAGGTGGGAGCCCAATAGATTTCGGCCTATACGTCAGGTCTCATTTATTATAGGCCCTAGGTGGAAGGTGGGATTTCATTTCTTTCTGTTTCTGTTATCCTCTTTATGTTGTCCATCAGTTGGTCTTGTTATATGGTGGATGGTACTGTGTGTTCTGTTTCTTTACAGGTCAACATTGCCTCGTTTGGATCCTGGGGCATTCATATGTCTTTTGGGGTGCCAGAAGGGCAGAGGTTAGGCCCGAGGCTAGGCAGTTAGGCCTTCCCCGGGAGTTGGGTAGTGTCCGATGGATCGGTGTTCGGGGTATGCTCTGGAGTCGGGTGGTCCCAGAAGTTAACGTTTTGCTAGACTGGATAGGGCCCCAGACATCCTCATAATAAATGCAGGGAGAAACGATCTGGGCATTAGATCCTCCAGGGAACTGATCAGAGATATCAGATTCAATTTTCTCTGGCTTTACAGCTCTTTTCCAGGCACTATCACACTCTGGTCAGACATTGTGACCTGTACGGAGTGGTGCGAGGCTAGATCGGTGGACAAACTTAATAAGGCCAGGGTCAAGGTCAATAAGGAGGTGGGGAGGTTTGTTGTCCGGAATGGGGGGCTGGTCATCAGACATTTAGAATTGGAGTCCGATACTTGGCAATTCCTGAGAGGTGATGGAGTACACCTCAACGCAGTGGGTACGTATCTGTGGTTTTTGGGATTGGAGGATGGCCTGCAGCGTGCTTTTCGTGTGTGGCAGGGCGCGCAGGTGTAAGGCTTCACACCTGCGTCACTGTGGCGTTTTGGGGTCCTTGGCGGCAGTCTAAATATGGTCATTGGGTAAACGGGAACCATCTGAGGTATGGTATCCTCGAGTGGGAACGGTTCACTGCGTAGTGAATTGGTATTAAGAACCCTGGGTGACTGAGGTCAGTTGGGTTTAGGCCCTAAGAGTAGGTCGCGACTGGGGTGGCAACTCAGCTAGCTGGTGCCTCAGACACAAAATATGTTACGGGTATATTGGTACCGTCAAGGATCTCAAAATCAATGGATATGGAATAGGTCAGAAGTACTATGTTAGTTATTTTAAATAAAGCTGTTCCATTAATAAAGGGTCGATTTCGGCCATTTACCCCACCCGTTGTATTGTGTGGTTCTTACTTAGATAAGGGGGTGCCAATGTTTATAATGTGGTAAGAAGTTGGTTAGTTGGGTGGTTAGCTCTTAGCTACCCTAGTCAAGAAAGGACCATAGCTGAGCAGGCACAAATCAGCAGAGGGGATACATGACAGGGTGATAAGGGTATCCAGTCAATGCAGGGTTAACTCACATACTGTCTGCTGAACCATGTCCTCACCCATTGGCTGGGGAGGAAAGGAGATGGGGGGAGCTCAGAGAGTGTTAGCTGCTAGCAGGCGGAGGGGTTTCAGCAGTGCAAAGAAGGAAGCAAGGAAAGAACATTCCCGCCCTCCCGCCCCTGTTTTGTGCTGTATATGTTGGTTTGATTGCTGTTTAATTTTGGTGTGAGCGTTTTGG
Source organism: Aquarana catesbeiana (assembly GCF_042186555.1). NCBI lineage: Eukaryota > Metazoa > Chordata > Amphibia > Anura > Ranidae > Aquarana > Aquarana catesbeiana. The sequence goes on from NC_133325.1 coordinate 412,631,445, forward strand.
GGTCCTTGATTGCGGTCTAAATATAGTCATTGGGTAAACGGTGGGGAACCATCTGAGGTATGGTATCCTCGAGTGGGAACGGTTCACTGCGTAGTGAACGGATATTGTTAAGAACCCTGGGTGACTGAGGTCAGTTGGGTTTAGGCCCTAAGTCAGTAGGTCGCGACTGGGGTGGCAACTCAGCTAGCTGGTGCCTCAGACACAAAATATGTTAAGGGTATATTGGTACCGTCAAGGATCTCAAAATCAATGGATATGGAATAGGTCAGAAGTACTATGTTAGTTATTTTAAATAAAGCTGTTCTGTTAATAAAGGGTCGATTTTGGCCATTTACCCCACCTGTTGCGTTGCGTGGTTCTTACTTAGATAGGGTGGTGTCAATGTTTATAATGTGTTGAGAAGTTGGTTAGTTGGGTGGTTAGCTCTTAGCTACCCTAGTCATAAAGACTTTGAGGTACAAACAGAGAAATAAAGAAGATGTTTATGGAAAAGGGATATCAGGCAGATTTTTTGGAAGTAGAGAAAGGAAGAATTAGAGATGTAGAAAGGGAAAGGCTATTAAAAGGACAAAAATGTAAATGACATCACTAATGACCATGCGGGTACCTGTATAGTCTTAGACTATAACCTACAAAATAAAGATGTGGAGAGGATTATTAACAAATATTGGGGGGTCCTAAAACAAGACATACAACTAAAAGAAAGCTTGCCAGATAAACCAAAGATAGTCTATAAACGTGCCCTAAATTTGAGGAATAAATTAGTACATAATATTGTTGAGCCACCTCCACCCAGGCCAGTGATGTTTTGGGACATTAAGGGCTTTCATAGTCGTGGCAGATGTTATAGTTGCACAAGGACTCCAAATAACATCAGGAAATTGAAAACATTTATTAACCCTAAAACCCAACAGTCATATGTATATGGCAGCAATATCGAAAAGCGATTGTAGGCATATACTAATGTTTGTTCATAGCTATGCTAATCTCGATTTATGTAGCTAAAGATGATGTTGTGTAATATAAATCAAGCATGTAAGAGGTTAGTGCACTAGCAATTGCCATTGTTCCCAACATGCAGAATTGCTCACTCACTTCTGCATTAGCTGTCAGGAGTAAACAGTGATCACATGATTTCTCCTTATCTCTGGCACAAAGGGAACCTTGCAGAGGTCTTCTGCAGTGGGTTCCCGATGGCCACCTTCTGTCTGACTGGACACAGAGATCTCCCAAGATTTATGCAGCCATTTGGGATCCAGGGGGGGTACATATAGCCCCTGCTGGGTCATTCTGATGAGCCGACCCTGTAGGGAGTACATAGATAGGTACACACACATGCTGTTTAGGGTAAGGTTCCCTAGGAACGGAGACAGAACAGGGATGGTCTGAATTACCCCTAGATACTATTTCGAGTTTGGGGAAGGACCCTGTTGCCTAGTCTGCATTGGGATTGGACCATCTTTGCTCACTACACTACCAGTACAGCCCCTTTTCTGAGAGGCTCACTGTGAAAGCTTAAGGGGACCTGTTTAAAGGGGCAATCCTTGAGTACACTCCGCCATGTATGTTCTGCATAACTTAACTGTCTTACAGGACTGTAAAAATGCCTTACTGTCCAGATTTCTGATTTAGGATCACAACCACATTGTTGCACTGTTTACTATCCATTATATAAACAACAAAATTCCTGGAAGACATCGGGTTGGATTTACTAATGGAAAATAGACTGTGTGCTTTGCAAGTGCAGCTTCACTCACTTTCCCCAGAGCTTTGTGAATGTTGTGAAGCACAGTTGAGTATCCTTTACAAAGTGAAGCTTCACCAGATGCATTAAGCTCTGGGGAAAACAAGTTCAACTACACTTGCAAAGTGCACAGTCTATTTGCCTTTAGTAAATCTACCCATGGTCTCGTGTGGTCCTTTTAATTTACTGCCACACAGTTGCCCTGCACACAAGCTGATCTCTTTTGCAAGTAAATGTTAACAAACAATTGAAAAGACTTTACATTCCTTTTGTATATTTATTTCTAAAATAAAAATAAATGTATAAAAGTTAAAAAGCAAGGGAAACATCAATTTAAAAACATATAAACTTAAAAAGTAAAATAATTAAAGTTTCCCTTTAACCACCGGAGGTAAATTTCCCTGAACTAAAAGGATATTTGGAGCTTGTTAAATCACATCATTATATTATACAGGCAAAGTAGCAAACATTAGCAAAAGAACTCTTTGCCATGTTTTTTGTTATTTTAATGAGCACAGATTAACTTATGTGACAAAAACAATTATGGCTCATCTACACCCCAGAGACCTTTAAGATTAAGCCCTACACGAGTGAAACATGTTAGAGGGTCTTTCCTGATGGGTAGAGAACCAGCTAAAGAAGCCATTTTGCGATCATTTCTTTTCAGATTCACTATACTGGTGTGCGGTCCTCGGAAACATTTGTCACAAATGACATTTCATTCATTCCTATGTTCTGCGGTATGGTAACTAGTGGTGAAATGAGGCTGAATGCAGTGCAAGTCTGCATTTTTACAAAACACACTGTGACCCACTCCAAGGAAGTGTTGTGAGGTGAACAGGCACATAGAAAACAATGTTTCCCTAGGAGTGAATCTGCATTGATCTGTGCAGATTAACACAGTTCACTGCACATGGTCCAAATGACCCCGCTTTTGAAAAGTGATGGCTTTTCAGAAGGTGGCAGACCAGTGACTTCTAGGCATGAGAAGTCTGAGAAGTCTGAGAAGTGTTCCTGATGCCTCCTGAATACCCCTTTAAAAGTGCAATAAAAACGGAAGTGATGCCCCACCCAATGTGTTTCTTCACACTGATGTCATCAGGAGCAGGCTCTCCTGATGATGTCAGTGTGACAAAACATGTTGGGCGGGGCTTGTTGGCTTCACTTCCATCTGTGAGGTTCCGGACTGTGGAACGCAGATTGTTTGTTGGATGACCATGTGCATACAGCTTGTGTAATGCAAGCATGTTTTTATTGTGAGTAGCTACTTGTCTACGTTTTTATGCACTTTTAATAAATGGAATTATGCTATGGATGTTGCCTGGGCTATATTTCCCTGTGCATGTACGAGTGATGGAGTAATGTAACAGCTAAAGGAGAAGCTGGTTTTCATTTAAAGCACTGGATTTATGAATTCTGAAGCACTGAGCACACTTTTCTTGAAGCATATGAACTGTATACAAATATTGAACTTATATGAATTTATTCACAAGCACAGAGCACTTTATATGTTTTTTTTATCCTATTTTTTAACCATATTTCATTGTATGTGATTTTTTAAAAATTTTTGTGTGGGCAGCTTCATATCTTTAGAGTGAGGTCACAGAGCACTTTAATATTCATCAAGTTGATTTGAGCACTTTATTTAGGGGTAACGCCACACATACTTACTGTTATTGATTGCGATTAACCTTTACCAGGATAATCTTAGTGCATACAGCTACACTTAGTATACACATTATAGTGCTGGGTTTATTATATTTACCGTTAACTAGACATGTGCATTCGTTTTCATCCAAATGCATTTTCGTCCGAATTTCAGGTAATTTCGTTACCATTTTAACAAACCATAACGAAAGTGCAGAATCCGAAAAACGAAAGATCCGAGATAAACAAATGCTTTATTTTCGTTCTCGTTGCTACAACAGTTTGATATAGATAGGAGATTCGACACGATGCTGACAATAACAATCTGTGTCCATCAAACCTGTGGTCGAATGTGCCTAACCTTCACTCTATTAGTCCAAGATTATTCTACATAGAGAGAAAAGATTCGACATAGAGAGAAAAGATTTGACATAGAGAGAAAAGATTTGACATAGGGGAGAAAAGATCTCTGCTGGAATTGGGTGGGGGAAGTAAAATAAAAATAATGATGATGATGAATGTTATTGGCTGATTGTAACCAAAGAGGAGGAGCAGTAAAATAGCTAGAACTAAGCACACACATACAGCCAACTTACTTTCATTTACGATTTGCTAGCAGAGAGAGACACACACACTGAATCATTTCAGAAGACAGTCAATCTTAGCTGGTCCGTTTGTCAGAGAACCTGAATTATTTAGCAATTAAGCATAAGCACAGCAGCAGAACAACAGTGAAGCAAGCTACAGTTCAATTTAACTTTTTCATAATAATCTGCTGCTATTGTGTTAGTGGTGTGAACTTGATAGTGATACTAGTGTTGCTAGTGTTGTGATAGCCTCAGAGGCTGCCCGTGTTGTGGGGGGGATTTATTATTATAGATTCTATATTATAGATTGAGATTCTATATAGATTCTATATACCCTATCTTGTTACCTGTCTGATCAGTGATCACTATCACCAGTCCATTTTCTGTTTGAACTATGTACATTCAACATGAACGACGAAGATTCGACAAAGCAGCGAAAAACATACAAACGTCAAATCTTTGGCTTATGGTGTCTGTTGAAAGTTCTAAGAAGATTCGACGGAGCAGCTAAACTATACGGCGTCGTACAGTTTAGCTGCTCCTTCAAGTCTTTTTTGAACATTCGACAGACACCATAAGCCTTCAATGACAGATTCGACCTTAATTAATTTGGATTTTCGGACGAATGCAATTTTTAACGAAAAACGAAAATAAATAAAAGCGAATTTCGGGAGTAACTAAATAAATGTATTTTTCAGATGAAAACGAAATTCCGAAATTAAATATTTCAGTGTGCACATGTCTACCGGTAACATGTCATAGAATGTTGATACATTAGAGCAATAGCAATGTAACCCTATACATATTTTGTTATACATCAATATACATATACATCAATGCCATAAACCAAATTACAAACTTCATAACCAGAGTCAACATGGGTAGGGCAGATTGTAGTTGATTAATTTAATATAGGTGGGTATGTCACCAGTACGATATATATCCAGTGCATTTCCAATTAAAGTAACCTTCTGTCCCAATCTCCTCCCTGAAGGTCAGGGTTGACTCTATCCAGAACAATAATCTTGAAGCCTACGGATTGGTAGCAGTGTTGTATTGCAACATGATGGTCTATAGGTGATTTAAATCTTCAATCAGTATGCCACATACATTATCATACATTTTCCTTCATAGTTCTCTTTTAGTTTTGCCAATATAGAATGAACCACACAGTCACAGTCATGTAAACCATTGGGTAAAACATATTGTCTGCGACAGTTCAAAAAACAACCCTCACAGGCAAATGTCCCCTTCAATTTACATAGTTCACCTAGCTTGTTGCCACAACAGGGATTTTGTATTAACCTGTCTTTGAGGGAGGTTGATCTCTTATATGGAATTTTGGTGGAACCTGCTATGTATTGACTCACTTCAGGGTCATTTAAGAGCAGCTGATAGATATGAGCTGGCAACTCGGTGGACTCAACCGTTGAAAAGCTTTATTGGCTACAAAAGTACCTCAAGTAAAACAATGCTAATGTGTTTTGGCCGCTGTGACCTTACTATAAGTAAGGCCACAGTAGCAGTAGAGATTGGGTATTGTATTAATTTATTCAGTTAAGAGCAGGTACCAATACTTTTGTAACATCCATTTAACTTGATTCTGAGAGCTGCTGCAGCTGGACAAGGCTGAACGGTGCACTCAGCGAGGTAGTATGCACCCAGGGATGAATGCCTGGAACACAGATTCCTTGCTTTCGGAACATTCATCCCTCGGCTCACACTGCACTAAATGTAAGTACTGCTAGATTCCAGCCTCCCATAGAGTGTGGCAAGCTGCCAGCAGCAGGGCTGGACAGTGAACCTGTGCTAATCACTGAAACCCCATGCACTGGGGCTAAATGGCCAGTGTGCATTAGAGCTAAAGTGGAACTAAACCCACTAATATAACAATTTGCCAAAAGTGTTGAATTCAAGGCATGCATGTTACAGTTACTAGTGTGCTTATGCCAGCTCTCAACCTACCTGTCAAGCCATCAAATGGCAGACATGGCAGACATGATAGCTGATCACATGTGCAGCACCATGGCAACCGCAGATGAAACAGGCTAAGATGTCGGCTTCCTTGGCTGTAAAGAATAGGACAGTTTAGTTCTACTTTAAGTTATCCTTTTGCAACCATTCGAGAAGAGTGCCAGCATTAATGGCTCTCTACGCAACATAAAAGCCTAACTCCAGGTTTGATTGAATTTTGAATAGTTTGTTTGGACCAGGCTGATCCAAACAAACTATTTACTTTACTAACAGATGCGACCCTGTGTGAGCCGTGGAAACTGTATGTAGCATCAGCTACTGTACATACAGTATACAGTGTTGTGTTCTGGCAGTGGGATGAAGACAACACTGAGTCAGGCTGAGTGCTGCTCAGTTATTCAGAGGACGCTTTGTATTTTATGAATGAATACATGACTTCCTCTGATTGGCTAAGGTAGAGATGGTGATGTCATCCACCCCCATATCCACCTCCTTGATCCTTTGTCCAGAGATTTATGCATGTCTGTTAGTCTGTCACTTGTGGCACAGTAATTAGGAATATTTTGTGAGTATAAAAATACTCTGTGTTTTGTATAGAGATGCTTGCAAATTTTTCATGAAGAGGGACTTTCTTCCTGGAGGCTAAAATAACTTATTCTTTAATGTGATAAAAGTGGATCTTTGTCAGTACATATCTAGGAATATGCCCCAAGAGAAATGATGGTTTGGTAAAAAGTGGGATCCAGCAATAATAAGCTCGTAGTTCTTAGCTTCAGGAATTTAGGCTTTGAGAAGTTGGCGTAGATATAGTTGTAAATCTTCCTTTATCTCCGACTCCGGTATACCCCTGAGTTTGAGGTTATTCCTTCTGAAGCAGTCCTCATTGTCAGCTACTTTACTTTTAGTAAAGATAAAAGACATATATTGTTTTAATGAATGATTAGCAGAGATATTTGGGTCAGCAATAGGGTCATTTTCAATGTGCGCACAGGAGTGAGGCAGAGAGTGCTCTGTAGATGGATAGTTGCTCTTGTCTTTCCTCTGTTTTTTGCTTTACAGGGCTGTGTAGCATTTGTGCTATTCATTCAAATAAATCCCAAATTTAAATGCCAACACTCTCATGTGTTTCCTCCTGCTGTGTTTCTCCACCACCCGATTCTCCTATATGCAACAAACTCACTAAATAGCCTTTGACTCCTTATCCTATAAGAAGGTCAGAAAGTGTTGGAGTACTTTTTAAGAAATGTCAGCAACGGGCGTGGCTTGAACATGGCGGAGTGAAGACCCTCATTGCTAGAGCTCCCGACCCATTTATCAAGGCTGATGTGCTCTTTTCTTTTAGCTTTCTGATCTGGCCATGAGCTATCGCCAGCGACAGAAGACCAGGAGAGCATCTAAAGCAGCGCCTGCGGCTCAGATCAGCCGTTTTTCCAAGATCTCCCTCGATCGGCTCCGGTGGCACTTACTGGAGAGACACGTGGCGACCTAAGGCCTTCACCCTCACTCTCCCCTCAAATAGCGGCCTCGCAAACTGCACTGCCTAACTCCCTGGCGGGTCTACCGTCCCTCCTAGACTACCCGTCCGGAGCCTCGTGCAGTGCAGGACTCTTCACCCCACTCTTAAGAGACCACACGGACATCAGGGCCTTGCTGTGGGCTCTCCCCACAAAATCAGACATGGAGGTCTTAGTGCTGAGGGTAGAGGAGCAGCTTCACCAAGATTTTCAGCAACTTCGAGGGGAGGTCCATGGCCTAGATGACAGACTGACCAGGGGGGAGGCTTCGGTGAGTGCCCTAGAGACCTGGGTTGCCCAGATGAAGCGGGCACAATCACTTTACCAAGATCAGCTGGCATAGGTACAGCTTCATGCAGAGGACTTGAAGAACCGAACCGCGAACATGGAGTTCGACAAGATGCACAGGGTGCTCAGTCCTAAACCCATGGAACAGGATCATCCTCGAGATGTGATCTGCCGCCTGCACTGTTATGTCCATAAGGAGCTGATTATGAGAGCTTCCTGGCGTACAGGTCCTGTGGACTTCGATTGGGCTACTGTCTTAATCTTCGCCCATGTATCTACGGCAACCCTGCTGCAGCGAGCTATACTGGAGCCCTTGTTGGAGACCCTGCGCTCTGCGGAGCTTCAGTATTGATGGGGGTTTCTTCTCCAGCTGATCGTCCGCAAAGAAGGCTCCTCATTTACCCTAAGAAGACACGCTGACCTCCCAGATCTGTTCACGTTCCTAGGGATGGAGCCAATCCCTCTGATGGACTGGTTGCTCCCCTTACCTGGGAGTGATCCCCGCTCAGCATGGTCACCTCACTCAGGGATGCCCGCCACTCATCAAGATGCCGGCGGGTTGATCCGACGCCGATCAGGGCACATGATCCAGAAATGTGATCCCACGGGGAACCACATGTGAGTAGCCCAAATGCTATGCCGATTGAAGCTTGACTGTTTGACTCATGTTGCCTGCCTGATGTGACCTGGCCCACTACAGGGCACCCCTGTGGCCTTCAGGACTGTACTGACATCCCCCCATTTGCTCCTTTGCCCCATTAACATCCAGGACGATTCTGATCCCCCGGGCATGCTCTCTCCGCCCCACCCCCTGTCCTTCCTTGCTCGCTGCGGTGCACAGAATAGACCAGCCCATTGGATGATTGGTGGGAACCAACACCCTAAGACTGCCGCTGCACTTCCACCTGCAGGGCCTCAGACTGCCTGGGGGGAATGCCTATCGATTGCTCCTATTCTAGCGGATATACCAGAGTTTTAGGCCCCTTTGGGTGGATCCGGCCTTGCCTTGGCATAGAGTGGGGGGGAGGAAGAGGGCTGGAGATATGTTGGGAGGATGGTGTGGGATTGCTTCTTGTTCATTCTGTGGGGGATACTTATCTGGCCAGACTGGCTCTCTGTGTTTAAGGTGTTTTTGTCTGAGGGGAGAGGTGGATGCCCGGGCTACAGATATTCCTTTATCAGAGTTAAAGTTTCAGTGTGTCTCCCGGTCACTTCCCTCTACCCCTTCTACAGATGTGGCTCAGGTTGGCCATGCACCTCCTGCTGTCACTCTCCCCCCCCATTTTTCCCCTCCCCCTTCTGTCCCCCCTCCTCCCCCTTTTTTTCCTCCTTCTCCTCCCCCCTCCTTCTCCCCTCCCCTTTCTCTTTCCTCCCTTTCTCCTCCCCTCTCTCCTTCCCCCCTTCTTTCCACCTCTTGTCCCCGCCTCCCCCCTCAATGCAATGCTGCTGGTACTGGGCTGGTTGGATCTTACCTCATGTGTAATTAGGTCACGAGGGGTTCTGGGTTTGGTCATATTTGTTGTTATTGATTTATGTGCCAGGAAAACGTCAAGCTGCCTACACTGTTCTGAGTTTCAATGTTGTGCCTTGCAGGGGGCCCTTCCTCCGCCTCCCCCCCTTCGCTATCTTTCTCCTTCTGACTTATTCGGGAGGGACCTTTTAGCGGATCCCCTATTATTGAGTCAGTTTCCTGGAGTACCAGGATGGGCCTACAGGTCGGGCCACATTGAACGCCGGCACATCCATTCCAGGGCATGGCATATATGTGGCAGGACATGTCAGCCAATTACACTTCTTTTATATTTTCACTGTTACTTTTTTCTTTTATATTGCACTAAATTTGTTAATTTTTTCATAGCTTGGGCCAGGATAGGGAGCTCCTGATCTCTACTGAGTTCATCCACATTCCCCACTTAGGGTTGCACTCCATCAGTGGTTCAATTTGGGAACTACTGGGGTGTCTTGAGACTAAGTCTCCTTCACGTCTCTGGCGTGTTAGTAGTCTAAAACTTTCTATCTTTTTGTCTTTATCTTACACCTTTCTTTCTCTCCTCCTCCTCCTCTCCCTCCTTCATCCCCCATTCCCCCTCCTTTTTTTTTTGTTCTTCAGCCTCCACCAGTCCCCGCCATGGCCACGGTTAACCCAGAGCCTCTCCGCCTCGTCCCCATCAATGTGAAGGGGTTGAACACCCCAGAGGAACGATCAATGGTGCTCTCTAACCTGAAAAAAATGAAGGCTCATGTATGCTTCCTCCAAGAGACTCATTTTCATGTTGATAAAATTCCGAGACGCCATCGCTTTTTACCGACGGCCTATCATGGCTGCTCTTCTGATTCTAAATCGAAAGGTGTGAGTATCTTGGTCAGTAGCTCTACTCCATGCCTGGTGCGTGATCGGTGGAACGACACAAAGGGACGGGCTCTGTTTGTGAAGGGTACCTCGGTCACCTTGGTGAACCTTTACCTCCCTAACTCGAACCAGATTGATTTTTTAGAACCCATTTTGACCAAGCTAGGTGAGGGAGTTGCGATTCTGGGGGGTGACTTGAATTTCACCATGGACCCGACCCTGAACGCCTCCAGGTGTGCTTCCCAGGTCTCTTATGCGGTAAAGAGGAATTTTTATGCCTTTCACTTGGTGGACGTCTAGAGAATCCTCAACCCGACCCAAAGGGATTATACCTTTTACTCGCATCCTCATGATTCATACACCAGGATTGATCTCTTCACGTTTCCTCAATCACTTCTGTCCAGGGTGGTGTCAGCCTTGATCGGCTCCATTACTTTCTCAGACCATGCCCCGGTCTTCGTGGAAATTGGCTTGGTGTCTCCTATCCCCAAGCAGTGGCTATGGAAGCTAAATGATCCAGACCCCTGAGGTCATAGAGGAGGTATCTAAAGAGATAAGAAATTTCTTCTTTTCCAATGTGACCCCAGATAGTGTGCCCTTTATGGCATGGGGAGCCCACAAGAGCTTCATCAGGGATTCTGGCAGCATTGGAGGCCCCTCTCTCCAACACAGAGGTGACCCTGGCGATGGCTCGAATGCAAACCGGTAGAGCCCCGGGTCCAGATGGTTACTCCCTTTTGTATTACAGGACCTTTGGGGAACTCTTGACTCTGCATTTCCTTATGGCGTTTAATGCGGCTGGAGAGGGGGCTATCCCCCCAGAGGATATGTTGCGGGCGCATATCACGGTGATCCTGAAAGAGGGCAAGGATCCCCTTTTTTTGCCAAAACTATCGTCCGATTTCTCTCCTAAACGTCGACCTAAAATTTTTCACCAAAGTCCTCTCGATGCACCTAATGGATCTGATCCCTCAACTTGTCCACTCCGACCAAGTGGAATTAGTCCTCACGAGGGAGGCACGGGACAACACTACAAAGGCGATCAGCCTGATTCATGCTGCTTGTGTGAGGGGGACCCCTATGTTGCTTCTCTCGACTGACACCAAAAAGGCATTTGAAAGGGTGAACTGGACCTTCCTGATAGAGACCCTTTGTTGCATGGGGCTAGGTTGCCGAATGATAAATTGGGTTCAAGCCATTTACTTACGCCCATCAGCTCAGATGAAGGTGAATGGCCACCTCTCCTCATCCTTCGAGATAGCCAATGGGACATGACAGGGGTGTTACCTATCCCCATTACTATTTATTCTGACCCTTGAGCCCTTCCTTCGCACAGTGAGGGATAATCCCAACATCACGGGCCTACGCCTTGATACTACGCTCTCCCCGAAAATTGCAGCATTCGCTGACAATTTCTTATTCTTCGTGACTAACCCCCTGGTATCGGTACCCAACCTGCTACAGGAATTGAATACATATGGGGCCCTATCCTTTTTTCAAGATAAACTTCCAGAAATCAGAGGTGCTTAACATTTCCATGCCAGCCCCACTGGCCACATTACTTTGGTCATATTTCCCTTTCAAATGGGCAATGTCACACATTAAATACCTGGGCATCCTTTTGGCCAGTAGGATGGAAGACATATTCCCCCTCAATTTTCCTCCCCTGTCGACGGCCATTAAAAAGGACTTTCAGTCCTGGCAACACGGACTGTTTTCCAGGTTCGGTCGGTGTGGAATTGTAAAAATGAACATTATTTTCAGGCTGTTGTACCATCTTCAGGCCTTCCCCGTTCAGATTCGAGTTCCTTTCCGAGGGCGGTGAACCGCATTATTATATCTTTTCTCTGGGCCCAGAAGCCCCAGCGGTTGGCCCAATCTATTCAGCAGCTCCCAAAAGTGTTGGGCGGAATGGCTTTGCCGGACGCCAGCCTATATCATATGGCCTGTCACCTGACATGGATCCTGGATTGGTGTCGACATGGTTCTTTGAAACAGTGAGTCCAGGTGGAAGGGATCCTTGCTGGGACCCAGCTAGACATATTACCCTAATGCCAGACAAACTTACCACGCCGGATATTAGACCACCCCACTGTAGGCGAAACGTGGCGGATTGCCCAAAAAAGCCTTTCGTGACTTTTCCATCGCACCCACTCTGTTGCCACTCACCCCTATTGTGGGGAACCTGGTCTTTGGGCCGGGACTCGAGGACCCTGAATTCCAGGCTCTGAAAGGCATTGAACGATCCCAGGTTCGGCATTTCCTCACGAACAGACAGTGGCCGACCAGGCAGCGAATCATGGATGACCCATCTTTGGAGGGTCTTTCCTTCTGGCAAAAACTACAGCTGGCCCATTTCATTGTCTCTTTACCTTCCCCAGAGCCCTTCAGGAGGAGCCTCACTACCTTCGAGCTACTGTGCTTGGAACGGTCCTCTACGTGCCATGTGGTATCCCAGACTTACCAGTTGCCATTAGCGCCACCCCCGAATTTCTGACCCCCCTACATATCGAAGTGGGAACATGACCTGGGACTTCAGTTCACAGAGAGACAGGTGGAGAGACTTCTTCTTTTATCTTGTAAAGCCTCTGTCTGTGCTAACCATCAGGAAGAAGGTTAAAAGTTACTGATGTTCCCTCAGAGCATCAATCTGTGCTGGAGATGTGGGGAGGAACCGGGGTCTCTCCTCCACATCTTCTGGTCTTGTCACCTTTTGCTTTCTTACTGGACCGAGGTGCACCGCATTGTTCAGAAATTCACAGGTCGTGAGCTGCTTTGGATTCCGTGTTCTTCCACCTTTACCACAATGAGATTCCAAGCAAGATCTATAGAAAATCCATTTTTCCTCTCTTGCTCACAGCGGCAAAGAGCTGCATCCCACTATGCTGGAAGCAGACACAGCCACCCGGCGGTGGCCGTTTGGTTGAAAAAGGTAACTGAAATCAATGCAATGGAGGATTTGGTGGCCACAGATAAGGGCCTCTGCGAGACATTTCTAAAAAAAATGGTTTTATTGGCACAAGTTTGTCTACTCTGAAGAGCATGCAGGTTTTGTGACTTAACTCCCTAGAGCAGGGATATGCAATTAGCAGACCTCCTGCTGTTGCCGAACTACAAGTCCCATGAGGCATAGCAAGACTCTGACAGCCACAAGCATGACACCCAGAGGCAGAGGCATGATGGGACTTGTAGTTTTGCAACAGCTGGAGGTTCGCTAATTGCATATCCCTGCCCTAAAGAGTTGAGATGAATGGCTGTCGTCCACCCCCCCTTTTTTTCCCCCTTCCTTTTTTCCTCCCCTCTTTTTCTTCCCCCCTCTTTACTAGACTTTTGTTATTTCTCTCCTTTGTTGCTGGGCTCTTTGGGTTATTCCCGCTCTTTCTACTTTTTGAATAAAACGGTGTTAACTGTTAAAAAAAAAAAAAAAATTGTGCGGGATACGGAGATTTCCTAGCCCTTTAAGCCCACGGTCTGAGCGGCATGTTATATGTTTTTACTATTGATGTCACTGTGATGTCAGTGCATGAGATCTTGTATGTGGTGATGACCTATTGTATGTTCAAAATTGTTGAGGTTTCTGTACCACCGTATGCTCTATTTAAAGAACGAATTGGAAAAAAAGAAATGCCAGCAACATCTTCCTTAGTTATTCACAGGTATCTTCATTTTGAACCGAAAGCGAAAAGAATCCCTATCCCAAATCATTTGTTAAAAAACAGTCAATCCACTTATAAAATAAAGTGCTCAGCCCAGCACACATGATTCATTTTCTTACGTTTCTTACCAAAAAGAAAATAAATTGATTTGAATGTGAATTGAATGTGTGGCTGGGGGAAATCCTCCCATAGAGCTGTTGTATTCTGACAACGGGGAGAGTTCCCTGCCATCAGAAAACATTATTTCGGCTATAGCCTGCAGCACTGATCAAGTGAATATTTTCAGGCTGGTTGTACCAAAGCCGATTGAGAGATTGACTTCTGTACAACAAGCCTGCCCATAGATAGATCAGAATTCAGCCGGTCCCTACTGTCAGCACTACTAATGTTTATACCAGCATAAGGGTAGTGTACAAAAATTCTATAAATTATGGTGCCCCTGGCTTGCTGTTTATCCATTGCCGGTTTACTCTGTTACCTAATTTTATGACATTATAATTGTGTTACCATTCATACAGATGTATTTCTGGAGCTCTTTGTTTTTATGTTTTTGTTATTCCCCTGGTTATGTTTATGTAATGCCATGATATGCAGCTTGATTTTGTGTACCGGCAGTTGGAGCTGAACTGACATACTTTGTTAAATATCTTACATGCATTAGTGAGATATGTTTATGGATCGTACTGTTTTGTTCTTTTTTTTTTCCTTTTCATTGTTATTGCTGTTTTGTATATAAAATGCAAAAAAATATTCAAGAAAAAAAAAAAAACATTTTAAAATGTATATTGCGGGGGCATGAAGTTTATGTACTAAAGTATTTTACATTTAATTTTTAATAATTATACACTCAGCACTGTATGAAATTGAAATATCCATTGCCGGAGGGTCTGGAGTGCATGTTAAACAGAAAAATACAGGTACAGGTTAGACCCAGCTGGGTATATTTGGGCAAGGTGACAGAGTGCCATCTGGTGAGCAAATATCCTCGGGGAACCATGAGAGAGGAATGCTTGTATGCTGAAAAGGAACTGTGACTTTCCACTCAGGCAACAATTGTTTAAAATATATTGGTGCTCCCCCCGTTATGCTACACTAGAATCACAGAACAAACTAATTCTGCAGTCAAATAGTGCTTTACATTTTCCAGTAATTATTCAGGGAACCTTTTTAACAGGGATGTCTAAACTTTTAACCTTCCTGTAGAGGTGCACTGAATTCAGGATGCACTTGGCTGAAAATCGAAACCGAAAATTACATTTTTTAAAACAATATATATATATATATATATGTAGCATTACCCCCGTAGGGGCTGCTGATTAACTCAATACCCCACTGGTTACCCCAACTCTGCAGATCCTCTCTTACCTCTGACACCTCGAGTTCCATATTGTAAAGTGATGTTGTCAATGAGAATCACACAACAAGCTATTGAATATTTAAGTAGATTTACTGTAATATATGCTGAACATAAATGAAAGTGCAATTCAAAATAAACAGCAAGTAACAATTGACAACATAACATATAAGCTTTATGATTGTAGATCAAACCATTACCATAAGATGTGTGTGCAAACAGGCAAGCAATGGGATAGGCGTCCAATATACCGAACTTATATACTAAACGCCTTCCCTCTAACCCCAAAGCACACACACCAATTCTGCGAGAAATGCTACGAAAATGAAATAATACAATACACTATATTTATATTCTGTACTCAAGGGCTCCCCCTAGGTTGCAATGCAATGTTCTGTATGCAAAGTGAACTATGATGTTCTGTGAAAGATGATAGAAGTCTCTTGTTTTCTTGATCTTCAGCTAGCTCAGGGTATTAGACTGCAGTATTTGTAAATCCAAACAGGGAAACAAGTAGCAGTAGACTGTAGAATGAATAATGCGCTGATAGTGACAAAAGGCACTTATTATAATTCCTCCTTAGCGGTGGATGTGTTGCAACATAGCTTTATAGCACATAGAAAAGCAACCCTGCAGTTCCGCTGTAAGCAGGCTATGGATGAATAAGAAAACTTCTGTGAGACTACAAGACCCATCAGCAGTCTGTAACTATGTAACACGGCAACAGTACACTATATTGATCTGGGCAAGTGCCCACTCACCACAACAGGCCCAGATGCTTGCAAGGTTCCTTTACTGGTATCTAAGTCCTGATCCAAGCTGGCACCTTCACACCACACCGCTCCTTCTGATGGCTGATGTAACTGTAATGCAAGAAACCTTTAGAAATCTTGGATCCTCCAGTCCACCCACACGCTGACTGTGCTCTGGAACTCCTCAGAGGCCAAACGATTCCGCTCCGTGCCTTCCGGGTCACAATCTGTCGGTCACACACAGACCTCTCTGCAGGCAGGCTTTGAATGGCGTCCCAAGAGGCCAGAAAAATGGCGGCGCTGCCCCTTTTATGTCCCTACCCAGCAGGCTGTTCTGTGACTTGGCATTGTGGGTAGGTGAACTGGGCATAGTGGGTAGGTAGTTCCCAGACTGAGTTTAATCCCATGAGTCACTTCCTCATTCACTACATCTCCCACAATGCTTTGGAGCATGGCTTTAATGAAACCAAACAAAAGTCTTAATAACATTAACTAGAAAGGACACTAGAGGGAGCCAAACTCTTACTTATAACCTACTGCAATGCAAACATTATCAAAGCATGGCTACATATATATAATTGTATTATATTCAACTTTTTAATGTATATAATGAATTTAAATGAATATGAATTTATTATCAGCATCTTTAGCTCAAGAAAAATTCAAGAAAAATGAATGCCTTCACACCGGTTCATTGTGCTTCCATTGTGGTGTTAAAAATCTTGCTTGCTGCATTTTTGGTCAGTTAAAAAAAACACAGAACCAAAAATGCACTTCCCTGTTGAAATGCATTAAAAACGCAGCAAGAGTGTACTAATAATGCACCTGTGTTAAGTTTTTGATGTTTTTTTGAGTCATATGTCCTAAGAAAAAGACACCCCAAGCACAGTAAATTCACAGCAAAATCGCGACAAAACCACAGCAAAATCACGTGCCGCCAAAATTTCGGTGCATCTCTACCTTTCTGGGCCACATTGGAAAAAGAGGAATCAAATCATCTTGGGCCACACATAAAATATACTAACAATAAGGATAGCTGATGAGCAAAAAAAGTCGGGCAGTTCACAAGTTACCTATCTGAGTAATAAAACTTCATTTTTTGTAAAATTATTTAGTATAATAGTAAAATATGGCAAAATAAAACTAGTGTGATACTTGACACTCTTTTTTATAAACAAATGCATCTATATCTGGTTTGAAGGATGTAGTAGCAATTGTCAATGAATTCTCATTAGATATTTTGGTTCTAATTTTGTCCTTCATGTGCTTAAAAATAATTGCTCACAAATATAGGTGCTGCCCAAAAGTGATGACATGAATAAGGCGTGATTGTGAAGAGTGGGAGATTTTTCTTTGAGGAGATAAAACTTATAAAAGTCTAGTAAAATGACAATTTTTTATGCAGACGCATGTGTTTGCTAAGTGTAAATGCATTTTTACAAAAAATTCCAAAAAAATAAAATTTTTTAAGTAAGTTTACGATTTTCTGTTGGGCTGTATTCATTGCCATCTTAGGCCGCTTGTGGCCCTTGGGCCACAAGTTGGACACCCCTGCTTTATTAGTAGGAGACACCAAATGCAGAGAGGTAGAAAGGTTCAACAAACACTGTCACCTTGTATATTTAAGATAAAGTGACCTCCCCCTTCCATCCAAATAATCCAGATATGAAGATCCCACTATGGTAAGCTAATAAAATGATCTTTTCTCCTCATTTGTACGATTACTGCTAGATGTTAGTAATGTTTTGGCACCTCTGAATTCATTGAGATGGTCATTTAAGAAAAGCAATGTTGCTGTTTTATAGATCATGGAAGTATAAATAAAGTAGCATTTTAAGGTATGGAATATTGCTGTTTGTGGAGAGGCTAGAAAGTTGGAGACAATGATCCATGTGAGTTGCCATAATGGCAATGATTCACAATTTCCCTGCAATACCTGTATAAATGTGGAATTCCATGTGTGTGCAGCTTGCTTTTGTGTTTTGATAATGACTGAACAGTTTTGTCATAAAAAAATGTAAATTCTTATTTTTTATGAATAATATGGTATAATTTGAACCTTGTGTTGCAAATACTTCATTTTTATTACATATGCACATCATCTTTTGGCCTGAATGTTTGAGGTAGCTTCTAGGCATACTTTATACAATCTATACTGTTCCCTGCAACAGCTACACTGAAGTATTAATGAACAAAAAAAAAAAACATGTCATAGCTAGCATAACTTTGAAACACTCTGATCTAATTTATTATTCTTACAGGGATGTCAGATGAACATTTCCTAAAAGCCTCAGTAATGTTACACTCTAATCAGTGGCTGTTGTGAAGCTCACTTAAAGGGGTTGTAAAGGCAGAAGTTTTTTTATTTTAATGCATAGAATGCATTACAAAAACTTCTGTGTGTAGCAGCCCCCCCAGTACCCCCCAATTACCTACCTGAGCTCCTTCTCTCTCCAGCGATGTCCACAATCCCCTCTGCCATCCAGGACACTTCTCCTGATTGGCTGAGACAGAGCAGCGGCGCCATTGGCTCCTGCGGCTGTCAATCAAAGTCAGTCAGCCAATCAGGGTTGGCTGAATAGATACATAGAGCTCTGACTCGGCTTGGGTTCCCCCTGTAGCAAGCTGCTGGTGGAGGGGGCACTCAAAGGAGGGAGGAGCCAGGAGCAGAAAAGAGGGACCTGAAAAGAGGGGCATCCGGGCTGCTCTGTGCAAAACCAACTGCAGAGAGGAGGTAAGTATAACGTTTGTTATTTGTTTTAAAAAAACGAGCCTTTACAATCACTTTAACTCAGTAGGACTATCAGCTAGAATACTGTGTATTATACTTTATTGTGTATTTATGAGATGGAATTCTGAAGCACTGAAATCAGATTAGGCTGCTTAGACCTGGTGGATGATCACCCAGATTATTAGGCAACTATACTATACGGCCAAAAGTTTGGGGAAGCCTTACCATCACACATATATGATTTTGTTGGAAATCCCATTCCAACACAACTGATATTAAGATGGAAAGAAGAGAGGATTGCTGCTCCTCTCGGCCAGCCAAAGTGAATTATTGATAAGGAGTGGCCTCAGCCTACATGTGTCCATCAAGCCAAACACCCTTAAGGTTTGGAGTTGGCCCTCCTTTGCGGCTATAACATCCTTTATTTTGAGAAGACTTTCCAAAAGGTTTTGGAGTTTTTCTTTGGAAATGCTGGAAATCTAGCTAGCAAACAGCATTCTAATTTATTCCAATGGTGTTACTTAGGGTTGAAGTCAGGGCTCGGTGCAGGCCACTCAAGTTTTCCCACACCAAACCATTGTATAGGGACACAGTCCTACTGGAGCAAAAAAGGGCCCTCCTCAATAAGCTGTAGTACTAACAGTACCCTTGACTGGAAACACCTGAACTAAATAATCTACTGAAATTGATCCATATTCAGCAGGAACCAGGCGAATTTCAGTATGCATGTATTCCTGTTTTGATCAGCACATGCAGCCGATGGCTGCAGCACTGATCTGTGTATTGTGATGGGGGGGGGAGTCCCGCTTTCAGAATACAATAGCATGGTTGGGGAGTAGGGCCCAACACCCCCCAGTTCAATTCGCAGCAGAACATGTGAACAGGCAAAAAATTTGTTTGAACACGCAAACACCGTTAAAGTCTATGGGACACAAATGTGAACAATCTAAAGTGCTAATTTTAAAGGCTTATATGGAAGTTATTGCCGTAAAAAGTGTTTGGGGACCTGGGTCCTGTCCCAGGGGACATGTATCAATGCAAAAAAAAGTTTTAAAAACTGCCATTTTTTTGAGAGCAGTGATCTTAATAATGCTTAAAGTGAAACAATAAAAATGAAATATTACTTTAAATATCATGCCTGGGGGGGTGTCTATAGTATGCCTGTAAAATGGCGTAGTTTTCCCATGTTTAGAACAATACCACAGCAAAATGACATTTCTAAAGGAAAAAAAGTAAGTTAAAACTGCTTGCAACTGTAATGTATTGTCGGGTCCTGGCAATACAGATGAAAATCATTGAAAAAAAACGGTATGGGTCCCCCGACCGCCCAGTCCATTGCCAGGCCCTTTGGGTCTGGTATGGATATTAAGGGGAACCCTGCACCCAAATTTTCTTTAAAATGACATGGGGGTCCCCCAGGCACTATATACTCTGAACAGCAGTATATATACTATATGCCCTATATACTCTGCAGAAAATTTGGTCTTAGGTATTGGTGGTACCAGAACACTGTAAGCCTTCGCAGTTACTCTTGGTGAGCGCAGGAATGGGCCCTGCTGTGAAATACTATATCAAGAATTGTAATTACATGCCCCTGTTAAACAGGAGCAGAAAAATTGGGCCTTTGATGGTGGTACCAGAACACTGTAAGCCCTCACAGTTAATCTTGTTAGGTGCAGGAAATGGCCCTGCTGTGAAATATTATATCAAGATTTGGAATTACATGCCCCTGTTAAACAGGGGCAGAAAAATTTGTCCTTGGGTGGTGGTGCCACAACACTGTAACCCCTCACAGATACTCTTGTTGGGTGCAGGAATGGGCCCTGCGTTGAAATATTATATAAAAAATTGTAATTACATGCCCCTTTTAAACAGGGGCAGAAAAATTGGGCCTTGGGTGGTGGTGCCACAACACTGTAACCCCTCACAGATACTATTGTTGGACGCAGGAATGGGCCCTGCTGTGAAATATTAGATCAAAAATTGTAATTACTGTATTTATTGGCGTATAACACTCACTTTTTCACCATGAAAATCGGGTGCAAATAGCGTGTGCGTGTTATACGCCAATACTTCAATTTTAGCTGCCTCTGAGGGAACAGGGAGGGTGGCGGGATGAGCGCCGTCAGATTAAATACAGTGAGAATCTCCTGTTTACTTGGCGGCCTCTGTACTAGAAGGTCCCGTCTCCTGGGCCGCCATTGGACCACTGTTCTGTCTATCATAGGAGATTCTCACTGTATGTAATCTGTCGGCGCTTGTCCCGCCCCCCTCCCTGTCCCCTCTAGGCTGCAGATGGCAATCGATCAGACTGCACTGATGGCAGTGGTGAGGCTGCTGCATTGATGGCAGTGGTGAGGCTGCTGCATTGATGGCAATGGCAAGGCTGCTACATTGATGGCAATGGTGAGGCTGCATTGATGTAGACTAATGAAGCTGCATTGATGGCACTTGTGAGGCTGCAGATGGGCATTGATCAGGCTGCATTGATGGCAATGGTGAGGCAGCAGATGGGCACTGACCCTTATTTTGCTTCAAAGTTCCTTATTAATAATTTTAGTTTTTTTCCTGAAACTTCCCTCTTAAAATGAATGTGCGTGTTATACGCCTGTGCGTGTTATACGCCGATAAATACGGTACATGCCCCTGTTAAACAGGGGCAGAAAAATTGGGCCTTGGGTGGTGGTGCCCTAAACCAAAAATATTGTTGGAAGCTAGCATCATCAAGATTGAGGAGGAATAGGATTGTCAGCATAGGCAGTCTTCAAGGGATCCCACATCCATAGCAAATTCAATTTGCTACATCAGCATCAGGTGCTTGATAACTGCTGATCCAAGATTTATTTATTTTTATGAATGTGTCCTATTAACTGAGTCCGTGGACAGGCGCACTCTATGATCCGTTACAAATCCTCCAGCAGCACTGAATGTGCGTTCAGAAAGAACGCTGGATGCAGCACAGGTCAGTAGCTCAATTGCATATTGTGCAAGTTCTGGTCAGTGGTCCATCCTCAGAACCCAGTAATGTTCTGTCTCAAGGAGCAGATAGCTAAACCTTCTCATCCTAATAACTGTAGATACCATATTTCTTTGATCTCAGTTTTATTAGAACAAGAAAGGTGAAACTACAAAATAACAAAAATAGACCTCAATAAGTATAATATTGCATACAATACAGCATACATTGCATAAACAACGATATACAGTACAAGATGAGATAATAAAAACTTACTTTTTAAGTTCTCTAAGGGGTGATGGCGATAGATAGAGAAATACATGACTTGCTTCTTGCAATGTGTTGAAAAGAATGGTGGATGGTTGACTTCCTGTCTACCCAGAATTCCCTGCTTGCTGACAACTTCCTATTAGACATACAACAATTAACAGAAACAGAACTGCAGCAATATCAAAAAGGAACGCTAGATGGAGCCTGCACACCACATATGATTGTCTTAAGTAAATTACACATTCTGCATGTAAATTTAACAACACAGGTACAAACAACCAGTATAAAACATCAGCAAGACATCTGGTGTACAGAACAAGTAGCCCAGTGGATGTTCTGTTGGAAAGGTCTCCAAGTCTTCTCTTGCCCCTAGATATTCCAGCACCATGTAATGCAGATGCTGGAGATGGTTGTTTGAACTGATCAGACCTTGGCGCTGTGGACTAAAAAATTGTTTAAAGGCATCGGTCAGCTGGCCCCCTTCTCCACCTCTCTTCCTCTGACTGAACAAAGCCTCAGCAACACGTTGTCCAGCACCAGGAAATTGTAACCTCCCAGAGTCTGAAAATGCATTGCACAAACCTTTCTTCACAGCCTCCTGAGGATGTTTCATCCTCTGCTCCCTCTGCAAAGGCAGGATGAGTTCTGCAACCTTACCCTTGTAATGTGGATCAAGAAGGGTTGCCAGCCAGTAATGATCCCTCTCTTTGATACCACAAATCCTAGGATCCTTTTGCAGGCTTTGCAGAATTAGGGAGGCCATGCAGCGTAACTTTGCAGAGGCATTCGATTCTGAGTCCTCTGGGTCACTAAGGATCACATGATCCGTAACAACCTCCTCCCACCCATGTACAGCTCCTTGAGTTTCTGGGGACTGAAAACCATCCCTTAAAGACTGCTGCTGAGTGTTATCCTCCACGTCCATGCTGACACAATCCTCCTCCTCCTCCCCTTCTTCCTGTGTGTTTGGCGGGCCCGCAGGAATGCTATCTGGATAAAGG
Source organism: Aquarana catesbeiana (assembly GCF_042186555.1). Classification (NCBI taxonomy): domain Eukaryota; kingdom Metazoa; phylum Chordata; class Amphibia; order Anura; family Ranidae; genus Aquarana; species Aquarana catesbeiana. The sequence continues at coordinate 412,654,269 of NC_133325.1, forward strand.
GGGCCTTGAGAGGTAAGGAAGTCCTCCTCTTTGTCCTGCTGTTCTGCCTCAAGTGCCCTGTCCATTATTCCACGAAGTGCGTGCTCCAACAGGAAGACTAGAGGGACAGTGTCACTGATGCATGCATTGTCGCTGCTCACTTTTCTTGTGGCCTCCTCAAATGGTGACAGGACAGTGCATGCATCCTTGATCAGTAGCCACTGGCATGGCGAAAAAGAAGCCAAGCTCCCCTGACCCTGTCCTGGTACCATACTCGCACAGGTACTCATTGATGGCCCTCTGCTGCGTGTGCAGCCGCTGCAGCATTGCCAACATTGAGTTCCACCTGGTGGGCATGTCACAAATGAGGCGGTTGGTGGGCAGGTTGCATTCCCTTTGAAGTTCAGCCAGCTGAGCACTGGCATTGTATGAATGACGGAAATGACCACAGACTTTTCTGGCCTGCCTCAGGAGATCCTGTAAGCCTGGGTACCTGCTACAGGTGGTGCCGCTGCACCCCCAAATTCAAGACATGTGCCAAACATGGAACATGGGTCAAGTGTCCCTGTCAGAGATCAGAGAGAAGGTTGGTGCCATTTTCGCATACAACCATTCCTGGCAGAAGCTGGCGTGGCATCAACCACCTCTGAGCCTGTCCCTGCAGAGCAGACAGAATCTCTGCCCCAGTGTGGCTCCTGTCCCCTAAGCAGACCAACTCAAGCACCGCATGGCATCTTTTTGCCTGACTGCTTGCGTAGCCCCTTCAACGCTTATGGAGTACCACTGGTTCAGAGGACAAATCTGCAGTAGAGGCCATAGAGGAAGAAGAAGAGGAGGGGGTGGAGGAGAGAGCCGTGGCAGAATCACCACTAGCATTTTGGAGGCGTAGTGGCAGAACAAGTTCCAACAATACTGAACCCTGTCCTGCATCCTTCCCAGCTGCCAGCAGAGTTACCCAGTGCGCCATGAAGGAAAGGTAACGTCCCTGCCCATGCCTGCTGGACCGTGAGTCAGTGGTAATTTGCATCTTACTGCTGACTGTCCTGTCCAAGTAGGCCAAAACATTGCCTTCCACATGCCGTTAGAGAGCCGGAACGGCCTTCCATGAAAAGAAATGGCATTTTGGAACCTGCCACTGAGGTACAGCACATTCCACAAATTCATGAAAGGGGGCAGAGTCTAAAAGCTTAAAAGGCAGCAGTTGCAGTGTTAGCAATTTGGCCAAGCTAGCATTCAGACGCTGAGCATGTGGATGGTTGGGACCAAATTTCTTTTTATGGTTCAGCAACTGGGGTAGGGAAATATGCCTGCTAAAATCAGATGGTGGTGTACTGCTAGCAGATTGGCTGCAACCACTTGGGACACCTATTGCTATACCTTCATTCCTCTCAGTGCAGGTTTTTGAGGGGACTGGAGGTATAGTGGGATTGGAGATCCCAGATGACCCCAGACATATGATGACCCGCCATGAAATCCGCCTTTTTCTTTGATGTGGGTCTTTCAAGTGCTGTTGCCAACGGACTGCATGGCAGGTCTTCATATGTCTGGTCAAGCATGTAGTGCCCAAGCGGCTGCTGTTCTGGCCACTCTTGATCTGCTTCAGACATTGGTTGCAAATAGCAACGGTGCGATTTACTGCACACGTGTCGAAAAAGGTTCACACTAAGGAACTTTTAAAAGTCAGCGGGGAGTCAGCAGGGCCCTACACCTGCAGAGCTCTGCAGTGTGATGCAATAGGGTGGCTGCCCTTCAGCTGTCCCCTAGAGGACATCCTGCTTCATTAGAGTTGTGCCTCCTCCTCCTCCTCCTCTCTTCTCTCAGGCACCCAAGTAGAGTCAGTGACCTCATTATCCCCTCCCTCCTTGTCACAGGAGAAAACTTGGCAGTATGCTGCAGCTGGGGGAACATGACTGCCAGTTTCTTGTCCCTCTTGGGCACCCCCTCTCTGTAGGCTCACATTACTCTTTTCCTAAACCTGGGAACCAACATCGGAGCCTTCAAATCACTGCACATCCTCCAGCAGCATGTACCCGACACTGTGGTTGAATAGTTCTGGGGACTCCTCCGTGCATGATGGTTGGGCTATGGAAGGAGTGACTGTGGACAAGGAGCCGGTGGAATAGGCCCCTTTGGCAGCTGCATTGGAAGGCAAACTACCTTGAGCCTATGTGACAGAGGATGAGGAGGATAAGGAGGATGAAGACGGCTTTGTTATCCATTCCATCAACTCTTTTGCATGTTGTGGCTTAATAACATGGCCAGCAGCAGAAAAAAAGGAGAAGCGTGCCCCACGGCCACCTGCAGAGGATGCACCATGTCCATGACCAGCACTGTTGACTGTAGACACAGAGGCTGCTTGCCCTCTTTTAGTGGCCTGTGAGCGTCTGCCTCTCCTTAGTGGCCTTCCAGACATGATGTATATTTTGTTTTGCAACACCACACTACACTGTATTAGATACTGTGTACGCCACCAGAAGTGTAGTAGAAGCTGTACACACTGTATTAGATACTGTGTACATCACCAGAAAAGTAGTAGAAACTGTACTACGGCTGCACTATATTGTGTACTGTGTACACCACCAGAAGTGTAGTAGAAGCTGTACACACTGTATTAGATACTGTGTACATCACCAGAAAAGTAGTAGAAACTGTACTACGGCTGCACTATATTGTGTACTGTGTACACCACCAGAAGTGTAGTAGATACTGTACACACTGTATTAGATACTGTGTACTCCGCCTGCACTGTATTAGCAACTGTACTATGGCTGCACTGTAGAGTGTACTGTGTACACCACCAGAAGTGTAGTAGCAACTGTACACACTGTATTAGATACTGTGTACACTGCCTGCACTGTATTAGCAATTGTACTATGGATACACTGTATTTTATATTGTGTACACCACCAGAAGTGTCGTAGACATGGTACACATTGTATTAGAAACTGTACACCGCCTGCACTGTATTAGGAACTGTACTACAGCTGCACTGTATTTTATACTGTGTACACCACCAGAAGTGTATTAGACACTACAGAATGCACTGTAGATATAGGCTACACTGGATGCAGAGTATATATATATATATATATATATATATATATATATATATATATATTTATATTTACACACGAGACTGTGTATATATATATATATATATATATATATATTTATATTACTAGACTGACTGTATATATATATATATCAAATACACTGCCACTAACTGAATAACCTGCCTGCTTGATCTAAATCAACCTATCTCTCCGTCCACACCAACAACACTACACAGGGCAGCCTTATATAGTTTGGGGTGTGGACTTAGTCCCCCTGAGCCATGATTGGCCAAAGGCACCCTGCCTTTGGCCAATTATGGCTCTCTTAGCAGAGGGCGCTGGGATTGGCCAAAGCATGCAGGTCAGGTGCATGCTTTGGCCAATCATCATACAGCAGTGCATTATGGGGCATTCCACTGCGCTCAAATTTGCAGCAAATGTCCCATAATGTTCGCTGTTCTGCGAACGGGCGAACACCCGATGTTCAAGACGAACTTACGTTCGACCCGAACATCAAGCTCATCCCTACTGGGGAGATCCCTGCATCCACATCATTTGTATGTACTATGTATACACCTTCCTAGGCTCATCGGGATTGTGTCTGATGGAGCAGTGGTAACAGGGCTAGCTAGCTAGCTGTGACCAGCTACAGGACCCTATATGTTAGAATTGATGTGCAGGCCACCGAAGGCACAAAAGCATGCAGAACTAATCTAAAGCCAAACATACAGTACATTGATTGAAATTTGGCTGGTTCAGCAGGGACTGGACGAATTTTAATCCATGTATGGCCCGTGTGGTTGAACAGAAGTCAAGCTACCAATCAAGTCTCCCCACTGTCAGAATGCAAAGACACGGCAGGGAGGAATCCCCTCATCCTCAAAAGTGTGGATGGGAGAATCAGGTCAGTTTTTCCTTTCGTTCAACCCAAGTCATCTATGACCAGGTTAAGTCCTAGTCACCTTGGTGGATGTTGTCCAGACAGATTCCCCAGTACAACTTTTTAAGTGGGGTGGCATTGTTTAGAGCTGCCTTGACTGCTTTACCAGAGACTTCTGCAGCCATACCTGTGTTATGCCTATTGTGGGTGCGGTGTTCCTGCTAGCAGGAGCTCGGCTTTACCTTGTTAGTCAAGTCCATCTAAATCTACTAATGGATCTAACACTACCCTCACCCCAGATTGACAATGCTGCTGTCTAAGGGTGGCTCTGTTGCTCCTCAATAGAGTGCAGCCACCCTACGATTTGGTTTGATACCATTTTAAGCCAAAGTAACATGCTGACAAGAAGAGAGAGCAGAGAGATGGCCCCATCAGTCTGTTGTTGCTCCTTAATTGTCCAGTCACAGTGTGGGTGCAGGGAGGTCACTAAGCTGTGTTGCTGTACTGCGATAGGAAAATATGAGGTCACCATCCTTTCTGTGTAAATCTCAGGGCTGGCTGCATAATAATTAAAATTCTTTAGCAAGCAGAACTGGCCATTTATATACAGTGCTGTGAAAAAGTATTTACCCCCTTCCTGATTATTTTTTTTTTGCATATTTCTCACACTTAAATTATTCAGATCATTAAACAAATTTTAATATTACACAATGATAACCTGAGTAAATCCAAGATGCAGTTTTAAATTATTATTTCATTTATTAATGGAAAAAAGCTGTTCAAACCTGCCTGGCTCTATGTGAAAAAGTCATTGCCTCCTCCCATGCTGAATCATGAATGAACTGTGATTAACCACAATTTTTTGGAAAGCTGAGTTAAATTTCACTTGCCACACCCAGGCCTAATTACTACCAGACCTGTTGAATCAAAAAATCACTTAAAAAAAATTAGAAGCTGTCTGACAAATTGAAGCATGCTAAAAAGTCTCAAAAAGCAACACATCATGCCATGATCTAAAGAAATTCAAGAACAGATGAGAAACAAAGTCATTTACATGTATCAGTCTGGAAAGGATTACAAAGCCATTTCTAAGGCTTTGGGACGCCAGCGAACCACGGCGAGAGCCATTATTCACAAATGGAGAAAACTTGGAACAGTGGTGAACCTTACCAGGAGTGGGCCGGTCAACCAAAATGACTCCAAGAGCACAACGATGACTCATCCAGGAGGTCATAAAAGAACCCAGAACAACATCTAAAAGAACTGTAAGCCTCACTTGCTTTAGGTAAGATCAGTGTTCATGATTCAACAGTAAGAAAGAGACTGGGCAAAAATGGCATCCATGGGAGAGTTCCAAGCCCAAAGCTACTGCCGACCCAAAAGAACACAAAGGCTCCTCCCACATTTACCAAAAACATCTTAATTATCCCCAAGACTTTTAGGCAAATATTCTGTGGACTGATGAGACAAAAAAATAAACTTTTTGGAAGGTGTGCGTCCCGTTGCATCTGGCATTAAACTAATACAGCATTTTATAACAAGTACATCAGACCAACAGTCAGTGGCGGCTAGTTCTCAAACTTTTTGGGTGGGCGCAAGCAAACTGAAAAATTCTGAAAAAAAACATCAATTACAGCCTCACTGTGCCCATCAAATGCAGTCACTGTGCCTCATAAAATGCAGCCACTGTGTCATCAATTGCAGCCTCTGTGCCCATCATATGCAGCCTGTGCCCATCATGCAGCCTCTGTGCCCATCATATGCAGCCTGTGTCCATCATATGCAGCCTCTGTGCCCATCTTATGCAGTCTGTGCCCATGATATGCAGCCTGTGCCTGTCATATGCAGCTTCTGCCCATCGTATGCAGCCTGTGCCCATCTTATGCAGCCTGTGCCCAACATATGCAGCCTCTGTGCCCATCATATGCTGTTTCTGCCCATCATACGCAGCCTGTGCCCATCTTATGCAGCCTCTGTGCCAATCATATGCAGCCTCTGTGCCCATCATATGCAGCCTGTGCCCGTTATATGCAGCTTCTGCCCATCATATGCAGCCTGTGCCCATCATATGCAGCCTCTGTGCCCATCGTATGCAGCTTCTGTGCCCATCATATGCAGCATGTGCCCGTCATATGCAGCCTGTGCCCATCATATACAGCTTCTGCCCATCATATGCAGCATGTGCCCATCATATGCAGCCTGTGCCCGTCATATGCAGCCTGTGCCCATCATATGCAGCTTCTGCTCATTATATGCAGCATGTGCCCATCATATGCAGCCTGTGCCCATCATATGCAGCTTATGTGCCCGTCATATGCAGCATGTGCCCATCATATGCAGCCTGTGCCCATCATATGCAGCTTCTGCCCATCATCTGCAGCCTCTGTGCCCATCTTATGCAGCTTCTGTGCCCATAATATGCAGCATGTGCCCGTCATATGCAGCCTGTGGCCATCATATGCAGCTTCTGCTCATCATATGCAGTCTGTGCCCATCTTATGCAGCTTCTGTGCCCATCATATGCAGCATGTGCCCGTCATATGCAGTCTGTGTCCGTCATATGCAGCTTTTCCAATAGGATGCCCGGCGCTTTGGCCAATCTGGAAACAGGTCTCACTGACCTGCCTCCTGATTGGCGGGGAGGCACTGTGGTGTAAAAATAATGAAAATTAATTTGCTATGGTCACACTGCGCCCCGAGCCCACCCTTTTTTGAAGACTATTAGAGCCTCATGCTCTAATCAGATGTTTAAAAAAAAAAACACCCCTCCCACGCTGCCATAGAAGTTCATGCGTTCGGCGTCCTGAAAGGGGCCGGGCGCATGGATTGGGAGGTGGCGGCAGGGATTAGGGGGCGGCGCCCATGCGCCCACAATGCACGAGCCGCCCCTGCTAACAGTCAGACATGGTGGTGGTAGTGTGATGGTCTGGGGCTCCTTTGCAGCTTCAGGACCTGGACGACTTACCATAATTGATGGAACCATGAATTCTGAGCTCTATCAGAAAATCCTAAAGGAGAATGTCCAGCCATCAGTTCGTGACCTCAAGCTCAAGTGCACTCGGGTTATGCAGCAGGACAATGATCCGAAACACAACAGCAAATTCACCTCCAAATGCTTCAAACAAAGCAAAATTTAGGTTTTGGAGTGGCCTAGTCAAAGCCTGGAATTAAATCCAATTGAGATGCTGTATCATGACCTTACACATGCTGTTCATGCTGGAAAACCCTCCAATGTGGCCAAATTAAAACAATTCTGCAAAGAAGAGTGAGCCAAAATTGCTCCACAGCAATGTGAAAGACTCATTGCCAGTTATCACAAATGCTTGATTGCAGTTATTGCAGCCAAGGGTGGCACAACCAGTTATTAGGTTTAGGGGGCAATTACTTTTTCACATAAAGCCAGGCAGGTTTGGACAGCTTTTTTGCCTTAATAAATGAAACCGTCATTTAAAAACTGCATTTTATATTTACTCGGGTCATCTTTGTGTAATAATAAAATTTGTTTGATGACCTGAGTCAAAGTGTGACAATAATGCAAAAAAAAAAAAAAATCAGAAAGGGGGCAAAGACTTTTTCACAGCATTGTATATATTTCAGCCACACATTAGCGGTTTGAGGTTAAGCTTTAGAATAAAAGGCGGTGCCATGTGAAGAAATGTACTACTGAATGATATTATAATCTATTACTGGGTGTTGTACTGTAAAATGTACTGTTGGGTGATATGCTATGACTATGCCCTACATAAAACATTTTTGCAATACTAAGGGTGCCTATGTATTAAAGTTACAGTGCCTCCCTCTCTTTAGGGGAATCTGTTCTAAAAATTTTGATCACTGCCAATCTGCACAGAAAACAACACAGGGATGTATAAAATCACCATTACAGGTCTGCTGCATAAGTCTTTTTCCTCCTTGCTGCATTGATTTTTGTTTGACAGCCTATTAAACGATTGCTGGTGAAATGCTTACTATGGTACAGTTGCTTTAACAGTTGGAACACAGGCAATTAACTTCTCAGTTCTGTTGCTTCTATCATCACCATTTACGTACCTGAAGGGTAAATTCATTGTAATGGATATTTCAGTTTATGAAAATGCTGGATAGCTGAATCACCCTGCAATACTGATGCTGAGACTTGAATTTCCAGGTCTTCCCAACCTTCTATAGCCATTAAAAGGGATTCCAATCACACAACAGGAATGTTTCTATCAAGGAAAAGGTAAAAGCTGATATGGGTGCTGCAGGAGCAGTGAGACTGCAAGGCAGGGAAGGCAGAGGGTAAATCAGATCATCAAAAAATAGGATTTTTATAACAGCTTACCTGTAAAATCCTTTACTTTGAAGTATATCACGGGACACAGAGCCATAGCAGTTACTATGTGGGTTATAGGCCACCTTCAGGTGATGGACACTGGTACACCATTAGGGATGAGCTGAACACACCCCGGTTCGGTTCGCACCAGAACCTGCGAACGGACCAAAAATTCGCACGAACGTTAGAAACCCATTGACGTCTATGGGACTTGAACGTTCGAAATCAAAAGTGCTCATTTTAAAGGCTAATTTGCATGGTATTGTCCTAAAAAGGGTTTGGGGACCCGGGTCCTGCCCCAGGGGACATGTATCAATGCAAAAATAAAGTTTTAAAAACGGCAGTTTTTTCGGGAGCAGTGATTTTAATGATGCTTAAAGTAAAAAAAAAAAAAAAAAAAAAGTGAAATATTCTTTTAAATATCATACCTGGGGGGTGTCTATAGTATGCCTGTAAAGTGGCGCGTGTTTCCCGTGCTTAGAACAGTCCCTGCACAAAATGTCATTTTTAAAGGAAAAAAAGTCATTTAAAACTGCTTGCGGCTTTAATGTAATGTCGGGTCCTGCAATATGGATGAAAATCAGTGAGACAAATGGCATGGGTACCCCCAAGTCCATTACCAGGCCCTTTGGGTCTTGTATGGATATTAAGGGGAACCCCGCACCCAAATTAAAAAAGGAAAGGTGTGGGGCCCCCAGGCCCTATATACTCTGAACAGCAGTATACAGGCGGTGCAAACAAGACAGGGACTGTAGGCTTGTTGTTAAGTAGAATCTGTTTGTAATTTTGAACTGGTACATTTTTAACATGTTTAGCTCCAGCCAAAAAATCTATTTTAAGCTTTTTGGAAAACCTAGGGAAGGGTTATCACCCCTGTGACATTTGTTTTGCTGTCTGTACTCCTTTTCAGAAGATTTCACCTCACTTTTTGTCCCAATGACAAATGTTTTTTGAAAATTTGGGTTTTTTTGGGAAACAAGGATTGGTGATAAAGCATCAGTGGAAAGGAGAAAAGTTTTTCCCATATTAACTCTTACAGGAGAGAATTTCCCTTCCTAGGGGTAGATTTCATCTAACTTCCTGTTGTCTCCTTCCATTTGCAAGTAGGAGTCGTTTGTAAGTTGGATGTTTGAAAGTAGAGGCCTGCCCTATATACTCAGCAGAAATTTGGGCCTTAGGTGTTGTTGTGGCCACAACACTGTAAGCCCTCACAGGGCCCTGCTGTGAAATATTAGATCAAGAATTGTAATTACATGCCCCTGTTGAACAGGGGCAGAAAAATTGGGCCTTTGGTGGTGGTGCTGGTGCTACACTGTAGGTCCTCACAGATACTCTTGGTGGGCGCAGAAATGGGCCCTGCTTTGAAATATTAGATCAAGAATTCTAATTACATGTCCCTGTTGAACAGGGGCTGAAAAATTGAGCCTTGGGCACTGGTGCTGGTGCCACAACACTGGAACCCCTCACAGATACTCTAGTTGGAGCGCAGAAACTAGCCCTGCTGCAAAGAATTGCATCAAAAATTGTAAATATACACCCCTGTTAAACAGGGGCTGAAAAATTGGGCCTTAGGCACTGGTGCTGGTGCCACAACACTGCAACCCCTTACAGATACTCTAGTTGGAGTGCAGGAACTAGCCCTGCTGCAAAGAATTGCATCAAAAATTGTAATTACACTCCCCTGTTAAACAGGGGCTGAAAAATTGGGCCTTAGGCACTGGTGCTGGTGCCACAACACTGCAACCCCTCACAGATACTCTAGTTGGAGCGCAGGAACTAGCCCTGCTGCAAAGAATTGCATGAAAAATTGTAATTACATGCCCCTGTTAAACAGGGGCTGAAAAATTGGGCCTTAGGCTCTGGTGGCGGGACTGGCGGCGCCCAGAACCAAAAATGCTCTTTTTGGTTCAAGCTATCATCATGATCATTGAGGAGGAAGAGGATAATTACTCAGTATAACAGGATAGTCACTCAGCATCAGCATAGGCAGTCTTTAAAGGGATCTGACATTTCAAAAAAATTTATTCGGTTACATCAGCATCAGGTGCTTGGTAGCTGCTGGTGATCCAAGACTGATTCATTTTCATGAAGGTCAGTCGATCGACCGAGTCGGTGGACAGATGCACCCTGTGATCGGTTACAAAGCCTCCAGCAGCACTGAATGTGCGTTCCGAAAGAACGCTGGATGCAGGACAGGCCAGTAGCTCAATTGCATATTGTGCAAGCTCTGGCCAGTGATCCATCCTCAAGACCCAGTAACCCAGAGGATTTTCGGTGGCAAAGGTGTCCAAGTCAGATCTTGCCCCTAGGTATTCCTGCACCATGTAAAACAGACGCTGGCGATGGTTGCTGGAACTGATCAGACCTTGGCGCTGAGGACTGAAGAATTGTCTGAACGCATCGGTCAGAAGGCCACCTTCTCCACCGCTCCTTCTTTGACTGACCAAAGCCTCAGCAACACATTGTCCAGAAACAGGAGTTTGTAACCACCCAGTCTCTGGGAACGTGTTGCACAGACCTTTCTGCAAGGCCTCCCAAAGATGTTTCATCCTCTGCTCCCTCTGCGATGGCAAGATAAGGTCTGCAACCTTACCCTTGTAACGTGGATCAAGGGGGGTTGCCAGCCAGTAACGATTCCCCTCCTTGATACCACGAATTCGCAGGCTTTGCAGGATCAGGGAGGCCATGCAGCGTAGGTTTGCTGAGGCATTCGGTCCGGAGTCCTCTGGGTCACTAAGGACGACATGATCCGCAGCCACCTCCTCCCAGCCACTTATAAGTCCATGTGTTTCTTGGGACTGTAAATGATCCCTTAAAGACTGCTGCTGATGCTGAGTGCCAGGCTCCACCTCCATACTAACACAATCCTCCTCCTTTTCCTGTGTGATCGGTGGGCACGCAGGAACACTGTCTGGATAAAGGGGGCCTTGAGAGCTAAGGAAGTCCTCCTCTTCCTGCCTCTGTTCTGCCTCAAGTGCCCTGTTCATTATTCCATGCAGCATGTGCTCCAACAGGTGGACAAGGGGGACAGTGTCACTGATGCATGCACTGTCACTGCTCACCATCCTCATGGCCTCCTCAAATGGTGACAGGACAGTGCATGCATCCCTGATCATGGTCCGCTGGCGTGGGGAAAAAAAAAACAAGCTCCCCTGACCCTGTCCTGGTTCCATAGTTGCACAGGTACTCATTGATGGCCCTCTGCTGCGTGTGCAGCCGCTGCAGCATGGCCAACGTTGAGTTCCACCTGGTGGGCATGTCACAGATTAGGCGGTTCTTGGGCAGGTTAAATTCCTTTTGGAGGTCTGCCAGCTGAGCACTGGCATTATATGACTGGCGGAAATTTGGCATGGCGTCAACCACCTCAGAACCTACCCCTGCAGAGCTGACAGAACCTCTGCCCCAGTGTGGCTCCTGTCCCCCAAGCACACCAGCTCAAGCACCGCATGGCATCTTTTGGCCTGCATACTTGAGTAGCCCCTTGAACACCTACGGAGCACCGCTGGTTCCGAGGACAAAGCACAGGAAGAGGCCATGGAAGAAGAAGAAGAGGAGGGGGTGGAGGAGAGAGGTGTGTCAGAATCATTAGTAGTGGCATTTTGGAGGCGTGGTGGCGGAACAACCTCCAACACTACTGCACCTTGTCCTGCATCCTTCCCAGCTGCCAGCAGAGTCACCCAATGCCCCGCGAAACTTAGGTAACGTCCCTGTCTATGCCTGCTGGACCACGAGTCAGCGGTAATATGCACCTTACCGCTGACCGCCCTGTCCAGCGAGGCATGGACATTGCCTTCCACATGCCGGTAGAGAGTCGGAATCGCCTTCCGTGAGAAAAAGTGGCGTTTGGGTACCTGCCACTGAGGAACCGCACATTCAACAAACTCACGGAAGGGGGCAGAGTCTACCAACTGAAAAGGTAGCAGTTGAAGTGCTAGCAATTTTGCCAAGCTAGCATTCAGCCGCTGGGCATGTGGATGGCTGGGAGCGAACTTCTTTCGGCGGTGCAGCAGCTGGGGCAGGGAAATTTGCCTGGTACAATCTGACGTCAGTGTACCGAAAGCAGATTGCCCACAAGTACTTGGCTGTGACACACCTAATTCTACACCTTCATTCCTCTCAGTGCAGGTCTCAGAGAGGACTGAAGATATAGTGGGGTTGGAGATCTCAGCTGATGAGGAGCAAGGAGAGGTCCTCTTTGTTCTTTGGAGTGGGTCTTTTAGATACGCTTGCCAACGAACTGCATGGCAGGTCAACATATGTCTGGTCAAGCATGTGGTGCCCAAGCGGGAGATGTTTTGGCCACGCGAGATATGCTTGAGACATATGTTGCAAATAGCAGCGGTGCGATCTGATGCACTCGTCTCAAAAAAGGCCCACACCAAAGAACTTTTGGAATAATGCGCAGAGACAGCAGCGTCCTGCACATACGGAGCTTTGCGGTGTGATGCAGTCAGTGTGCTGCCCTTAGGCTGGCCCCTGGAGGGCATCCTGCCTCGTTGGTGATGTACCTCCTCCTCCTCCTCTCTCCTATCAGGCACCCAAGTTGAGTCAGTGACCTCATCATCCCCTCCCTCCTCATCACTGGAGCAAACCTGGCAGTATGCTGCAGCAGGGGGAGCATGACTGCCATATTGCTGTCCTTCTTGGGCACCCCCTCTGTCCGTGCTCACGTTACTGCCTTCATCTAGCTCAGTATCATCATCAGAGCCTTCTAAACGCTGGGCATCCTCCTGGAGCATGTACCCAACACTGTGGTCAAACAGTTCGAGGGACTCCTCAGGAGGACATGGTGGGGCTACGGAAGGAGTCACTGATGTCATTGAGCAGAGGGAAGAGGCCGCGTCGGCAGCTGCTTTGCCAGACAAAGTACCCTGAGCATGGGTGAGAGAGAAGGAGGAGGATGAGGACGGCTTGGTCATCCACTCGACCAAGTCTTCCGCATGTTGCGGCTCAACATGGCCAGCTGCCGAAAAAAAGGCCAAGCGTGTCCCACAGCCACGTGCTGATGAGGATGCACCGTCTCCACGACCAGCACTGTTGCCTCTAGACACATAGCCTGCTTGCCCTCTTTTATTGGCTTGTGACTGTCTGCCTCTCCTTGTTGGCCTTCCAGACATACTAATGGCCTGCAGTGAGATGTAGCTGCACTAAGCTGGGATATATATATATATATATATATATATATATATATATATATATATATTTATATTTATATATATTGATACTGCAGCTAGCAAAATCAACCGCCTGCCTGTAGTATGAGAACACCACCAATCTTCTACAGGTAGCTTTAGCTGAACACTGTGCAGAGGTCGCACTACACTAACGTGTAAATAAGCTGCCTGCGGTAGTGATAGGATCAGGAAAACACCACCAACCTTCAACAGGTAGCTTTAGCTGAACACTGTGCAGAGGACGCACTACACTAACGTCAAAATAATGTAGTTGCCTGCAGTAGTGATAGGATCAGGAAAACACCACCAACCTTCTACAGGTAGATTCAGCTGAACACTGTGAAGAGGTCGCACTACACTAACGTGTAAATAATGTAGCTGCCTGCGGTAGTGATAGGATCAGGAAAACACCACCAACCTTCTACAGATAGCTTTAGCTGAACACTGTGCAGAGGACGCACTACACTAACGTTAAAATAATGTAGCTGCCTGCAGTAGTGATAGGATCAGGAAAACACCACCAACTTTCTACAGGTAGATTCAGCTGAACACTGTGAAGAGGACGCACTACACTAACGTTAAAATAATGTAGCTGCCTGCGGTAGTGATAGGATCAGGAAAACACCACCAACCTTCTACAGGTAACTTTAGCTGAACATTGTGCAGAGGTCGCACTACACTAACGTTAAAATAATGTAGCTGCCTGCAGTAGTGATAGGATCAGGAAAACACCACCAACCTTCTACAGGTAGCTTTAGCTGAACACTGTGCAGAGGTCGCACTACACTAACGTGTAAATAATGTAGCTGCCTGCAGTAGTGATAGGATCAGGAAAACACCATCAACCTTCTACAGGTAGCTTTAGCTGAACACTGTGCAGAGGTCGCACTACACTAACGTGTAAATAATGTAGCTGCCTGCGGTAGTGATAGGATCAGGAAAACACCACCAACCTTCTACAGGTAGCTTTAGCTCAACAATAAATAAAAAGAAAAACTGCGCTGCAGAGCAAAAAAGGTCAAAGGTAAAAGCTGCACACAAAATACACCAATATCTGTGTATACCATAAAAAATAAAAAATAAATAAAGTGCGCTAATTATATGAAAATACACACATAGATGCGAATACATGTGGGTAGTAGTAAAAACCACAATCTACTGAGAGCAAGTAAATGACTCCATGAGTGGTAGAAATATATAAGTGCAAAACATAAAAACTCAAATAAAAAGAAGAAACAAAAAATGTGTACATGTGAAATACAATGATATTAATAGCGTGAAAATCTGAAAATCAAACAAACTCAGTCCATGGGTTCAAATATAAAAAGTTCATCAGTGAAAAAAAGCTTCCATCCACTATACAGCTCAGCAGCAACTAATCCCCCTATGAGTGGATTAGCAAAGGAGAGAGATGTGCAGGATGGTGCAAATCCACTGGCGGTGACTCCAATAAGTGAGAAAGTGATAAAGGTGGACTCTTACCCTCCGTGTTGGACCCCCTCCTTGGCAGGGTCTATCAGGCATGCAGATTTTTGCCCTCTGCAGGGAACCATGTAATGAGAAGATCTCCCCAGCAGCTGTCAGGAATGTTGTCTCCGATCCGGGCTGGTCCAAGTGAAACGCCTGGAGAGGGGGGAAGGAAAGCTCTCTTGCTCCCAGTGTGGCAAAGGAAAAAACAAAAGAGCGGAGCTCCAATAGTGTAAAAAGTTTCGGAATGTATTAAATAAAAGTACAGACCGCAACGGAGAGTGCACGCTCCGTGAGGTGAAAATACAATTAAAAACAAGCCGGCATATAAAAATCGTAATAACCCGTGCATAACATGGGGCAATCGTGACGGCTTACAACGTAGCCACGCCCTACATGTTTCGTCATTAGTAGACGTCTTCAAAGGGGCACGGGCTACGTGTTAAGCCATCCCCTATATAGTATAACAGTGCACACCAAGCCTCGTTTTCACCTCCACTCTCAGGGGAGGGAAAACCCAAGCCTCTACCTGGTGCTCCTCAGTGAATGGATGTTGCCAAGGTGACACATAGGACTGAAACTAAACAAAACTTCAGCCCCTCCCAGCAGAGCCAATCTCTCGCGCCATCTGGAGGAAGAAGCCCAGTATTACTAGACAATTAATATGTCTTACAGATGCTAATTTGGAACGTAAAACTGACAGAGCAGAAAGGAGAAAATCACTGAATCTCACCAAGAGGCAAGATGTGATGGAAAAAATTGTAAGTATATATGGAAATGTACGGAAAAGAAACAACGTTCATCTCCGTAAATAAAACCACATTCAAAAAACACATGTATGAAAAAAATATATATATGTATTAAAGTCACACCGTAATAAATGGAGGCCCAATTGTGAATGGATGAAGAGATAAAAAAAGTGAATAGATGAAAAAAAAAAAAAATTGTGAATGGATGAAGAAATAAAAAAAGTGAATTGTGAATGGATAAAGAGATAAAAAAGGTGAATGGATGAAGAAAAAAAAAAAAAAAAGGTTGTGAATGGATGAAGAGATAAAAAAAGTTAATGGATGAGAAAAAAAAAATTGTGAATGGATAAAGAGATAAAAAAAAGTGAATGGATGAGAAAAAAAAATTGTGAATGGATAAAGAGATAAAAAAAAGTGAATGGATGAGAAAAAAAAATTGTGAATGGATGAAGAGATAAAAAAGTGAATGGATGAGAAAAAAAAAATTGTGAATGGATGAAGAGATAAAAAAAGTGAATGGATGAAAAAAAAAAAAAAATTAAAAAATGACAAAAATTAAAAACATGTATACAAAAGAAGGGAAGAAAGGAAAGGAAGCACAGGGCCCAAAGCATCACCTATGAGTTGTCAATGAACGCATTCAACTCAATATCAACATTTAGGCCTAAAGGTCTGAGGGAACGGATCTTATAAATCCACTCCATCTCGAGTTTAGAGATGGCCCGTCTTTTAGATCCCCCTCTCCATGGGAGTTTGAGTTTATCAATGCCCATGAACAAAGTACCGCTAGGGTCTTTTTTGTGTTTGTCTAAATAATGTTTGGAGACTGGGTGGCCCAAAAAACCCCTTCTAATATTTCCAATATGTTCCCCCAGTCTAACTTTTAATGATCGGACCGTGCGGCCCACATAGTGGAGCCCACAAGGGCAAGTGAGTAGGTAAACCACATGGGTGGTTGAACATGTGATAAAAGATTTAATATGGAAATTAAGTGGGGAATTATTGGTAATGAATTGACACACCTTTCTCTCTGTTAAAGCATTAATAGCACAAACCTCGCAATTTTTACATTTGAAATAGCCTGTCATATGTTGAAAGAACATAGGTTTATGAACCGGAGGGTCACATGCAGCAGATACCACCCGTGAACTGATTGAGGGGGCACCCCTAAAGACCAGCTGGGGTCTGTCAGGAAGGGATGGTCCAAGCACGGGATCATTCTTAATAATGTGCCAGTGTTTGTTCAACATCCTCCTGACAGAAAAGTGCTGGCAGGAGTATCTTGTGATCAAGGGACAGACCAGCTGACAGTCCCTCTGTGCCCTGGTTTTATCAGCCAGAAGAGCGTCCCTGTCCAGTGATACAACCTGATTGAGTTTTTCAGTCAGAAACTGCGCTTCATACCCCTTCTCTATAAATCTGTCCATCAAAACCTTAGACTGAGCAAGAAAGTCAGTATTGGTAGAACAGTTCCTTTTCAGTCGGATGTACTGACTTTTAGGGACAGAGTCCAGCCAAGCTTTATGATGGCAGCTGTCCCTCGGGATAAACGAATTGCGGTCAGTGACCTTGAAATAGGTAGAGGTAAGTAGAGAGTTATTTTCACCTCGTATCTCCAGATCCAGAAAGTGTATTTTTTCCTGGCTGGCCTCATATTTAAAGGATATACCCCTCTCGTTGGAATTGAGTCCATCCATAAAGGAACAGAGAGAGTCATAGGAGCCATCCCATAGGAGGAGGACGTCATCTATGTACCTGGCCCACAGGACCAATTCCGGTCTCCGGTGGGCATAGATGACGTCCTCCTCCCATTTCCCCATAAAAAGGTTCGCCAAGCTGGGGGCAAATTTAGCCCCCATGGCTACCCCCTTAGTCTGGAGATAAAACTGTTTATTATGCCAAAAGAAATTATGTGTAGTGGCATATTCTAAAAGCTCCATAATAAAACGTTTTTGCCTCTTGGGTAGGGAGGCATCCTTATCAAGGAAAAATGTCACCGATTTAATACCCCAGTAATGGGGGATGCTAGTGTATAGAGAAGTGACATCGGCAGTCACAAGCCAATGCCCTTCTCTATAATTACTAGTCTTGAGTAGATTGATGGTATGTCTAGTGTCCTTGATATATGCTGGCAGAAGTTGTACAAGTGGTTGGAGGAAATTGTCAATGTACTTACCTGCCCTGGAAGTAATGGAATCTATTCCACTAATGATGGGACGACCCGGAGGGTGAATTGGGTCTTTGTGGACTTTGGGCAGGTAGTACATGACTGGGATTCTTGACGCAACCGGGATGAGAAAAGATTTCTCCTTCTTGTTTATAATGCCAGATTGAAAACCATTATCCACAATCCTTTCCAATTCTTTTTTGAAACGGATTCTGGGATCCGACTTAAGGGGTTGGTAGGTGTCCCTGTCTCCAACAAGTCTCTCCAATTCGTGAAGATAATCTGACTTGTCAAGGACCACTATACCCCCCCCTTTGTCGGCTGGCTTTATAACAAGGTCCCTACGTTCACAAAGTGAATCCAGGCCCAACTGTAACTCTCTCGTCATTTTCATTTTCTGAACCTTCAAATGATCGAGATCCCTCAAAAGAACATCCCTGAAGACTCTCAAAGAGGCAGATAAGCCACCCGGAGGGTTAAATAGGGACGCGTTGGCTAGGCCAGACTGTCTGATGGTGTTGAGACCAACAGTTTGGGGGGCAATGGGGTTGGACAGCATATATCTCTTGATGTTCAATTTCCTAATATACTTATGTATGTCCATATAGGTTTCAAATTTATTGAGTGTTTTGGGCGGTACAAACTTGAGTCCTTTGTCTAAAATTGAAATTTCTGTTTCAGTTAGAGGTGTTTTGCTCAGGTTAAAAATACCCCTACCGCTTACACCCGCTTTCTTTTTGCCCCTTGATTTCCTCCCCCCTCGGACTCCTCTCTTTTTTCTATGGGTCCTAGATGGTTTTGATGGGCTCTGGGAAAACCCCAATGCTGGGGTTGAGGATATTGGCCCTGTCTCTGTCTATAGGGAGATTGCCAGCCACCTCCCTCTCTAATCTGAGAAGGGGGGGTTGGTGCCAGTATGGTTGATCATTCTGTGAACTTCTACCTGGAGTACGTGGTCCAGAATGACTCTGTAAGACATATTAATTGTCTAGTAATACTGGGCTTCTTCCTCCAGATGGCGCGAGAGATTGGCTCTGCTGGGAGGGGCTGAAGTTTTGTTTAGTTTCAGTCCTATGTGTCACCTTGGCAACATCCATTCACTGAGGAGCACCAGGTAGAGGCTTGGGTTTTCCCTCCCCTGAGAGTAGAGGTGAAAACGAGGCTTGGCGTGCACTGTTATACTATATAGGGGATGGCTTAACACGTAGCCCGTGCCCCTTTGAAGACGTCTACTAATGACGAAACATGTAGGGCGTGGCTACGTTGTAAGCCGTCACGATTGCCCCATGTTATGCACGGGTTATTACGATTTTTATATGCCGGCTTGTTTTTAATTGTATTTTCACCTCACGGAGCGTGCACTCTCCGTTGCGGTCTGTACTTTTATTTAATACATTCCAAAACTTTTTACACTATTGGAGCTCCGCTCTTTTGTTTTTTCCTTTGCCACACTGGGAGCAAGAGAGCTTTCCTTCCCCCCTCTCCAGGCGTTTCACTTGGACCAGCCCGGATCGGAGACAACATTCCTGACAGCTGCTGGGGAGATCTTCTCATTACATGGTTCCCTGCAGAGGGCAAAAATCTGCATGCCTGATAGACCCTGCCAAGGAGGGGGTCCAACACGGAGGGTAAGAGTCCACCTTTATCACTTTCTCACTTATTGGAGTCACCGCCAGTGGATTTGCACCATCCTGCACATCTCTCTCTTTTGTCAATCCACTCATAGGGGGATTAGTTGCTGCTGAGCTGTATAGTGGATGGAAGCTTTTTTTCACTGATGAACTTTTTATATTTGAACCCATGGACTGAGTTTGATTTTCAGATTTTCACGCTATTAATATCATTGTATTTCACATGTACACATTTTTTGTTTCTTCTTTTTATTTGAGTTTTTATGTTTTGCACTTATATATTTCTACCACTCATGGAGTCATTTACTTGCTCTCAGTAGATTGTGGTTTTTACTACTACCCACATGTATTCACATCTATGTGTGTATTTTCATATAATTAGCGCACTTTATTTATTTTTTAGCTTTAGCTCAACACTGTGCAGAGGTCGCACTACACTAATGTGTAAATAATGAAGCTGCCTGCGGTAGTGATAGGATCAGGAAAACACCACCAAACTTCTACAGGTAGCTTTAGCTGAACACTGTGAAGAGGACGCACTACACTAACGTTAAAATGATGTAGCTGCCTGCGGTAGTGATAGGATCAGGAAAACACCACCAACCTTCTACAGGTAGCTTTAGCTGAACACTGTGCAGAGGTCGCACTACACTAACTTGTAGCTTTAGCTGAACACTGTTCAGAGGACGCACTACACTAACTTGTAGCTTTAGCTGAACACTGTGCAGAGGTCGCACTACACTAACTTGTAGCTTTAGCTGAACACTGTGAAGAGGACGCACTACATTAACTTGTAGCTTTAGCTGAACACTGTGCACTATACTAACTTGTAGCTTTAGCTGAATACTGTTCAGAAGACGCACTACACTAACTTGTAGCTTTAGCTGAACACTGTTCAGAGGACGCACTACACTAACTTTTAGCTTTAGCTGAACACTGTGAGGAGGAAGCACTACACCAACTTGTAGCTTTAGCTGAACACTGTGCACTACACTGACTTGTAGCTTTAGCTGAACACTGTTCAGAGGACGCACTACACTAACTTGTAGCTTTAGCTGAACACTGTGCAGAGGTCGCACTACACTAACTTGTAGCTTTAGCTGAACACTGTACAGAGGACGCACTACACTAACTTGTAGCTTTAGCTGAATACTATGAGGAGGACGCACCACACTAACTTGTAGCTTTAGCTGAACACTGTGCAGAGGTCACACTATACTAACTTGTAGCTTTAGCTGAACTCTGTGAGGAGGACGCACTACACTAACTTGTAGCTTTAGCTGAACACTGTTCAGAGGACACACTACACTAACTTGTAGCTTTAGCTGAACACTGTTCAGAGGACGCACTACACTAACTTGTAGCTTTAGCTGAACACTGTTCAGAGGACGCACTACACTAACTTGTAGCTTTAGCTGAACACTGTGCAGAGGTCGCACTACACTAACTTGTAGCTTTAGCTGAACACTGTGCAGAGGTCGCACTACACTAACTTGTAGCTTTAGCTGAACACTGTAAGGAGGATGCACTACACTAACTTGTAACTTTAGCTGAACACTGTGAGGAGGACACACTACTCTAACTTGTAGCTTTAGCTGAACACTGTGCAGAGGTTGCACTACACTAACTTGTAGCTTTAGCTGAACACTGTGCACTATACTAACTTGTAGCTTTAGCTGAATACTTTGCAGAGGTCGCACTACACTAACTTGTAGCTTTAGCTGAACACTGTGAGGAGGGTGCACTACACTAACTTGTAGCTTTAGCTGAACACTGTGAGGAGGAAGCACTACACCAACTTGTAGCTTTAGCTGAACACTGTGCACTACACTAACTTGTAGCTTTAGCTGAACACTGTTCAGAGGACGCACTACACTAACTTGTAGCTTTAGCTGAACACTGTTCAGAGGACGCACTACACTAACTTGTAGCTTTAGCTGAATACTATGAGGAGGACGCACTACACTAACTTGTAGCTTTAGCTGAACACTGTGCAGAGGTCGCACTACACTAACTTGTAGCTTTAGCTGAACACTGTGAGGAGGTCGCACTACACTAACTTGTAGCTTTAGCTGAACACTGTGCAGAGGTCACACTATACTAACTTGTAGCTTTAGCTGAACTCTGTTCAGAGGACGCACTACACTAACTTGTAGCTTTAGCTGAACACTGTGCAGAGGTCGCACTACACTAACGTGTAGCTTTAGCTGAACACTGTGCAGAGGTCGCACTACACTAACTTGTAGCTTTAGCTGAACACTGTGAGGAGGGTGCACTACACTAACTTGTAGCTTTAGCTGAACACTGTGAGGAGGACACACTACTCTAACTTGTAGCTTTCGCTGAACACTGTGCCTTATATAGTGTGGGGCGTGTACTAAACCCCCTGAGCCATAATTGGCCAAAGCCACCCTGG
The DNA here is from genome assembly GCF_042186555.1 of Aquarana catesbeiana. Taxonomy (NCBI): domain Eukaryota; kingdom Metazoa; phylum Chordata; class Amphibia; order Anura; family Ranidae; genus Aquarana; species Aquarana catesbeiana. The sequence continues at coordinate 412,676,097 of NC_133325.1, forward strand.
CTTTGGCCAATTACAGCTCTCTCTACAGACGAAGCTGTGATTGGCCGTGAGCGGCCCATATCGTTCGCAATTCGGCGAATGGGCGAACAGACGATGTTCGATTCGAACATGGGTTCGACTCGAACACGGAGCTCATCCCTACACACCATTTCCTGGGGTGCCAACCCCTGCATTCACACCAGGAGACATATGCCTTCCAGACTCTATAATATATGACTCTGGAGGCTGGCTTCCTTGCATTAACCAGAGTAGACACTACTGAACTTGATAGCCCACGCTTCTTCAGAATGTGGGTCTCAATAGCCAAACCGTTAAATTTAGCATTTGTAAGGTAGGATGGAATACTGGACCTTGCGAGAAAAGGTCTGGTCATGGTGGCAGAGTCCATGGGTCTCCTACCGCCATCTTTGCGATCTCTGCATACCAAGATCTCCTGGGCCATGCTGGGTCCACAAGAATCACCATTTGATCCTGCCTGATCCTGCTTGATCCTGCGTAGAAGCCGCTGAAGCAACAGAACAGGAGGGAATGCATAAATCAGTGAAAACTGATTCCACAGGAAAACCAAGACATCTGTTCCGCATGCCAGTGGATCTTTTGTCCTCGACACAAAGTTGTTGATCTTCTTGTTGAACCTGGGTGCAAACAGATCCACGTCCGGAGTTCCCCATCTTTGACATATTGACAGAAAGATGTTGGGGTAAAGAGACCATTCTCCCGAGAGCAACTGCTGGCGACTCAAGTAGTCCGCCTTCCAATTCGCTATTCCTGGAATGAAGACTGGCGATAGACTAGGTATGTTGTTTTCTGCCCAAGTTAGTATATGATTCACCTCTCTCTGGGCCGCATGATTTTTTTGGCCTCCTTGGTGATTGATATAGGCCATTGCTGTGGCATTGTCGGATTGGATTCTGACAGGACAATTTCATAGTCTGAGTGTCCAGGCCTTCAGGACCAGACATGCTGCCCGAATCTTGGACAGATGCTTCTTCCAGGACTGCTCCCCAGCCTAGAAGGCTGTCATCTGTTGTTACCACCTTCTAGGTAACTGGTAGGAAGGATTTCCCTTTTTGAAGATTCTTGGCTATCAACCACCAACTGAGGCTTTGGCACACCTTTGGGGATAAATGTATTGGGAAGTGTAGAGCTTGGACCTTCTTGTTCCAAGTCGATAGGACACTGTTTTGCAGTAGTCTTGAATGAAATTGAGCATAAGGAACGGCTTCGAATGAAGCCACCATCTTTCCCAACATTCTCATGCAAAGTTGAATAGAAGGATTCTTCTTTGCTTTGTCCACCTGAATCAGTTCCCTTATGGAACTGATCTTTGCCTGGGGCAAGAACACCCTCTTCTGAGCTGTATCTATGATCAGACCCAAGTATTCCAATCTTTTTGATGGTTTTAAGGAAGATTTCTTTAGGTTGAGAATCCAACCTAGGTATTCCAGGTAGCTGACTGTTGTGACCAAACTTTGGTCTAAGCGAGCTACTGACTGGTCTATCAAGAGTAGATCGTCTAAGTAAGCTAGAATTGTTATACCTTGAGCCCTTAATCTGGCTAAAGGGGGAGCCAAGACCTTTGTAAACACCCAAGGTACAGTAGCTAGACCAAAAGTCAGAGCTACAAACTGAAACTTCTGGTGAGCGGGAAAAATAGGTACATGGAGGTAAGCATCCTTGATGTCGATTGACTCTAGCAGTTCTCCACCTTGTAGAATGGAGACTACTGATCGGATTGACTCCATGCGAAAAGAGCGGATATTCACAAACCGGTTTAGATGTTTGAGATCTCGAATGGGTCTGACATCCCCGTTTGGTTTTGGTACCGTGAAAAAGTTTGAATAAAACCCTAACCCCTGCTCTTCCATGGGTACCACCGATATCACTTTTTGAGACAAAAGATGGTCCAAAGCTTGAAAGAGAGACTTCTTTTTTTTTCTGGATCCCTGAGAAGGTTTGATCTGAGAAAACGAGGAGATGGGAACTCTCGGAACTCTAGTTTGTATCCTAGAGATATTGAGGAGGCCACCCATTTGTCTCGACACTCTTCCTGCCAGACCCTTGAGAACAGCAGAAGTCTTCCCCCCACTCGAGCGAGCGGGGCGCACCATTCATAAGAAGGTTCTAATATTTTGTTTTGTGGGTTTCCTCCCCCAGGGCCTCTTTTGTCCCTGGGGTTGACCCTGAAGTTTACCTCTTGAATTTGATGGTGGAGGCCATCGTGACTGCCTGGAGGCTGATCGTCCTGGCACTGGAGAAGAAGCTTGTTTAAACGAAAAACGCTTAATCCTTTTCTTAACTGGCAAAAGGGAACTTTGCCCATTAGAAATTCTTTGGATGTATGCCGTTCACCGCGAAACGTAAAACTAGCCAGGAGCTTTTTGCATGGCGCTGACCAATTTTTCAACCGTAGAACTCTACGCACATGCACCAGCCCGAGCATAAGTCATGAGGCCTGGAGAATAGAATCTCTCATAGCGTCTATTGCAAAACATAACGCCCCTGGTATCCAAGCCAAATCTTGGGCCTGCTGTTCAGGAATAATCCTGAGCACCTGTTTAAACTGGTCTCCTAAGGACTGACATACACCGATTGCTGCCAGCGCAGGCTGAACCACTGAACCTGCCAGAGAAAAATTGTTTTTAAATAGGAATTACAACTTCTTATCCGTTGGATCCTTCAGCATTTGAGCATTGTCTGTCGGACAAGTCAAATTTGTATTCACAGAGGATATGGCAGCATCAATTGCTAGCATCCCCCATTTTTTATTAAATTTTTCCCTCATAGGATAAAGTGTTGAAAACTTTTTTGGAGGATAAAACTGTTTAACTGGGAGCTCCCACTCAGAAAACAAAAGCTTTTTTAGCAATGAATGGATAGGAAAAGTATGAAAAGCTTGGGGAGGCTTTAGCGAACCCAAACAAGAAGTGGGCTCATTGGCTGACTCAGTTGATGGCATCATGAATGTGGAGCGGACCAATTCAGTAAGAGATTGTACCATCAATCTTTCAGATTGTGAACCTGATCCGTTCGTATTTGACTCTTCAGAAGAGGAGTCATCAGCCTCTTCCCGGTCCCCTGAGAGAATTTCATCATCTCTCCTGGGAAATGGAAGGGGACCTATCGTGCTTAGTCCCACTCTGGGATGCGATTAAAGCATCAATCTTTTGCTCCAACCCCAAAATGTTTGAGGAAAAAACCTCTTCAGTAATATAGACAGGGGCTGCAGTGTTGAAAGCAGTTACAACTCCTAACGAGCCTGATGGCTCACTCTGACCAGCCACCTCAGAACTTTAAGGGAAGGATGCTATCTTTTTTGAGATGGTTCTAGGCTTTTTTTAGGCTGAAGAAGCCCTTCTTGAGCCCTTTTTTGAGGTGTTTTTACTCCCCCTTCCGACCATAGCCCGATGCACAAGGCAGAGGTACTACCAGAAGGATCACATCCACTGCTTGAGCAATAGTCCAGCCCTGCCGCTGCTATTAATGCTCAGCCTGATGCAAATAGTAAATGTGTCAAAAGGAATGCCTGTGTCACCAAACCTCTTTCATGCCCCTCTTTGCTCTTTTGTCCCTCCGACAACTTGCAGCCAGCACAATGGAGTTTTTAAAACACACGCCCACGCCGGATGTTGGAGGATGCCAACACTGAGCTTAACCCCGCCTCCTCCATCGGATCGTGACCCCCACTCCTCTCCTTTTTTTAAAAAGAGAGTTTTCCCGCGCGAGCGCGGGCCTCCGATTCGATAGGATCAGCTTGTGTGGGAGGGAGGGATGGCGAGGAGGAGACCTCAAAGCCGCCAACGTGCTAGGGGCGGTGAAAGAAAAAACAGCATCGCCGATCGTTCTTTAGCTCTCTCCTAATGCTCAGCCTCATGAAGAGGGGGAGCATTCAGCTCAGGTGGGGGGTGTCTGGTGAAGCAAAATCCCCCCCCCAAACTTACCGGAAGTCTGCCTGCTAGCCGGAGGAAAAGAAGTCTGCTGCTTCCTGACACAGCGTGATCTCTGAGCAAAGCATGAGAAGGTACATGCTCCATACAGCCTCCAGTGGTGACACTTAGGCATGACAACATTTTACTTCTTAGACGAGACATTTCATAAGAAAATTTAAAAATTCCTTAGAAAAACTCCACTTACCTTTCCTGCCGCAGGGTTTTCTGTGGTAAAACCAACAGACCCAATCTTCACCCTTCATGGTGGGTTCCGTTAACAAACCTTCAGGACTCGGGGACCCTCAGGGAACCCACACTCCTGGACCTGCACCCCTAGCACCCCGCCAGTAAAACTTTATGGCTTTAAAATACCAAAGTACTGGATCCCGGGGTCCAGCTCTCTAAAAAGAGAAGCGTTACAGGCAAAACCTCAAGGCCCGCAAACCATTCAATTCGGCCTAAAAGACACTTTGAATGGATCTGGCTGCAAAGCTAGCCCCAGCAAGGATTGCTCCAGTGCAGCTCAGCACAGCACATCTTTACTCGTGAGCAACACCTTAGAAACTGGCGAAAAAATTGAGGTACTCACAGTAGTGGGAGGAGTTATATAGGGAGTGGACTTCCTGTCTTAGTGTGTGCCAGTGTCCATCACCTAAAGGTGGCCTATAACCCACATAGTAACTACTATGGCTCTGTGTCCCGTGATGTATGATAAGAAAGAGGGTAAATCAGATCATTAAAAAACAATGGGCATATCATTTTTAGGTGGCCAGATTTTTTTAAATCTAAGTGCACTTTAAATAAAATGATTTCCCCATCACCAGCACCGGGAATACAAAAAAGAGGGGTCCCAAAAGGTGACCCAAAATCGGACTTTAACGGCACAGTAAACAATAGGGATATAGAAAAGTAATGTTTATTGGAACATAGAAACATACATAGTAAATAGTAGAAAAAAAGACCATAAAAATGAGAATTAAAAAAACATATACATAAAAATATATATAGTATATAATGTGAGCCCTAGTGCGTCAACGCGTTTTGCTGTTAAGCTTCTTCAGGACACATTCGGGATTCGTTGGTTGCAAGAAAAAGGGATAATGGGTCTCACTATCTAAAAATGATAAAACACATATCTAAAAATGATAAAACACCATCTAAAAATGATAAAACACATGTGTTTATGATTGGAATAACAAAGTATATTTCTGAAGCACAGTTCTGTCTAGTCAGAGAATCAAGACATGTGTAGGCATAGAGACAAAGTGTACCTTGCAGGAGAGTCAATCTTGCTCAACATATAGTTGAAGAAAAATTATCCAGTATAGGAAAAGAGTTGGCTCACAGGAAGAGAACAATTCTCAAGGATTCGTAGGAACCAGTTGGAATTAATATAAATGTAAAGCCATGATTCAAACTATACACAGCTAATCGGTATAATTTAAGAAAACAAACAAGACCTAGGAGTATGTAGAAACATATGTCAAACAGAAATATACCTGCTGGCTCATAAATATCCTTGTATTATAGCCTCGGACAGGGGGTGGTGCATACAAATAACAACAAGGAACAGACGATGGGCATATATAGGCTGTCGCAGTATGGATAGATACAATCTTCCAATCCAGGATATCTGATAAACAGACAAATTCAGCTAAATCCAAACATAGGAGTATATTATGCTCAAGGCCATACTACTGTCCTCAAAAAACAGATCGAAAAAAAACAAACAAAAATGAAGTTAAATATATTAATCAAAAACTTCCTAATTCTATAAGAGATTGAATGTGGGCATGGAAGAAAGTATACTCACTGATGGTAGGAAAACATCAAACTTAACCCCCTGGGAAAGAGTGAAATGCTCTGCACACTATAAAGGGGAAAGTGAGGAATATTAATAGCTCCCTTTGGCAGCAAAAAATTTGCGCCAAAAGGAGGGCCAGTCTGTTGACAATTATGTCATCAGACGGCACCTCTATAAGCTAAAATCCCAGTCTAAAACTGCCGGTTTAGCGTCTGCGACATCGTACGTCACAGCCGAGCCCCGGCGTAGGAACACTGGCCACATATGAGCGGCGCCACGACGTCGCAGCAAGGAACGCCACCTCCCAAAAGACACACCGCTCAAGCGGCACAGGAGCCCTCCCACAAGCCGTAGCGTATGCAAAAACATGTGCACAAACACATGCAGACAAGTAAGGACATACTTAAAAAATGAGCAAAAAGATTTGATAACACTGTGTAGTCCATTTATCGAATCAAGCGCACATAAAACACAGCATTAACATCACTAGATTGACAAAACCAGAAAGATCTATACAGAAAAGGTCAAAAAGCTGCATAATACATACTAGTCAAAAACTTTATTGGTGTCCACAAGGAACGCTCTCTTGTTGCCATACATGTCAAAGATAGTCATTAAGACATACAGCACTTCACAAAATTGAATACCCCAATACCATAAACTATGCAGCATCGAACAGCACAAAATTACAAGATAAAAATCAATTAGTATTGTTTACATAATATAATCAGTTAATAGCATCTACATATTAATGCATTTTATATTTACTCACATAGTATGATAATATTTCATGGTGCCTTTATACAACATTATTTAAAAAATATTTATACATTTTCAACATCACTATAATTAGGGCTAACTTAACTGTATTTAACAGTATTACAAGGAAAATTATATGGAAGGGTTGAACATCAAGAGAAAAAAAGGATTTTTTGGCATATACAGAGCACGGAAAAGGGAAACGAAAAAGAAAACATGCAAGTATCTGTATCATCTGATATCTACAGAAAGGGTCTAAAGCTGAGCATGTCATTCAGACCAGGGTATGAGGTAGCTTGCAAGTTGTATACCCACTGGGTCTCTCTTTGCAAGACCCTTTGATCAAAGTTGCCCCCCCCCCCCCCCGAGGATCCTCATAGATACATTCGAGGGCAGCAACTTTGAAAACAGAAGGGTCATATTTGTGTTTAAATGCCACATGATGACCAATGGCCATATTAAGTAGGCCATTGGTAGCGTTATACATTTGGTCCTTAATCCTTTTCCAAAGGGGTCTAATCATTTTGCCGATGTAGAAAGCTCCGCAAAAGATTATATATATGACCCCCTTAGTCTGACGTGATATGTGGTGCCGCAAAATGTGAGTCCGACCATTCGGGAGGGTAATGGAAGACCCTTCTAGAAGCAAATGGCAGCAGTCACAATCTCCACATCGGAATAAACCAGGTTAAAACAGCGGGATCAACCTGGTTTATTCCGATGTGGTGATTGTGACTTCTGCCATTTGCTTCTAGAAGGGCCTTTCATTACCCTCCCGAATGGTCAGACTCACATTTTGCGGCAGCACATATCATGTCAGACTAAGGGGGTCATATACAGTATCTAACAAAAGTGAGTACACCCCTCACATTTTTGTAAATATTTTATTATATCTTTTCATGTGACAACACTGAAGAAATTACACTTTGCTACAATGTAAAGTAGTGAATCTACAGCTTGTATAACAGTGTAAATTTGCTGTCCTCTCAAAATAACTCAACACACAGCCATTAATGTCTAAACCGCTGGCAACAAAAGTGAGTACACCCCTAAGTGAAAATGTCCAAATTGGGCCCAAAGTGTCAATATTTTGTGTAGCCACCATTATTTTCCAGCACTGCCTTAACCCTCTTGGGCATGGAGTTCACCAGAGCTTAAAAAAGGTTGCCACTGGAGTCCTCTTCCACACCTTCATGATGACATCGTGGAGCTGGTGGATGTTACAGATCTTGCGCTCCTCCACCTTCCATTTGAGGATGCCCCACAGATGCTCAATAGGGTTTAGGTCTGGAGACATGCTTGGCCAGTCCATCACCTTTACCCTCAGCTTCTTTAGCAAGGCAGTGGTCGTCTTGTGTTTGGGATCGTTATGTTGGAATACTGCCCTGCTTCCCAGTCTCTGAAGGGAGGGGATCATGGTCTGCTTCAGTATGTAACAGTACATGTTGGCATTCATGGTTCCCCCAATGAACTGTAGCTCCCTAGTGCCGGCAGCACTCATGCAGCCCCAGGCCATGATACTCCCACCACCATGCTTGACTGTAGGCAAGACACACTTGTCTTTGCACTCCTCATCTGGTTACCGCCACACACCCTTGACACCATCTGAACCAAATAAGTTTATCTTGGTCTCATCAGACCACAGGATATGGTTCCAGTAATCCATGTCCTTAGTCTGCTTGTCTTCAGCAAACTGTTTGCGGGCTTTCTTGTGCATCATCTTTAGAAGACGCTTCCTTCTGGGATGACAGCCATGCAGACCAATGTGATGCAGTGTGCGGCATATGGTCTGAGCACTGACAGGCTGACCCCCCACCCCTTCAACCTCTGCAGCAATGCTGGCAGCACTCATACCTCTATTTTCCAAAGACAACCTCTGGATATGACGCTGAGCACATGCACTCAACTTCTTTGGTCGACCATGGCCTGGCCTGTTCTGAGTGGGACCTGTCCCATTAAACTGCTGCATGGTCTTGGTCACCGTGCTGCAGCTCAGTTTTAGGGCCTTGGCAATCTTCTTATAAGCCTAGGCCATCTTTATGTAGAGCAACAATTCTTTTTTTCAGATCCTCAGAGAGTTCTTTGCCATGAGGTGCCATGTAGAACTTCCAGTGACCAGTATGAGAGAGTTAGAGCGATAACACCAAATTTAACACACCTGCTCCCCATTAATACCTGAGACCTTGTGTAACACTAACTAGTCACATGACACCGGGGAGGGAAAATGGCTAATTGGGCCCAATTTGGCCATTTTCACTTAGGGGTGTACTCACTTTTGTTGCCAGCGGTTTAGACATTAATGGCTGCGTGTTGAGTTATTTTGAGGGGACAGCAAATTTATACTGTTATACAAGCTGTACACTCACTACTTTACATTGTAGCAAATTGTCATTTCTTTAGTGTTGTCACATGAAAAGATATAATAAAATATTTACAAAACTGTGAGGGGTGTACTCACTTTTGTGAGATACTGTATATCATCTTTTGCCGATGTGGAGCTTTCTACATCGACAAAATGATTAGACCCTTTCGGAAAAGAATTAAGGACCACATGTATTACGTCAGCAATGGCCTACTCAATACGGTCATTGGTCATCATGTGGCTTTTAAACACAAATATGACCCTTCTGTTTTCAAAGTTGCTGCCCTCGATCATATCTATGAGGATTCTCGGGGGGCGCAACTTCGATCAAAGGGTCTTGCAAAGAGAGACCCAGTGGGTATACTACTTGCAAGCTACCTCATACCCTGGCCTAAATGACATGCTCAGCTTTGGACCCTTTCTGTAGATACAGTCAGGTCCATAAATATTGGGACATCGACACACTTCTAATCTTTTTGGCTCTATACACCACCACAATGGATTTGAAATGAAACGAGCAAGATGTGCTTTAACTGCAGAATTTCAGCTTTAATGTGAGGGTATTTACATCCAAATGAATGGTGTAGGAATTACAACAGTTTGTATATGTGCCTCCCACTTTTTAAGGGACCAAAAGTAATAGGACAATTGGCTGCTCAGCTGTTCCATGGCCAGGTGTGTGTTATTCCCTCATTATCCCATTTACAAGGAGCAGATAAAAGGTCCAGAGTTCATTTCAAGTGTGCTATTTGCATTTTAAATCTGTTGCTGTCAACTCTCAATATGAGATCCAAAGAGCTATCAGTGAAGCAAGCCATCATTAGGCTGAAAAAACAAAACAAACCCATCAGAGAGATAGCAAAAACATTAGGTGTGGCCAAATCAACTGTTTGGAACATCCTTAAAAAGAAAGAACGCACCAGTGAGCTCAGCAACACCATAAGACCCAGAAGACCACGGAAAACAACTGTGGTGGATGACCGAAGAATTCTTTCCCTGGTGAAGAAAACACCCTTCACAACAGTTGGCCAGATCAAGAATACTCTCCAGGAGGTAGGTGTATGTGTGTCAAAGTCAACAATCAAGAGAAGACTTCACCATAGTGAATACAGAGGGTTCACCACAAGATGTAAACTATTGGTGAGCCTCAAAAACAGGAAGGCCAGATTAGAGTTTGCCAAACAACATCTAAAAAAGCCTTCACAGTTCTGGAACAACATCCTATGGACAGATGAGACCAAGATCAACTTGTACTAGAGTGAAGGGAAGAGAAGAGTATGGAGAAGGAAAGGAACTGCTCATGATCCAAAGCATACCACCTCATCAGTGAAGCATGGTGGTGGTAGTGTCATGGCGTGGACATGTATGGCTGCCAATGGAACTGGTTCTCTTGTATTTATTGATGATGTTGGAAAAAAGGGGGGGTTGAATCGCGCTAAAAAAGATTAGCGATCATATACATCATCGCCAAACCAAATAAATAAGTGAGAGGATCCCCATCAGTGCAATGAACATAAAATTCAAAAACACATTAACACATTAATATATGATTTATATGATTTCTTTGGTTTACTAATTTATCATTGTCGAGTGATTATTAGTGTGAATGTGTTTTGGAATTTTATGTTCATTGCACTGATGGTGATCCTCTCACTTATTTATTTGGTTTGGCGATGATGTATATGATCGCTAATCTTTTTTAGCGCAATTCAACCCCCCCTTTTTTCCAATATTTCACTGTGTTTGTGTTGCATAGATGAATCGCAGCTGTACTGATATTGATATTGTTTGTGTATTTCACCATAGCGCAGTTTTACCCCCTTTTTTCCTTGTCAAAAGAAGTTTATTGAGTATACAATGTTATAAAGATACATAAAGTAAGTTTACAAGGATCTATAAAGTAAGCTCATTGTTTTACAGTAGGGTTTATATAGGTAAATATCATGAAATTTCAAATATTAAACATTGGGTTCACGTAAACCTAAATTAAAGATATATATCATTTCCTTAGATACTTTTGTAGGTATTTAAATGATTTATACCTACTATACATATTGTTTACAAGTAGAGTGTATATAGATCAAATAAATTCTGATAATGAGCTTTAATCGTAAGGTGGAGAAAAGCAAAGAGAATAGAAGAAAAAGGGTTGAAAGGTAGAGGTATGGTCCACAAGGTTGTCCCGCTCGTCAGTTTATTATTCTTTTTAGTTCTCTTTGAAGCCTTAGAATGGGTGTCTCTGTAAGTCATTTAATCTGTTACCATGGCAACAGGACAGAGTCATTGAAGTTTGACAGGAACTGTTGTTTTATCCAAGGATGCCAAAGTTTTTCAAATTTTGGAATTTGATTTTGATCGATGGCTACCATCTTAGCATGGGACATTGTATTATTCATTCTGTGAATGGTTTCTGCTAGTACCAATGTAGGAGATTTCCATGCCTTGGCCACTGTTTGTTTTGCAGCCGTTATTAGTTGGATCATAAGTTTGAATTGAGAGAGTGTTAACCATTCCGGTTTTAGATTAAGTAAAGTTAAATATGGATCTGGTTGTATTATTTTTTTAAATATTTTAGATGCAATCACGAAGACTTCCTTCCAGAAGGTTTGGATTACTGGGCACGTCCACCATATGTGTAAATATGTGCCTATTTCTGGGCATCCTCGAAAACAAAGAGTTGAGGTATTAGGTGAATATTTTGCCACTCTAGCGGGTACAAGGTACCAGCAAGTTAGGACTTTATAATTTGTCTCCAGTGCTAAGATGTTGGGTGAAGATGACTTAGATGTGAGCCATATGTTAGACCAGTCCGTGTCTTCTAAAGTTCGTCCCAGGTCCTCCTCCCACCTCTGAACGTAAGAGGGTCTATTAAGATTTGCTACTCCATATAATTGATTATAAAGTGATGAAATTGTACCTTTAGCAAATGGATCTTTTGTACAGATTGATTCAAAAATGGATAATTGGGATAATGGTGTATCCCCCTTTAGGAATGGTGTATAGAAATTTTTGATTTGGAGATATCTAAATATCTCAGAGTTTGGTAGATCATATTTTTCTCTAAGCGATGGGAATGAAAGGAATGATTTAGATGCTATGAAGTCATTTAGTGTCTGAATGCCTGATGTTGTCCAAGCTTTAAAAGAATTTGGGTAGATCCATGCCGGATAAAAGGCCGGATTTCTGATAAAAGAAAGGAGAGGATTTTGTGGAGATTGTAACTGATATTTGGTTTTTAGTTTATCCCAGAGAGATAAGAAGTGTTTAGTTATGGGATTATGAATTTTAAAGCGGTCTTTAGGATCAAGCCATAATAAATTTGATATTAATAGAGGGTCATTTTCTGAAGCCTCTATAAATAGCCATAATGGGATTTTCTGTTTTGCATGGTATTTGGACAGACTGGCCAAATGTGCTGCTCTGTAGTAGTTAGTAAAATTAGGGTATCCCAGGCCTCCTTTATTTTTGGGAAGATGTAGTGTGTGTATAGGTATACGTGATTTAGAAGAGCCCCATATAAACGAAGTTGCTCTTTTTTGTACTATTCTCAAAAAATAGGAAGGAATTGGATTAGGGAGGACTCTGAATAGATAAAGCAATTTGGGTAGAATAGTCATTTTGATTGCATTAATCTTCCCTATCCAGGATAAAGGAAGTTGCGACCATTGTTTTATTAGATTTGTGATCTGTCTTAATACAGGAGGATAATTGGTTGAGAATAAGTCAGAATGAGATGCTGTTAAATGAATTCCAAGATATGGGATTGATTTTTCTGCCCATGTGAATGGGAGTGCAGCCCTAGCCGGGATCAATTCCATGTTTGTGAGTGAAATATTAAGCACTAGGCATTTCTTAGGATTAATCATAAGGCCGGATAGGGCTGCAAATCCATCAAGAGCTGGTATTAAGTTAGGACCAGAGACCTGTGGTGATGATAGAAAAAGTAATATATCGTCTGCAAATATACATAATTTGTGTGTAATACCTCCTACTTCAATGCCAGTTATAGTTTGGTTTGTTCTGATGTATTGGGCCATGGGTTCGAGTATAAGGGCAAATAATAAGGGAGATAATGTGCAACCCTGTCGGGTACCTCTTTCGATATTAAAGGCTTCAGATTTGTATCCAGCATATTTTATATAGGCTTTGGGTTTATTATATAATGCTTTGATCCATGTTAAAAAGTGGGGTCCAAAACCCCATTTTTGTAATGAATATTGCATATATTGCCAGGATACTGTGTCAAATGCCCTCTTAATATCGAGAGATAGAAAACATAAAGGGATTTTCCGTTTTTTAGCAATATGTGCCAATAACACTGCCCTGCGTATACTATCGCCTGCCTGTCTATTTGGCATGAAGCCTACTTGATCTCTATGTATTAATTTTCCCATAATGCTATTGAGGCGTTTTGCTATTATTTTTGCTAATAATTTAATATCGAGGTTTAACAGAGAGATAGGCCGATAATTCACACAGGAAGTATCATCAGAAAGGGGTTTTGGGATCATACAAACAATTGCCATTAGTGTTTCTTGCCGAAAAGAATGTCCATCTAGAAGTTTGTTAAAAGTTTCAGTGAGAATGGGAGAGAGTATTTCTGAGAATGTTTTATAGTATAAAGCCGAGTAGCCGTCTGGGCCTGGTCTTTTGTTAAGTTTTAGGTCTTTTATGGCGTTAGCAACTTCATCTATAGTTATAGGCTCATCCAAACTGCTTTTTTGATTCTGAGATAACTCAGGTAAGGTTATTTTTGAGAAGAAGGATTCAGCTTCTGTAGGATTAAATTCATTGTTTGTCTTGTATAAAGTTGCGAGATGTGAGTGAAATTTATGGACTATTTTAACTGGATTACAAGTGTAAACATTTTTTGATAATTTCAAACGTATTGGTTTGAAAGATTTGTTAGTTGAATTTAATGCCCGAGCCAAATATGTACCTGGTTTGTTTGTATTCATGTAGAAATTGTGTTTGGAGCGTTTGAGGGATTTATCAACTGACTCAGTGAGAAATAGATCGTATTCCAATCTAGATTTTTCCAGATGAGATTTTGTACTCTGAGATGGATTATCTTGAAATGATATGTCGGCTGCATTAAAATTGAGTTCTAGTTTTTTTGCTAGATTTTTGCGTTCCCGTTTAAATAGTGCCATTTGTCTTTGTATTGTACCATGCAAGACAGGCTTATGAGCTTCCCACAGTGTTATTGGGGAGATGTCTGTTGTATTATTAATTGATATGTATTCCTTTAAAGCTTGTTCAATGGCCATCTGATGTAGTGGGTGTTTGAGCATTATGTCCGGTAAGTACCACGTTGGGTCATGCGCTTTTGGTATGGCTGAGGCTATAGTAGTGTATACTGCATTATGGTCAGACCACGGAATCGGAATTATATCTGATGCAATAATTTCTGGTATCATTCCTATTGTTAGAAAAATATGATCTATTCTGGTGAAGGTTTGATGAGGGTGCGAGAAATAAGTGAATTTCTTTTTCATTGGGTTACTTTCTCTCCATGAATCTACCAGATCGTATTTGGAAAGAAGTTGAGAAAAAGGTAATCTAGAGGTTATTTTGGATGGTGTAAAAGGTGATTTATCTAGAAATGGGAGGAGGACCTGGTTCGAATCCCCACACATTATTACTGTTCCTATTTTGTGTGTATTAATCACTTGTAATATATGTGAGAGGAATGGTGTAGGTTGTTTGTTAGGAGCGTAGTAGGAAATCACCGTGATATCTGTATCCATTATATAACCCATGAGTATCAGGTATCTACCTTCTGGGTCTTTAATTTCTGATGATAAGGTGAATGGTGTGGATCGGTGAAATGCAATTAGAGTTCCCCTTTGCTTGGTACAGGCAGAAGCCGTGTAAATTTGTTGATAAAAAGGAGAAATATATTTTGGAGTAGAATCTTTGGTGAAGTGTGTTTCTTGGAGGCATACTATGTGAGCCTTCTTGTTATGGAAAGTACAGAAGGCTTTGGTCCTTTTTTGGGGGACATTTATTCCCTGAACATTCAGGGAAAGTATATTCAGTGGTGCCATGGCAATAGATCAAATAGTTTTGACTTACTTTTTGTTATGCAGAGCTGACTGCGCAGATCAACCTGTGTAGACTGAAGAGATGAATAGATAGAAAAGAAACCAGTGAATTCTGGAGTAAAGAGTAAACAAAAAGCATATGAGATTAGATGATACATTGTATAAATTATTTTTTGCAAGTAATCACAATTTACCCGTGAAAGAGAATAAATATCTCTCTCAGGGGAATAAGTGCCTTCGTCACACTCCCACATAATATGGTTGGGAGAATGAGGAGGGCTAATGGGGGTACACGGATCTTCCGCTTACAGGAGAGAAGTGCTATGTCAAAAGACATCAAAGTGATGTTTCATTAATTGGAGTGCAGAATATAGTTTTTGTTGAAATTATTTATTCCAGGGTGGTTGTATATGGTTAGTCTTGCCCTAGGCTAAATAATTCAGTTAGAAAGGTACTCTTAATAACTTTGGTATTGATGAAGATAGTTTGAATTATTTTGGGATTTTAACCCTTTTAGAGTAAACAATTACATATTTTATTCATATGTAACTGTTTAGATATGTTAACTCATAAAATTGAGGTTGTATTGCTTCAGATTAGAATAAACAAAAACATAATTCTAGGAACTAGTTAGGTAATAATATATTTGTTTTAAGAAAAGAAAGAAAAAGCTTCCATTACTTCTGGATTATTGAACATATTTGTCCTAAAAAGTAATAAATCTATTGTTATTACCTGATAATATATAACTGAATAAGAATTTCCTTATTTCACTTATATATTCTAAGGCTATATGAATCAGAAGTAATAAGAAATATAACTGGAATGTAACATGATCCCACACAGTGTGTGACTATCAGAATGCAGTTACATTCAGTTATAAATATAGTTTTTTTTTATAGAGAACCATCTCTTAGTATAATAAATGAAGAGATATCAGGAATTAGGATGTCAGTCCATTGAATCTTCTTGGTCCATGGATGATGTGGCATAACGGCCTCTTTTGTGAGAATGATGATTCCCATTTTGTTCTGAAATTTTCTGGGTGCTGCCTGAAGGTGAAGATGACGCCATTCTTCTGCGTGTGGGAGTGTTGCTGCTTGTGGGTTCTGTCAGATTTAATTTTAAAAGGGTTTGTTGTAGTTCATCTGCTGATCTGCTTCTGTAAATTGTACCTTGGTAGTTAAATCTGACTGAAAAGGGGAAGCCCCATTGATACATAATGTTGTGGCGTTGCAGTTCCATTAGTTGGGGTTTCATGGATTGTCTTTTAGTAATAGTAAGTTGGGATAGGTCAGCAAAAATTTGATAATTGTGTCCTTGAAAATTAAGTTCCTTTTTTTCTCTTGCAGCAATTAGTATTTGTTCTTTCGTTCTGTAATAATGAAATTTTGTGATTATATCACGTGGGGGTCCATCTTTCTTTTTGGCTGTGAGGGCTCTGTGTACTCTGTCCAGTTCTAAACGTTCAATAGGGATATCTGGCTTTAGTTCTTGTAATAGAGCAGTAATAGTAGATTGCAGGTCTGTCACAGTTTCAGGTATTCCCCTTATGCGCAAGTTTGAATGTCTGGCTCTATTTTCGTAATCTTCGAGCTTAGTTTGAAGTATTAAATTCTCTTTTTTTAATTGTTCCAATTCTGTTATATTTTCTTGGGTTGTAATTTCAATTTCATCCATTTTTATTTCTAAGGCTGCGGTGCGGTTTCCCAGCTCTCTTATTTCTTTGGTTAGGCTTTTTGTTATTTGGTCTGAGGTTTGTTTTAAAGCCTTATGAAGCATATTTTCAAATTGTAATAATATTACTGGGGATACTGAGGAGGCTTGTGGAGAAGTTTGTGAGAGGATTTGTTCTGTATCTGACTCAAATGGAGAGTCTTGCTGTGACATTTTCTGTCTGTGAGAGCTCCCTGATGCTGTATCTTGTGAGGTGACTGGAGCTGCTTCAGCTGCAGTGAGTGCCTGTGAGCTCTTTGTGAGGTGATTTTTATTTCTGCCACGGTTTCCTCCCAGTACCATATTTCCTGCCCAAACTTTCACAGTTTGTTCCCTGGGGCAAAAAGGTTCAAATGGATACCTTTTGAGCCTGCAGGCTCCGCTTTGTCCTTCTCTTCTCTCCTCAGCGGTGTGGAGCTCTAACAATGCATGTCTGCTCCGCTAGGCTCCGCCTCCTGCCCCGTACCCCCTTTTTTCTATTTATTGATGATGTGACTGCTGACAAAAGCAGCAGGATGAATTATGAAGTGTTTCGGCCAATATTATCTGCTCATATTCAGCAAAATGCTTCAGAACTCATTGGCGGCGCTTCACAGTGCAGACGGACAATGACCCGAAGCATACTGCGAAAGCAACTAAAGAGTTTTTTAAGCATAGAGAGAGGGGTTCCCCTAAATGGATTTTACCGGCACTTGCAGAGGAGTTGTATACAGTAGAGGAGTACAACAGCATATAAAGAGAAAAAAAGTATTTTTTATTTATTTAAAGATATCATATGTTAAAAACATTGTGGACATTACAATCAACGAAAACATACTACATATTCGACATATTTGTGGTTAGTTACTAGATAGTGACATAACGTAGTGGGACTCTTTTCGAACCCAACGCGTTCCGGGATAAATAGTATTTCAGTCCTTCTTCAGGGGTATTCATCTAGATTAATTGAAAAAATGATAGATAAGTTGCCATATAAAAACAGAGAGGGCTCGAGAATAGAATTTCATTGGGTGTTTATTGCTGGTACAAATGCTGTTCCTTAAATACCATGGTTCTCACTGGCTAGTATTGTTTAACAGTGATTCCCAATAGGGAGGTGTGTAATTTCACCTACCCTCCTCCTTCCCGGATGCGTGCAGGCCAGAGCGGTAAACTGGGGCAAAAAGAGGAAACCCTACAAGTAGAAAAGGGGTTCAGATAAGTTTACATAGGTAAAGAATCCTTATTGGGTATTGATGTTGGGAGAGAAATAATTCATTTAAGGTATATAGCTATCAATTGTGATTATACAACGTATTCTATTATAAAGTAAATACATCTGTTTTTTTGGGACATTGTTACTATGTTAATAAAAGAGGGAATATAATCTGTATAGATGTATGTAAAATGTATGGAAGTTATATGTAAATAGCATTACAACATCCATTAGTGGTTATTAATACTAACAGTTTAAATATAGTAACAATGCCAGTGCTTTGTTGCTATGCAAGAGACATTGGGTAAATAAAAGTAAAAAATAGGTAAAAGAGTTTAAACATCCTCCAGGGATTGTGCTGATACTAGACTGACAGTATATGTGAATCCTGGTTCCAAGCAAAGATAACGCTCGGGCATCAGGAACAAAAGACCAGGAGGATATTTTCAAATAAGCAACCAGATTTAAATGACCATGAAGATAAAGAAATACCTTTGTTAGGATATGTTTTCAGTAAGCCAGCCACGCATCCCAGCATCCAGCAAGTACAAAGTTTGGGCTGGGAATGAATGGAACTGGCTTATATATGATGTGAACTCCAATCAGCCGGCGCAATAATTGCGCTCGGCTGAGTAATGGAGTTCATCAGCTGGGAGACCTCGATATCCGCCCCCTGAGCTGAGGGTGCGCGGCGCCACCCCCTACCGCGCATGCGCAAGCGCAGTTACATTGGAGCGACGTCGCACACACCCGCAATTCATCCACGCCCCACCATGCATCACAGCAACACATACCCCCCACTAGTCAAGACACTACAAATACACATGATTTGGGTCGTAACGACTCATCTTTTTTAGACCAAGTTCTGGCTGGCATCAAACCACCTCCACCCAACCTCAACACCTACACACAAATGACACTATAGATGCTTATCAAAACACATCGATACACCTTGACACTGACCTCAGTATTATCAATTTATCCTCACATTCTTTATCGAAAGATGAAATGTCAATTCTAAAGAAGGGATTACATTTTTGCCCCAATCACAATCTAGACAAATTTGAGCTCTACAAAGACCTTCAGTTATTTGTCCGAAAAATAATTCTGAAAAAACTTTATCAAAAACAAGATACCAGAATAAACTATACTCCTCAAGAGAACCAAGCTTTGGATCAGCTGATCACCCTCCTTGAGGAGAGCAATACAGCTGACCTAATCGATCAAATAGATGTCCTTCGAATCTTACAATCTATAGAAGAATTGGATTCGGACAATCGGACTAATCCAATTACGTCAAAACTAAAGAAAAAATCTGACCTGTGCCCACCACCCAGCACGTGCCCAAATGCAGCAGCCTTTTTGAAACTTGTAAACAATGACTTAGACAAACTAAAAATACAAATGAAAGGACCTTCCAATTTAAGTTCAGGAGAACTAGATGCACTAAACTCTTTTAGCCACTAATAATAAAATCACCATAAAATCATCAGAGGGAGGAAATGTAGTTGTTCTGAATAACGAACACTACATTAATATCTGTAAGAAAATTCTTAATAACGTAGATTGGTATCGCCGTATGCCGGCAACCATTATTGAAAAATATAATAAAGAATTCTATACGCTGGTAGACTCTGCATTCTTGAATAACACAATTAACAAATCTACTTGGACCTTTATTAGGAATAACTTTCCCAGGATTCCTACATTCTATATACTTCCAAAAGTGCACAAAAGCCTGACAGATCCCCCAGGCAGGCCAATCATTTCAGGCATTGGCTCAATCAGTGACAATGCAAGTAAATTAGTAGATGAATATCTTAGACCATCTGTAATTTCATTAACATATGTAAGAAACACAAGTCATCTCCTACAAATTATAGATCAACTATATGTGCCAGATCAAGCCTTTCTAGTTACAATCGACGTGGAAACAGTTCGATTCCACATGAACGTGGATTGGCAGCAATTAGACACATACTTCAACAGAACTTCAATTCTGACCTGACATACAATGAGTTTATCATTGCACTGCTCAAGTACATCCTCACCCATAATGTCTTCACCTTCAATGGCTCCCACTACCTCCAGGTGCAGGGGGTTGCGATGGGGACTTGCCCCATCGTATGCCAACCTGTACCTGGGGGAGTGGGAAAAAGCATTCCTCTCTGACGAAAATTTCACTCAATATACCAACCACATTACGGGTTGGTATCACTATATAGATGACATTTTTGTCATCTGGGACGGCCCTATGGATGTACTCGAGCAGTGCCTATCAAGAATGAATAAAAACGACTTTAACTTAACATTTACAATGTCCTCCGACAAAAATCGGATAACATTCTTAGACATAGAGATTTACAAAGGTGAACAAGGCAAACTATATAGTAAGCTATTCAGAAAAACCACCGCAGGGAACACAATACTTCACGCTACCAGTTTCCATCCTCAACCTCTCATTGATTCCATACCATATTCACAATATCTCAGAATCAAACGTAACTGCACAGACAATGAGACGTTTATAAAGGAAGCAGCCAACCTACGAGACAGACTATTAGCACGAGGGTATACACGTACGTCCCTTAAAAGATCTTTTAAAAAAGTAATGAACAAACCCAGGAATACGCTTTTCCAGGCCACTAGACAAAAAAGATACAAATCAACTACGTATTATTACAACATTTAATCAACAACATTGTCAAGTTAGAAAAATAGTTGAAAAATACTGGCACATGCTGACCCTTGATTCATCCTTGGGTCACCTGGTACCAAACAGACCACAGTTTACATTCAGGAGAGCCATATCTATTGGTGATAGAATTGTAAACAGTGAATTTAAAAATGAATCAACAAGAGTACACTGCAAATATAAAGAAACGTTTGCATGTGGCTCCTGTCGTTACTGTGGGTATATGCTTACACAGAGGAACCCCACCCTCCCAAATGGAAAAAAAAAAATTCTATCCGAAACATTTTGCTAACTGCAGAACCACTGGAGTGGTGTATCTGCTCCAGTGTAGCTGCAGTTGCTTTTATATAGGAAAAACAAAACTAGAGTTTTGGAGACGAGCCTACAGACATATTTTGTCTATGCAAACATCTGATCCTGATCTCCCTCTGGGCCGCCATGTCTCTTTAGTACATGGGGGTAAGTTCCCTAGGATCAAATTCCTAATATTAGATCGGGTACACCCAAGTCCCAGAGGGGGCGACTGGAACAAAATTTTGCTCCAAAGAGAACTAAGGTGGATCTACCTATTAAAGGCCACCTCACCCCCAGGCCTAAATGAGGCTGTTTGTTTTAAACCATTCCTCGAAGGCTTTTGCTCCGGTGGAATGGAGAAATAAGTTATTGACATACTAACCGTTAGGTTCTCTCAACCTCCACTTCTACTCATTATTGAAACAAAAGGAGTATTTGTTCCCTCTGTTGTATTACCATCTTTCCATCCACATGTAAACAATATGACAAAATAGTATATACTACCTACAAACGTTGTAAACTTTTGATACGTCTGTTCTAGAACATACATGTCCTCAATAGCACAAGTTCCTTACAAATCACTAGGGACAGAAGTAACCACTATATAACGCTCTTGTTAATTAATTGTTGTAAAACTTCTAATTTGCTCGCCTCATTCTATAAGGGAACATTTTCTCAATATGTTTCCCTAATCTAGACGTCTAACAACTTAGTATACGCCCAAGTGACTCTTTAGTATAAGTTTCAATATATATGGGGACATGCATGCACTTATGCAGACAACTTAAAAGTAATATTGGAGTAATAATTTCTGTCTGTTAAACGACCTCAATTAGCAGGTGCTATAAGTGTATACTGTATAGTACTGTCTACAATACTTCATGTTTAATCATGTATAATCTCAGGCAGTATCCAATATCTCTTCTGTACCTACTCAAACTATTAAAGTCCATATGTGTTATTTGACGACATTAATATATAATGTTATGCTTACTGATGTGTGTCTATGCAGGCAATGAATATAGATATTGGTTTGCTTATCTCTAATCTATATCAAATAGTTCATTAGAAAATATCACAGATATTGTTAATATAGAAAAATGTAATGTACTTATAATAATCTGCCATGTATGTCATCTTGTATCTCTTTTTTTGTATGAACCAGTCTTGCCCACCCCAAATTAATCATCCACGTAAAGCACACGTAAGTATATAAATATACATAATCGTGTGCTTTCCTAGTCATTTTGCTGTTTCTTATTTACCTTTTAATATATGATATACACTTTTGCATCTTTTTCGTTAAGTGTTCTAATTCTCATTTTTACAATATTCATAATAGGTTCTCTAAAACGTAACACTCCCTTTTTTCGCTCTTCTCTGGCCCTTCCCGGGGTGCGTCTGACCTCAGCGGTTGCCCGACACGGAAAGCACCTGGGCGGCACTATAGGAGGTAACCTGGGCGACGCAACATCCACGCCCATCGCCTCCATATTGCCACTCCGGTGGACATGCGTAGTCTGCCGGCGAGGCATTCCGTGTCAGTGGGCAGTGGCGCGATGTCGCTCCAACGTAACTGCGCTCGCGCATGCGTGGTAGGGGTGGTGCCGCACACCCTCGGCTCAGGGGGCGGATATAGAGGTCTCCCAGCTGATGAACTCCATTACTCAGCCGAGCGCAATTATTGTGCTGGCTGATTGGAGTTCACTTCATATAAAAGCCAGTTCCACTCATTCCCAGCCCAAGCGTTGTACTTGCTGGATGCTGGGATGCATGGCTGGCTTACTGAAAACATATCCTAACGAAGGTATTTATTTATCTTCATGGTCATTTAAACTATTGATCTGGTTGCTTATTTGAAAATATCCTCCTGGTCTTTTGTTCCTGATGCCCGAACGTTATCTTTGCTTGGAACCAGGATTCACATATACTGTCAGTCTAGTATCAGCACAATCCCTGGAGGATGTTTAAACTCTTTTACCTATTTTTTACTTTTATTTACCCAATGTCTCTTGCATAGCAACAAAGCACTGGCATTGTTACTATATTTAAACAGTTAGTATTAAAAACCACTAATGGATGTTGTAATGCTATTTACATATAACTTCCATACATTTTACATACATCTATACAGATTGTATTCCCTCTTTTATTAACATAGTAACAATGTCCCAAAAAAACAGATGTATTTACTTTATAATAGAATACGTTGTATAATCACAATTGATAGCTATATACCTTAAATGAATTATTTATCTCCCAACATCAATACCCAATAAGGATTCTTTACCTATGTAAACTTATCTGAACCCCTTTTCTACTTGTAGGGTTTCCTCTTTTTGCCCCAGTATACCGCTCTGGCCTGCACGCATCCGGGAAGGACGAGGGTAGGTGAAATTACACACCTCCCTATTGGGAATCACTGTTAAACAATACTAGCCAGTGAGAACCATGGTATTTAAGGAACAGCATTTGTACCAGCAATAAACACCCAATGCTATTCTATTCTCGAGCCCTCTCTGTTTTTCTATGTGGTTCTTATTTTTGAAAAAAGACCAATGAAACATACCAGGTAGGTGATCATCTGATCATTTAACCTAAAATGGATACTTGCTTATATATTTATATGGCAACTTATCTATCATTTTTTCAATTAATCTAGATGAATTTCTCTTTTCTGTCATATCCCTGAAATACTATTTATCCCGAAACGCGTTGGGTTCGAAAAGAGTCCCACTACGTTATGTCACTATCTAGTAACTAACCACAAATATGTCGAATATGTAATATGTTTTTGTTGATTGTAATGTCCACAATGTTTTTAACATATGATATCTTTAAATAAATAAAAAATACTTTTTTACTCTTTATATGCTGTTGTACTCCTCTACTGTATACAACACCTCTGCAAGTGCCGGTAATATCCATTTAGGGGAACCCCTCTCTCTATGTATATATGTATTATTGGATGTGGCACGGCCCCTTTTAAAACCTAGGAGAGCTAATCACTCTTTATTATGTAAAGAGTTTTTTAAGGGAAAAAAGTGGAATGTTATGCAATGGCCAAGTCAATCACCTGACCTGAATCCGATTGAGCATGCATTTCACTTGCTGAAGACAAAACTGAAGGGAAAATGCCCCAAGAACAAGCAGGAACTGAAGACAGTTGCAGTAGAGGCCTGGCAGAGCATCACCAGGGATGAAACCCAGCATCTGGTGATGTCTATGCGTTCCAGACTTCAGGCTGTAATTGACTGCAAAGGATTTGCAACCAAGTATTAAAAAGTGAAAGTTTGATGGATGATTGTTAATCTGTCCCATTACTTTTGGTCCCTTAAAAAGTGGGAGGCACAAATACAAACTGTAATTCCTACACTGTTCACCTGATTTGGATGTAAATACCCTCAAATTAAAGCTGAAAGTCTGCAGTTAAAGCACATCTTGTTAGTTTCATTTCAAATCCATTGTGGTGTTGTAAAGAGCCAAAAAGATTAGAATTGTGTCGATGTCCCATTATTTATGGACCTGACTGTATCAGATGATACAGATACTTGCATGTTTTCTTTTTCCTTTCCCCTTTCCCTGCTCTGTATGTCAAAAAATCCTCTTTTTTCTCTTGATGTTCAACCCTCCCATATAATTTTCCTTGTAATACTGTTAAATACAGTTAAGTTAGCCCTAATTATAGTGATGTTGAAAATGTATAAATATTTTTTAAATAATGTTGTATAAAGGCACCCTGAAATATTATCATACTATGTGAGTAAATATAAAATGCATTTATATATAGATGCTATTAACTGATTATATTATGTAAACAATACTAACGGTGATTTTTATCTTGTAATTTTGTGCTGTTCGATGCTGCATAGCTTATGGTATTGGGGTATTCAATTTTGCGAAGCGCTGTATGTCTTAATGACTATCTTTGACATGTATGGCAATAAGAGAGAGTTCCTTGCGGAGACCAAAAGAGTTTTTGACATTAGTATGTATCAGGCAGCTTTGTGACCTTTTTTTGTATACATCTTTCTGGTTTTGTCAATCTAGTGATGTTAATGCTGTGTTTTATGTGCGCTCGATTCGATAAATGGACTACACAGTGTTATCACATCTTTTTGCTCATTTAAGTATGTCCTTGCTTGTCTGGATGGGTTTGTGTACATGTTTTTGCATGCGCCACGCCCTTGTGGGAGGGCTCCTGTGCCACTTGAGTGGTGTGTCTCTTGGGAGGCGGCGTTCCTTGCTGCGACGTCGTGGCGCGTTCACGCGTGGCCGGCGTTCCTACGCCGGGGTTTGGCTGTGATGTCACGACGTTGTGGACGCTAAACCGGCAGTTTTAGGCTGGGATTTTAGCTTATAGAGGCGCAGTCTGATAACATAATTTTCAACAGACCGGACCTCCATTTGGTGCAAATTTTTTGGCGCCAAAGGGAGCTATTAATAGTCCTCACTTTCCCCTTGATAGTGTGCAGAGCATTTCACTCTATCCCAGGGGGTTACGTTTGATGTTTTCATACCATCAGTGAGTATACTTTCTTCCATGCCCACATTCCATCTCTTTTAGAACTTGGAAGTTTTTGATCAATATACTTTACTTCATTTTTGTTTGTTTTTTAGATGTTTTTTTGAGGACAGTAATGTGGCCTTGAGCATAATATACTCCTATGTTTGGATTTAGCTGAATTTGTCTGTTTATCGGATATCCTGGATTGGAAGATTGTATCTATCCATACTGTGACAGCCTATATATGCCCATCGTCTGTTCCTTGTTGTTATTTGTATGCACCACCCCCTGTCCGAGGCTATAATACAAGGATATTTATGAGCCATCAGGTATATTTCTATTTGACATATGTTTCTACATACGCCTAGGTCTTGTTTGCTTTCTTAAATTATATTGATTAGCTGTGTATAATTTGAATCATGGCTTTATATTTATATTAATTCCAGCTGGTTCCTACGAATCCTTGAGAATTGTTCTCTTCCTGTGAGCCAACTCTTTTCCTATATTGGATAATTTTTCTTCAACTATATGTTGAGCAAGATTGACTCTCCTGCAAGGTACACTTTGTTTGTCTCTATGCCTACACATGTCTTGATTCTCTGACTAGATAGAACTGTGCTTCAGAAATATACTTTATTATTCCAATTATAAACATATGTGTTTTATCACTTTTAGATAGTGAGACCCATTTTCCCTTTTTCTTGCAACCAACGAATTCCGAATGTGTCCTGAAGAAGCTTAACAGCGAAACGCGTTGACGCACTAGGGCTCACATTTTTTGCTATATATATTTTTATGTATATGGTTTTTTAATTCTCATTTTTATGGTCTTTTTTCTACTATTTACTATGTATGTTTCTATGTTCCAATAAATATTACTTTTCTATATTCCTATTGTTTACTGTGCCATTAAAGTCCGGTTTTGGGCTACCTTTTGGGACCCCTCTTTTTTGTATTCCCATAACTATTCACGGATGAGGCAATGTGAGTGCTCTCTTTTCTGGTTACCATCACCAGCAGCCCTGTAGGTGCAGAAATTTGTAGTCACGAAGAGACATGATTTAGTGGCAAAAAAATTGAGGGTTCCACTGATAACTGAAATATCACTTTTGAATTAACGAACACCATGTTTTACTTCTCAAGAACCTCAGCCCCTCTATGATGGTGAAATTGCATATTTCATATGTCCTTATTAATATTGTCTCACAATATCTGATAATGAATTCTAAACCTGGTTAAGGGTTCATACAAGACATATAAAGACATATAAAGATGGTCAATTTAGCTGATTTCATACAAAGGGAATGTCAGAAATGTGCTATCTTCCTTAAAAAGTAATGTTGTTCACGACTGGGTAAATCCTACCAACTCGACATGTTTATACTACAGCTAGCTTGCAATAACCTGAGATAACCAATAACCAATATCACCTGAGAGCTGTCATTAGGCATGCATCTGCATGGTCATCAGACATGCTATCATGGAGGGACCCAGGGTGGTAACAGCATCTTTAGTGAAGTATTCTTGTTATATTTTCTAATACTATTTGTTATCTGTATCTGACATCACTCAATTAAATGTTATACATATAAGTATGTGTGGGTTCTCTCTTTGCACATATTGAATACAACCCCAAAAACATAAATTAACACGTATCAGTGATAATTTACTCTAACACACCACGTTAAGTGTACAAACATATATTATCACAGGAAATCACTGAAAGTAATATGTAGTACCCAATAGTAGTGCTACATCAAAGAAAACACCAAACCAGGTAGTAAAAGCATACTTAACCACTTGCTGACCGCCTCACGACGATATACGTCGGCAGAATGGCACGGGCAGGCAAAGTAACGTATGGGTACGTTACTTGCCTCTCGCTGGCGGGGGGTCCGATCGGACCCCCCCCGGTGCCCGAGGCGGTCGGCATCTTTCCCTGCGCCATCCATTCGTGGCCACCCCCTCGCGATCGCTCCCAGCCAATGACAATCTTCCTCTGCCTCTGAAATGTAAACAGCGGCAGAGGAAGTGATGTCATCTCTCCTCGTGTCTGTCTTTTTCGTTCCGGCGCCAAGGAGAGAAGGCATCCAAGTAAGTGCACCAACACTACACTAACAGTAGAACACTCTAGGCACACTTTTCACCCCCCATCACCCCCCATCACCCCTGATCACCTCCCGATCACCCCCCTGCACCCCCTGTCACAGTGACACCAATAGCAGTTTTTTTTTTGATCATTGCTTTGGTGTCAGTTTGTGACAGTTATAAATGGTAGGGCAGTTAGTATTAGCCCCCTTTAGGTCTAGGATACCCTAAGCCCCCCCCCAATAAAGGTTAACCCCTTGATCACCCCCCGTCGCCAGTGTCACTAAGCGATCATTTTTCTGATCGCTGTATTAGTGTCACAGGTGACGCTAGTTAGGGAGGTAAGTATTTAGGTAACCCCCTGATTGCCCCCTACTTAACCCTTTCACCCTTTTCACCCTTTCACCGGGTGACGCTGGTTAGTTAGTTTATTTTTTATAGTTTCAGGGCACCCGCCGTTTATTACCTAATAAAGGTGTAACCCCCTGATCGCCCGGCGGGTGATATAAGTTAAGTTTTAGGGTCAGATAGGCTCTGCGTCGCCCCAGGCAGCGTCAGGTTAGTGCCAGTACCGCTAACACCCACGCACGCAGCATACACCTCCCTTAGTGGTATAGTATTTGAACAAATCGATATCTGATGAGATCTATACTAGCGTCCCCAGCAGTTTAGGGTTCCCACAAACACAGTGTTAGCGGGATCAGACCAGATACCTGCTAGCACCTGCATTTTGCCCCTCGGCCCAGCCCAGCCCAGCTCACCCAAGTGCAGTATCGATCGATCACTGTCACTTACAAAACAATAAACACACATAACTGCAGCGTTCGCAGAGTCAGGCCTGATCCTGCGATCGCTAACAGTTTTTTTGTAGTGTTTTGATACAGTCACTAACAGTCAGGAGCTTTTTTGCTTGTGAGTCTCACTAGTGTACCACTAAATTTAGAGCTCAAAATGGCAAATCGAAGGTACACTAGTGAAGAGGCCTACACGTTTCTGAGCATGACAGATAGTGAAGAGGAAGTCACTCATCTGTCAGATTCAGGCTCAGAATACGATCCTGTAGAGGACAGTGGCTCCATGACAGATAGCTCTGACGACGGAGTTGTGGTCCCTGCCAAGGTCAGGCGTACCAGACCCCGATCTTCTTCTGCTGTTGTTGAGGTGCAAGAATCGCAGGTCCCTCGTATAGAGCAGAGCAGTACTAGCGCCGCTATTCCTTCTGGTGAACTGGCAAGCACTAGCGGCCTAGTAAACCCTGGTCGTACATCCAGCACTGCAGTAACACTTGGTGACATGGCGAGTCCCATAAGTACAGTTCAAGCTGGTGAGGTGGCAAGCACAAGTAGTGTCCCACTGCCACCAAGAAGAAGACGAACACAGGCCCGTCGTGCCCATATTCCCCTTTCTGCGGCATTCGCCAATCCTAATTGGGAACCCACCACTTCTGCAGCACCCGTACTTCCCCCATTCTCTGGCCAACCCGGAATTCAGGTGGAAACAGTTGATTTTACGTCACTTGATTTTTATTCGCTGTTTTTCACCGAAGATCTCTATAGATCTATTGTGGACCAAAGCAATTTGTACGCTGGTCAACACATCGCCACTATTCCCCAGTCCTCCCTTGCCAGAGATTGGAAAGCAATTACAGTTTCCGAATTTAAGATATTTCTGGGCCTTTCCCTCAACATGGGCATCATAGGCGTGCGCAGGGGGTGTGCCAGGTGTGCCTGGGCACACCCTAATCACTGGTTCCCATAAGCATATGGCTCTGTGTGCAGGTTCTCTTTCAGCACCCCCAAATTCACAGTCCATGTTTGAGTGTCTAAAGATTTTTTTAATCACTTGTCCAAAATAATCAGTGTGGTATATGTAAGACAGGGGACTTTTCCTTTAATTTGTGGAGGGATACAGCAGCTCAGAGCCGCAGAATTCGATAGTGCTTTCATAGTTCCGGCTGCAGGGGTCAGGGTTGCCACTTACATTGAATTGAGAAGTGTCCCTTCGTTCTTCTGCCACCATACCCATACACACACACGTGTGTTTGAGTTTTGGGGTGCACACCCTAATGCAATAGGCTACACACACCTATGATGGGCATAACTAAAAAGAGTGAGTTGCGGTCATATTGGTCCACTGACCCAATTCACCATATGCCCTTGTTCTCTGCCTCCATGACCAGGGCACGATACGAGCAGATTTTGCGGTTCATGCACTTCAACAACAATGAACTCTGTCGTCCTCGTGGAGACCCTGGACACGATCGGCTCTACAAAATTCAGCCCCTCGTAAACCACTTCAACCAACGTTTTGCAGACTTGTTTAGGCCCCATCAAGTTGTCTGCGTTGATGAGTCCCTGATTAAGTTTTCTGGCCGCTTGTCATTCAAACAGTACCTTCCCAGCAAGCGTGCCAGATACAGGGTCAAGATGTATAAGCTCTGTGACAGGGCCACAGGCTATACATGTAGTTTTATGGTTTACGAGGGAAAATATAGTCACGTAGAGCCGACAAACTGCCCTGACTACATTGGAAGCGCTGGCAAGATTGTGTGGGACTTGGTGTCACCCTTATTCAGAAAGGGGTACCACTTGTACGTGGACAATTATTACACGAGCGTGCCACTTTTTAGTCACCTGTTTGATCATCAGATTGGAGCATGTGGCACCGTGCGACCTAATTGCCGGGGCTTTCCCCAGCGGCTTGTAGATTCCCGTCTTAGGCTGGGGGAGAGAGCCTGCTTGTGGTGCAATAATTTGCTCGCTATGAAGTGGAGGGATAATAAGAATGTTTTCATTCTTACCTCCCTTCATGCAGACACGACGGTCCAAATTCCTACGGCGACCGGTGTTGTGGAGAAACCCCTCTGTGTCCACGAATATAACCCTAACATGGAAGGAGTGGACCTCAACGACCAGTTGTTGGTGCCGTACCTAGTTGCCCGTAAGGCCAGATGCTTTTACAAGAAAGTGTCTGTTTATTTATTTCAATTGGCTTTGCTGAATGCTCATGTGCTATACAGAGCTTCAGGACGGACTGGATCCTTCCTTAAATTCCAGGAAGAGATCGTCAGAGCCCTTCTGTTTCCAGACAGTGCTCCACTTCACCTTCCCCAACCAAATGCAGTAAGCTGGCTGCATGAGAGGCATTTTCCTTATGTCCTCCCGAGTACCCCTACCCAATGAGACCCCCAAAAAAGATGTTGTGTCTGCAGCAAGCGCGGATATAGGCGTGACATCTGCTTTTATTGTCCCTTCTGTCCTGACAATCCTGGTCTTTGCATTGGTGAATGTTTTGAACGCTACCATACACTAGTTGAGTATTAGTGTAGGGTACAGCACTCCACAGGCTAGGCACACTTTCACAGGGTCTCCCAAGATGCCATCACATTTTGAGAGACCCGAACCTGGTACCAGTTACAGTTACAAAAAAAGTGTAAAAAAAAAAAAAAGTAAAAAAAAAAAACACACAAAAATATAAAATAAAAAAAACAAAAATAGTTGTCGTTTTATTGTTTTCTCTCTCTCTCTATATATTCTCTCTCTATTGTTCTGCTCTTTTTTACTGTATTCTATTCTGCAATGTTTTATTGTTATTATGTTTTATCATGTTTGCTTTTCAGATATGCAATTTTTTTATACTTTACTGTTTACTGTGTTTTATTGTTAACCGTTTTTTTGTTTTCAGGTACGCAAATTCAGCTGCAGCGCGGATTAATTTATCTTGACAGCAACAGCGTTTGCTCCCACGATACATAAAGCCGTGACTCCAGCGCTGTTGGAGGTGATTTCACCACCCCAGTTACATACTTCAGCATATATGCCGAAGCATGGGGGCAGCAGGGGCGGAGGAGTGATTTGCTCCTACCTTTTGCGGGAGGATGCCCCCATGCTTCGGCATATATATATTTTAGGCACAGGTTGCGTTAAAAAATGTTTTATTTTTTACTATGTTTTTTTTGTATTTGCTTTGCAGGTATGGTAAGTCTTACTGTTATACTGTAATGTTATTTTGTTTTATTGTTAACCATCATTTGCTTAGCAGGTACGCCATTCAGTTGCAGTGCGGATTTATTTATCTTGACAGCAACAGCGCTTGCTCCCACGATACATAAAGCCGTGACTCCAGCGCTGTAGGAGGTGATTTCACCACCACAGTTAAAAAAAGAGCATATATGCTGAAGCATGGGGGCAGCAGGGGAGGAGGAGCGATTTGCTCCTACCTTTTGGGGCGGATGCCCCCATGCTTCGGCATATATAAACGGTGCATGTATGTCCAGCATTAGAAGTGGGTGGATGAAGGGAGGTATCCTAATGGATGTAAACAGCGTCATTGGGAAATTGGGAAAGCATTTTATCACACCGATCTTGGTGTGGTCAGATGCTTTGAGGGCAGAGGAGAGATCTAGGGTCTAATAGACTCCAATATTTTCAAAAAAGAGTACCTGTCACTACCTATTGCTATCATAGGGGATATTTACATTCCCTGAGATAACAATAAAAATGCTAAAAAAAAAAAAAAAAAATGAAAGGAACAGTTTAAAAATAAGATAAAAAAGCAAAAAAAAAAAAAAAAAAAGCACCCCTGTCCCCCCCCAAGCGTTGGTCTGGCATCAAATGTAAACAGCAATTGCACCATGCATGTGAGGTATCACTGCGGAGGTCAGATCGAGGGCAGTAATTTTAGCAGTAGACCTCCTCTGTAAATCTAAAGTGGTAACCTGTAAAGGCTTTTAAAGGCTTTTAAAAATGTATTTAGTTTGTCACCACTGCACGTTTGTGCGCAATTTTAAAGCATGTCGTGTTTGGTATCCATGTACTCGGCCTAAGATCATCTTTTTTATTTCATCAAACATTTGGGAAATATAGTGTGTTTTAGTGCATTAAAATTTAAAAATTTAAAAAAGTGTGTTTTTTCCCCAAAAAATGGGTTTGAAAAATCGCTGCGCAAATTCTGTGTGAAAAAAAATGAAACACCCACCATTTTAATCTGTAGGGCCTTTGCTTTAAAAAAATATATAATGTTTGGGGGTTCAAAGTAATTTTCTTGCAAAAAATTTTTTTTATCGTATAAACAAGAAGTGTTAGAAAGGGCTTTGTCTTCAAGTGGTTAGAAGAGTGGGTGATGTGTGACATAAGCATCTAAATGTTGTGCATAAAATGCCAGGACAGTTCAAAACCCCCCCAAATGACGCAATTTTGGAAAGTAGACACCCCAAGCTATTTGCTGAGAGGCATGTCGAGGTTCCCTTCCACCCATAGCACTACCGCACCGCCTTCAGGCTTTCTAAGGGTGTAAATTTTTGATTTCACTCTTCACTGTCTATGACAGTTTCGGAGGCCATGGAATGCCCAGACGGCACAAAACCCCTCCAAATGACCCCATTTTGGAAAGTAGACACCCCAAGCTATTTGCTGAGAGGTATGGTGAGTATTTTGCATTCCTCACTTTTTGTCACAAAGTTTTGAAAATTGAAAAAAGAAAAAAAATACATTTTTCTTGTTTTTCTTCATTTTCAAAAACAAATGAGATCTGCAAAATACTAACCATGCCCCTCAGCAAATAGCTTGGGGTGTCTACTTTCCAAAATGGGGTCATTTGGGGGGGTTTGTGCTATCTTGGCATTTTATGGCCTACGAAACTGTGATAGGCAGTGAGGAGTGAAATAAAAGCCGTGCTTGGGTTTCGGGCCCCGTACACGGCTAGGCTCCCAAAAAGTCCCACAAATGTGGTATCCCCGTACTCAGGAGAATCAGCAGAATGTATTTTGGGGTGCAATTCCACATATGCCCATGGCCTGTGTGAGCAATATATCATTTAGTGACAACTTTGTGCAAAAAAAAAAAAAAAAAAGTTTGTCATTTTCCTGCAACTTGTGGCAAAATATAAAATATTCCATGGACTCAACATGCCTCTCAGCAAATAGCTTGGGGTGTCTACTTTCCAAAATGGGGTCATTTTGGAGGGTTTTGTGCCATCTTGGCATTTTATGGCCTTCAAAACTGTGATAGGTAGTGAGGAGTGAAATCAAAAATTTACGCCCTTAGCTAAGCTCCCAAAAAGTCCCACACATGTGGTATCCCCATACTCAGGAGAAGCAGCAGAATGTATTTTGGGGTGTAATTCCACATATGCTCATGGCATGTTTGAGCAATATATCATTTAGTGACAACTTTTAGTAATTTTTTTTTTTTTTTATCATTATTCAATCACTTGGGTCAAAAAAATTTTATATTCAGTGGGCTTAACATGCCTCTCAGCAATTTCCTTGGGGTGTCTACTTTCCAAAATGGAGTCATTTGGGGGGGTTTGTACTGCCGTACCATTTTAGCACCTCAAGAAATGAGATAGGCAGTCATAAACTAAAAGCTGTGTAAAGAAAATGTACCCTAGTTTGTCGATGCTATAACTTTTGCGCAAACCATGAACATACGCTTATTGACATTTTTTTTTACCAAAGACATGTGGCCGAATACATTTTGGCCTAAATGTATGACTAAAATTGAGTTTATTGGATTTTTTTTATAACAAAAAGTAGAAAATAGGGGGCGTGGCTTGGCGCCAGAATGGAATGGCTGCATAGAGACAGAGCTCTGTCATCCAGAGCTCCGCCGAAGCACCACAGCAGCTAAAATAGCCCCGATCTGTGGCTATATTGATGGTGGGTAAGGGCCAGCCGACCTCCCGGTCACATCCGGACCTGTCCACTCAACTCAGCAGGAACATCCCTGCGATGTTCCGGACCCAGCCCACGGACACACAGGCCGCATCTCAAGCCGCGGTCTGCAGTAGCACAGGACATCCAGCAGCCGCTTCTCCTCTCCTCTGCCTAGCAGACCTACAGCTAGTTGCACTGGACATCAAGAATACCTTATAAGCAGCCATATCAGAACTGAAGCTAGATATTAAAGCTGTAGCAACGCGCCTGGAGCATGTGGAGTCGGCGACCATGACACAAGGAGCAGCCATTATGCAAGTACAACAAAGAGTGAGTACACACACACAGCACCTTATGGACATGAACAGGCACATGGAGGACCTGGACAATAGGGGCCGCAGACGCAAACTGCGTGTCCTCGGGATCCCGGAGACAGTAGAGGGACCCCAGCTGCAGGCCGCTGTGTGGGCCATATTTAATACCCTCCTAGGCAGACCAGCAGATGCACTGGTAGAAATGGAGAGGTGTCACAGAGCGTTGAGACCTAGGGGTAGGGACACTGACCCACCCAGGGATGCAGTATGCTGCCTGGTCAGCTGTACCCAAAAGGAAGACATACTACGCCTGGCCCGAAACCACGCTCATTAGGCGTATGAAGGTGCACGCATCCAACTGTTCCAAGACCTATCCGCCATCACCCTTCAGCACAGGAGAGATCTCCGCCTGCTTCTGCAAGTTTTACGGGACAGACGCATCCCCTATAGATGGAAATTTCCATTCTGCCTGCAGGCAACCGTTGGAAGTCGCACAGTACATCTGCGAACACCATCGGACCTTCGGCCCTTCTGTGAAGCTCTGGACATTCCCATGGTCCTGGTCCTGGACTGGTACAGTGCTTTTCTGCAAGCGGAACCCTGGATTCCTGCCCACCCGGGCGACACCCCGAGGTCGCAGAGAAGCAGACAACGTCGCTGCAGAACCTTAGGTAATTCCCCTCCTAGAAGACACGGGGACATGGAAACGGATGAAAGCCCGCGTGTTTCCCCATCTTCGGCTCGTCGCAAACGGATCGTTGAATACGCAACCGGAACACGGTGGGCTGTGATGTAGCCCTCGCTCCCCCCTGCCTGCCTTTATCAACTAACACTGCCCAGAGACTTTGCTCATGCCATTTTCCCAGACTCAAGCAAGATACAAGCGAACGGTAAGGAGTTATGGGGGGGTTTGACACTGCCCCAGGTTCCCTTCCACCCTTAGCACTACCGCATACCCTACTCCACACTGGGAGGCACATGCATGGTTCCTCTCTCAGGTCTTGAAGAACATCACTCACTTGATAAAGCTCTGTAGCACCCGGAGACCAGGACATTGAGGTCTTATAACGAGTTCTGGACTTTAAAATTGGCTGAGGTAAGCACCTACCTCTACCAATGCCCCAACCCCTCTGTAATTCTATCTGAGATGTACCTCATCCCCAGCCGAGGTTAAAAAAAGCCCTTCCCATCTGAAGAATCAGCTGACCCATGGGAAGAAGCATTCTCTTCCCTTCACACAACCCCGAAACAGCTATCAGAGGATACACAGTAACCGGAGGCCCTCTCAAATTCAATTGGTCCGGGCTTTGCTCTCAATGAGACTGACTTCCTGGTCACCACATCAGGGAACCTAGTTTGATAGACACTTGTTGTTTACCTCTGACAGCAACAGCGTGGTATCTAAGGCTTAGGATCAGTCATTTGGTTCAACACCCCCCAACCCCCCCTCTCTGCCCAAGTGCACCATGCTGTTGTTGCATACATTTCACTGGCAGTGCAGAACCTTACTACTATTGCTTCTAATTGCTCAGGTCTGGGGGTGGGGGTGGCTGGTGTGGCACACCGGGTCTGGGACTGTGAATGAAAATTGTTTACTGTTGTTAGTTGTTTAATTTGGTTACTTTTGACATTTTCTCATGCATAGCCGCTCATGGGCCGGGATACTCCTTTGGATACCCTGTGAGACTCAGCTTTGACCTATGACCAGTTATCGGACTATAGTTGGCAGTGACCTGTAGAATGAGGAAACTCAACTCGGGTGGCTCGCGCTCTTCACTTGAATGGGGTAGAGTATGGGCCTTCATGGTTTAACTTGGTTAAGTTGGATAGAAGTATGCAAGGGCACTTGTTCAATTATGGGCGGGTTCTTCTAAGGATCTCGCCTTGGAAACCTGCTGGTGGGTGGGACCCCCCGCTTCGGAAGTGTCCTGGATTTGGGTGCTCCCGGGGCTGGGGGCTTCAATACACCTTCACCATGGTAGCCCACGTGGCAACTGGGTTAGTCCAGTTACTTCAAACTTCTTAGCGCAATTTACTTAACACTTCATAATTTTGTTACAGGCTACTATACAGTGGGGACGGAAAGTATTCAGACCCCCTTAAATTTTTCACTCTTTGTTATATTGCAGCCATTTGCTAAAATCATTTAATTTCATTTTTTTTCCTCATTAATGTACACACAGCACCCTATATTGACAGAAAAACACAGAATTGTTGACATTTTTGCAGATTTATTAAAAAAGAAAAACTGAAATATTACATGGTTCTAAGTATTCAGACCCTTTGCTGTGACACTCATACATTTAACTCAGGTGCTGTCCATTTCTTCTGATCATCCTTGAGATGGTTCTACACCTTCATTTGAGTTCAGCTGTGTTTGATTATACTAATTGGACTTGATTAGGAAAGCCACACACCTGTCTATATAAGACCTTACAGCTCACAGTGCATGTCAGAGCAAATGAGAATCATGAGGTCAAAGGAACTGCCTGAAGAGCTCAGAGACAGAATTGTGGCAAGGCACAGATCTGACCAAGGTTACAAAAAAATTTCTGCTGCACTTAAGGTTCCTAAGAGCACAGTGACCTCCATAATCCTTAAATGGAAGACGTTTGGGACGACCAGAACCCTTCCTAGGGCTGGCCGTCCAGCCAAACTGAGCTATCGGGGGAGAAGAGCCTTGATGAGAGAGGTAAAGAAGAACCCAAAGATCACTGTGGCTGAGCTCCAGAGATGCAGTCGGGAGATGGGAGAAAGTTGTAGAAAGTCAACCATCACTGCAGCCCTCCACCAGTCGGGGCTTTATGGCAGAGTGGTCCGACGGAAGCCTCTCCTCAGTGCAAGACACATGAAAGCCCGCATGGAGTTTGCTAAAAAAACACCTGAAGAACTCCAAGATGATGAGAAATAAGATTCTCTGGTCTGATGAGACCAACATAGAACTTTTTGGCCTAAATTCTAAGCAGTATGTGTGGAGAAAACCAGGCACTACTCATCACCTGTCCAATACAGTCCCAACAGGGAAGCATGGTGGTGGCAGCATCATGCTGTGGGGGTGTTTTTCAGCAGCAGGGATAGGACGACTGGTTGCAATCGAGGGAAAGATGAATGCGGCCAAGTACAGGGATATCCTGGATGAAAACCTTCTCCAGAGTGCTCAGGACCTCAGACTGGGCCAAAGGTTTACCTTCCAACAAGACAATGACCCTAAGCACACAGCTAAAATAACGAAGGAGTGGCTTCACAACAACTCCGTGACTGTTCTTGAATGGCCCAGCCAGAGCCCTGACTTAAACCCAATTGAGCATCTCTGGAGCGACCTAAAAATGACTGTCCACCAACGTTTACCATCCAACTTGACAGAACTGGAGAGGATCTGCAAGGAGGAATAGCAGAGGATCCCCAAATCCAGGTGTGAAAAACTTGTTGCATCTTTCCCAAAAAGACTCATGGCTGTATTAGATCAAAAGGGTGCTTCTACTAAATACTGAGCAAAGGGTCTGAATACTTAGGACCATGTGATATTTCAGTTTTTCTTTTTTAATAAATCTGCAAAAATGTCAACAATTCTGTGTTTTTCTGTCAATATGGGGTGCTGTGTGTACGTTAATGAGGAAAAAAAATGAACTTAAATGATTTTAGCAAATGGCTGCAATATAAAAAAGAGTGAAAAATTTAAGGGGGTCTGAATACTTTCCGTCCCCACTGTACATGTTCATAGGATGTACTAAATAGGTTGTTATGGGTGGCCCTGGTTTGAGGGTAATCCCGTACTAGCTGGCGTCCGGGAGGCCGGGTGGGATTACTCCTTCCGGGTTACCTGGTCCTGCCCAACACTCCTCCCATCTGCTGGGACGGGTGTCCACCTATCAAAGTCTATGTTTGCCCTTTGGAACCTCTGGATGACGAGGTGCGTACCTCTGTTTTTGGTACTAAGTTCTCACCCCACCACAAGGCGGCAGGCTCTTTTCCTACCCCCCGCCCCATATCCTCTCCTTAGGTAACTCAGCAGGACTGCCATTACCTCCGGTAAATTTGACCCACCCCCTATTAAGGTACTAGGTGTACCACACCGGCTGCGAGCCTCCCTTAGACTACGATAGCTACCTGAGCTGCCCTCTGAATCGGGTTTGTTCCCTTTCCTTATCTCTTCTGTTTTCCTACTTTCTCCCTCTTACCCTCCATCCCACCTTCCTAAATCTACCCCATCCAAACCTAGGAGGTGTTATTAACAAACAACCCCCCCTTTTTTAAACATGCCTCCTACAGTGCAGGCATCAGCTCCTTTATCCCTCAAGGTCTACTCTCTAAACACAAAGGGTCTCAATGTACCCGAAAAACGCAGTAGCGTCCTTGCAGAGATACACCGCCACAGAGCTCAAGTGGTATTTCTGCAAGAAACACACTTTAAATCGGGATCCATACTCCGTCTATCCAATAGTAGATTTCCTGAGGTATTCCATGCAACTTGTGCAGACTCCAAAACAAAGGGGGTCTCAATATTGCTTGCAAAATCATTTGTATTCCACCTCACGGACCAAGTCCTTGACCCAGAGGGTAGATTTCTTTTTCTGAAAGGGACCTGGAAAAATAGAACAATAACCCTGGCTAACATATACTGCCCCAACTCTGCCCAAGTGACATTCCTGAAAGAGGTCCTCTTACTATTAACACTTTTTCAGACGGGCCTTCTTATACTGGGTGGGGACTTCAATTTACCCCTGGATCCACTTCTTGATACTTCGAACGGCGCATCCTCACTCCCATTCTGGGCCTTACGCCAAGTAAAGCTGCACTTAGCCTCTCTCACACTCCATGACACCTGGCGTACCATAAACCCACGGGAGAAAGACTACACATTTTTCTCGCCTCCACACAATCGATACTCGAGGCTGGATTACCTCTTCATCCACCAAGCTGACCTGACATACCTTCATGAAGCGACTATAGAGAACATGGTACTCTCTGACCATCACCCGATCACACTGACCTTACAATTCCCACAGAGGGAAAACTCTACCAAAATATGGAGGTTAGATGCCACCCTACTGTCTGAACCTGGAGACCTCGCTGACGTAACACAGACTATTGAGGACTACTTTTGACACAACAATACACCAGACGTGTCTCCCATGACCCAATGGGAGGCGCACAAATGCGTGGTGCGGGGGCACCTGCTTTCCATCGCGGCCAGGAAGAAAAGAGAACACAGAGCTACTATTAAAAACTTGTCTGACAAAATAACCCTACTAGAAGCGCAACATAAATGCTCACTGGCAAGGAGGGTGGCGAAAGACTTAGCTGACACTAGAGCGCTCCTTTGTGAGGAGCTCTTTAAAAGAGCACGTAAACGGCAACTCCTGTCACAGAAGTTATTCTATGAACAGGGCAATAAACCAGGGAGGCTCCTAGCGAGAGCCACACAGAAACGAACCCTTACAACTACAGTACACCATATCAAAGGTAGGGATGGGACTATCCTTTCCAAAAATGAGGCGATCGCTAATCAATTTCAATTATTTTACAGCAAACTTTATGATCTCCAAACACACGAACGCAGATTGGTAGACGAGAACGTTTGCGTTAATATTATGCAGGAGTTTTTAACCACTTATAGCCCACAGGCGCTTTCAACTGAGGACAGAGAAGCACTGGAGGTGCCTCTCTCAGTGGAGGAGTGGGGGGAGGCATTGAAGGCCACAAATCCTGGCAAGAGTCCGGGACCGGGAGGCTTCTCCGCACTTTACTATAAGAGCTTCGCCAATCTCCTAGCACCGGCATTTCTTAAGGCCTTCAATGACCTCTCCCGCTCACCCTGCAAATCAGGAAGCCTCCTGGAGGCTTATATTTCGGTAATCCCGAAAGAAAACAAAGATCCCACTTATGTAGCCAATTACCGACCCATTTCCCTTTTAAATGCAGATGTTAAATTGTTTGCCAAGATGCTGGCCACCCGACTAACCTATCATATACCTGCATGGGTGGGTTTGGACCAGGTTGGTTTTGTCCCTGGAAGAGAAGCCAGGGACAACACCTTTAAGGCCCTCAATTTGCATCACTGGCTCACCACTACTCAACGGGAGGGCTGCTTTCTGGCCATGGATGCGGAGAAGGCGTTCGACAGGGTGGCCTGGGACTACATGGACGCAGTCCTGGAAAAGCTGGGGCTGGGTCTCTGTATGCGGGCCTTTATCAGGGCACTATATACGAACACCAGGGCTAAGGTCCGGGTTAATGGCAACTTGTCGGACGCCTTCCCCATCCAGAATAGGACCAGACAGGGGTGCCCTCTCTCCCCTATACTGTATATCCTCACCTTAGAACCTCTCCTCCGCTGCATTCGAGCAAACCTGAACATCAAAGACATAGAAGTTCACCAATACAAGATTGCCGCCTTTGCAGACAATATCCTGCTCTTCCTCCCGTCCCCGTTAATGTCCCTTCCCAATCTAATGCCGATTCTAGACAACTTCAAGACTATCTCGAACCTAAAGATTAATTACTCCAAGTCCTCTTGGAGTAAACATATCGCTACCCCCTACTGTAGTTCAACTTTGTCAGACTAACTTCCCGTTTCGATGGAAAGCGGATGCCCTCACCTATCTAGGCATACAACGCCCTAGTAACCTTAAAGATCTATACGAAAAAAACTTCCTAGCAGAATTAAAATCTATACAGCAAGATCTCAAAAAGTGGGAAGCCCCCACCATATCGTGGTTTGGTCGGGCTGCGATTCTCGCTCGCTTATTGTATAAACTCCAATCGGTCCCGATCCACTTACCACCCTCCTTTTTTGATACATACAAGAGGATGTGTAGGGCCTTTCTCTGGGGAACCAAGACGGCGCGCACTGGATGGGCAAAGTTGGTTCTCCCAAAAACAAGAGGCGAGATAGGCCTCCCAGACCTGCAGAGATACTACTGGTCAGTACATCTGACCCGAGTAGTTGACTGGAGGCTCCACAGGGGACACAAGGGCTGGGTATTGTTAGAACAGCTGATTGCTGGGACTGATTTATATCTTGCTCCTTGGCTCCTGCGCAAACATATACCAACAACCACTCAAGCGCACCCTCTCATCGGAGCGACCCTGAATGCATTTGATAGTGCGTGCAGAATACACTCACTCTCAGCGAAAATTTGCGCAATCACGCCTCTTAAGGGAAACCCGGACTTCCCTCCGGGTATGGAACAAGCCTACCTAGCGGCTGAATGGCCATACCCAGAGATGCGGGCCCAACACTTCTTTCTGAGGGGTAGATTTCTTCGACAGCAAGAATTAGCGGCAATCTCAAACACTAAGTCGTTTCCCTTCTGGGCCTATCTCCAAATAAAACATTTTCTTGACAACCCCGCAAACAGAAACAACTTTGGAAAGAACCCAACAGTCTTAGAATCACTGTGTACTGGCCCCGCCCCACAGAGTCACTTGATCTCGGTGCTCTACACCACAATGTTCGGGGAACCCTACGCTTCTCTGCGCTCCGAAAACTCCTATTGGGAAACCGTACTGGATAGGGAGATAGAGGAAACCAGCTGGGACCGAATACACCTATATATATTCACAAGGGCTCCCTCAATGTACACACACAAGAAAACGGGTATAAGATTAAGATGAAATGGTATAGAATGCCAGAAATACTTCACAAGTTTATCCCTGCGGTCTCTGACCGATGCTGGAGATGTGAACGTGGCCCGGGGACTCTTCTCCATTTATGGTGGACATGCCCGATGATCCAGCCGTATTGGAGAAAGGTCC
Organism: Aquarana catesbeiana; assembly: GCF_042186555.1. Lineage (NCBI taxonomy): Eukaryota > Metazoa > Chordata > Amphibia > Anura > Ranidae > Aquarana > Aquarana catesbeiana. The sequence continues at coordinate 412,718,220 of NC_133325.1, forward strand.
ACACAGTAATAACTGAGATAACCACACTCCCCCTGGAGTTCACACCAGCACAATACCTCTTACACCTCTCCAAAATCCCCCATAAAAGATATTACAAATCAGTGGCCATGCATATGACCAACGCCGCTAGGCTATGCCTACCGGTTCATTGGAAGTCTACGTCGCCCCCTTCCGCGAACGAGTGGATACGGCGAATCAATCAAATTGCAGCGATAGAGGAGCTGATTCATGCCTCACAAGATAGAATGCCGCAATTTTCGGCTACTTGGGCTCCTTGGCTTGAGTACTGAAACTCACAACGGTACCAAATACTGTCACAGGAAAACTCTTGACTTTTCTGACCCTCCCCCCTGGGGCTCAGGCCCCTTGGGTGATGTGAACCCAGAAGGCTTTAGACCCTGTACATTATATGCTATGCACGGGGACTCCTGGAGAGGGTAGCTGGTGGTTGTTCCCACCCCCTCTCCACATAACCCCCGGGCAGTCTGCACCTCCCCTTGATCCCCCCCCCCTTCCTTACCCGCCCTTCTGCTCTGTCCTTCCTTCTGTTCTTTCTTTCCCTACCCCCCTTTTCTACATTAACCCTCGTCTCAGAGAGAGCTGGGATGGCCTGACGATCTTGAATCGGACGCTGTACATCCCCAACTAAAGAGTAATGGTACGACCAAACTCTGCCCTATGCTCCCTTACTGGCTCTCGCCGCATAGTATTATCACCAATAAGCCACAGAGCTTTGCGGCACCATCCCTCTGCATGGGAAAGGAAGGGAAATATTAAAAACCCTGCCATAATCATTAGAAGTCATAGGGCTAGTTCCCTACCAGACCTAATAAGGAAAACACAAGAAGGGCTCTAAATGTTAGTTCATTGGTTTGTAACTGTTTGAATTATAAAAGCCTTGTTAATGTCAAGTGCACTAACTTTTGTATGTTCTGAGACGTATTTTCTGTATTTCCTATGAATCTTTTCAAAATAAAAAATTTTTTGTGGGGGAAAAAAAAAAAAAAAAAAAAGTAGAAAATATCATTTTTTTTCAAAATTTTCTGTCTTTTTCCGTTTATAGCGCAAAAAATAAAAACCGCAGAGGTGGTCAAATACCATCAAAAGAAATCTCTATTTGTGGGAAGAAAAGGATGCAAATTTTGTTTGGTTAAAGCATTGCATGACAGCGCAATTAGCAGTTAAAGCGACGCAGTGCCAAATTGTAAAAAGTGCTCTGGTCAGGAAGGGGGTAAATTCTTCAGGGGCTGAAGTGATTAATATATTGCCACCCAATTAGGTTGGTAACTAGGCAAGTATAAAATAGAATAACAATGGTAATACCACAATTTAGCATACAAAGTGATTAACAGTAAGGACTAGGCAAAAGATGATAGCAGCCCCCCCCCTGAACCATACCAGGCCACATGCCTTCAACATGGGGGGTGCCTTGGGGCGGGGGGGGGGGCTCTGCTCCTCACACCCCCAAAGCACCTTTTCCCCATGTTGATGAGGACAATGGCCTCTTTCCCACAACCCTGGTTGGTGGCTGTGAGGGTCTGCGGATGGGGGGCATATCGGAATCTGGAAGCCCCCTTCAACAAGGGGGCCCCCAGATTCTAGCCCTCCCCCTATGTGAATGAGTATAGGGTACATATGGGTCAGCGGTTGGCATTCAGCCAATCATGTTTTTATTCACTTTTACCACATTTTTGGTGAATAAGTAGGGGTACTGGGGGATCTGGAAGACCACATGTTGAGGGAATTGTGGCTTGTCGCCCTCCATTTTTTCCTGAGCTGTTGGGCTGCATGCTTGGATAAGGGTCTGGTAAGGATTTCGGGGGGAAACCCAGCCATTTTTTTTATTTTGGCATGGGGGTTCTCCTCAAAATCCATACCAGGGCCTGGTATGGAATGGGGGGGACCCTACGCCGTTTTTTATCTTAATATTTTATTTACGGCAATTCTTTTTACAGCTGATGATTCATCAGGTGTTAAGGATGCGGAAACCACCTGCTCCTTAACAACCAGCTTGTTTACTGGTTGTTAAAGACATTGATGGCCTTCCGCTCCTAACAACCATTACACATTCCTTAAATACCGCGTGCCTTGACCACTACTTAATTACTGCATGCATTTAATTATTTATTTATTTTTGTGAACTGAGTTTAACGCTTGTTTGTGTGGTATTTACCAAGCGTTTTCAGCGTTTTTTGGTAAATACCTCAGAATGATATAGTGAATTGACAGTTTCAGGATCGAATGCGGTATTTAGTGAAAATGTGCCTGGACACCTAATACTGCATGCGATCTGCTTTTGTGAATAGAGCCCGGTATCATCTGTGGCATTAGTTGTTGCAGTGTGTTTCTGCTTCCTTTGTTTTTCTTATTTGTTTCCTGTTTTTCGTTGTGTTTGGTCATGCTTTGGTGTGCTTCAACCATGTTTGTTGAAATAGTGTGTTTTATGGCAGCAGCTGTAGTAACTTCATATTTTTTAATGGAAAAAAAGAGAAAGAGGAGTAGGCCAAGATACTGGGTCCATCCTGTCATTGCAAATAGCCTAGAGAGGCCAGTTGTGGGTCATGTTCATATGAGGAGAAATTTTTTGAGTACACGACGATGTCATTGAAAGGTCAGTTCGAGTTCTGATTTATTGAGTTCGGATTTATTCTATCCTGTCCACTAATCCTACGTTTTCTTTTCACAAAGTTTTGAAGATTTACTGGGTTTATTTAGTAGCCATTTGGAGAGCATGGACACTTTCTTTAGAAACAGTATACCACCCGTTGAAAGGGTAATTATCACACTGAGGTAAGTGTAATCATTCTTCTTTTTTTAAAAAATGTTCCCTGCCGACCCCAAAACCAAATAAACACACAGACACACGTCAAAAGTAGAAAACATTTATTTTTTGTATATACAATTTTAATTTTTTTTTTTTTTTATAACTGTAGACAAAAATGTCCAAAATGTCCATACACGTGAAACTTGTCCAGCAAACCAAAAATTACAAAGATCGGCCATAACTTTTCAACCACTAAAAAGTAATGTGAACAAATTCGATTTTCTTGTGACAATGGTATCTGATAGTGGGTGTGATATATAATAATGGGTATATTGTGTATAGTGGGTATATTATAGTAGTGGGTTATTATAGGCAGCAAGTGAACATGTTGTTCCTGAGGTGGATGTGTTGACAACAGACAAAATGGACAAGCATAAGGATTTGAGTGACTTTGATAAGGGCCAAATTGTAATGGCTAGAAGACTGGGTAAGAACAGCTTGTGGAGGAACAACTCATGTGGGATGTTCCCTGTCTGCAGTGGTCAGGACCTACCAACAGTGATCTATTGGCAAACTGTTGACAGGTTAATGGGTGGCCAAGGCTTATTGATGCATGTGGGAAGTGAAGACGGGCCCATGTAGTCTGATCCAATAGAGGAGCTACTTTAGCTCAAATTAATGAAAATGTTTGTTTTGGCAGCAAAAGATAACAAAACCCACAACAGGTAACTATAGAAGGGATGTTAGTTTGATCAGAGCTGCTCTGATAAGTGGTCAATGATTGGACAGGGTAATTTGACGACACTGTCACATTCATTGCTTGTGCGTCATGCCCATGCGACAAAGATGTGTTGGGGGAACCGGTGTGTGTTGAAGGATTTGGCACCTGAGTTCAGGATTTGAGTCCTGAAGCCATTTAGATAGGGTTAAAAAGGTTGGGAAGCATAGTGATAGTATTGTGGTACTGGTTGGGAAGAGGGTGTTGGCGGAGGAGGGGTGGGGTAATGTGCATAGAGTCCGTAAGGAGGTGAAGGTTTTGGGAATCAGTATGTAGGATCCTGATCAGAGCAGGATGGTGGAATGAACGTAGTAATGTATTGAATGACACCTGACTGCATATTGGCCTGTAGTTCCAAAGGCACCCTTTTGATTAGTCCTTCTAGACTCCATGCAAATGTCAGATCTTAGGAGCAGTGACGTAGCATAGGGGGGCAGCCGGTGCGCTCACCCGCGGCGCAACATTTTAACAGGAACAGAAATGAGTTCCTGTCCCCCGCTCACCCCGGGCGCAACATTTTAAGGGGAACAGAAATTAGTTCCTGTCCCCCGGAAAACTGGCTCCATCCATCTGCTCTTCTCATCCCCCGCCTCCAATGACCACAGTCCACCTGATCATTCATGAGGGGACGTGACAGCCGGCTAAAGAGCTGCAGCTGTTCTGGAAGGAGGGGATCCCTACACTGCTCTGTCCACCTCCGGCATGCCTGAGCTTCACACTCACATCCCTTCTCCCACTCCTTTCTCCCTGCCCGTGTGCTGCGTTTGTGAAAGGAATGTTGGGGCGGAAAGTTTAAACAAGCAGCTGACAGCCACACTAAAATAGAAGCTGCTGACTGAGAGCCCCTGGGGACCATCCAAGTGAGTGAGCCCTGTCACTGTGACCAGACCCTCCCCCCCTCTTCCTGCCCACTCTCCTCTCTCTCTTTATTTCTCTCCCTGCCCCCTCTCTCTGTCTCACTGCCCCCCTCGCTCTCTCTTTCCCTGCCCTCTCACACTTTCTCCCCGCCCCTCTCTCTCTCTTTCTTTCCCTGCCCCTCCTCCCTCGCTCTCCCTGCCCCTCCTCCCTCGCTCTCCCTGCCCCCTCTCTCTATCTTCCTGCCCCCCTCACTCTCTCTTTGCCTGCCCTCTCACACTTTCTCCCTGCCTCTCCGCTCTCCCTGCCCCCCTTCTCTCTGCCCTCTCCCTCCTCTCTCTGCCCTCTCCCTCCCTGCCCTCAATCTCTCCCTCTGCTTCCCCCTCTCTCTCTCCCTGCCAGCACTGGAAATAGCTTTACTCCAGTCTATTAAACCCCAAGGCAAACATTTATCACATTATCTTTTTTAGGTTTTATTGCTTTTATTTTCACCTGGTGATCCTGTCACCACATGTAAGTATTGGTAAGCTGTAATAGATACATTTTTGGTTTTGGGTTTAATACTGCTTTAATTTGTTCCATGATATCGTTAACATTTGTACTGGAAATTGTATTTCTCTTCATTCACAGCCTGAGGCCCCATACCCTCCATGGCTCCAGGTGAGGGGTAAAAAAAAAATAATGAGGAAAGAAGGGACACCCCCACCCCTCCTCCCATCCCCAGGTGTCTCTTCTTTAATTCCCCCTACCTTACATTGGGGTTAATATTGGCTGCCTTCTCTGCTGTATATAAGGGCTCCTCATTATTTACAGCCTGCAGCCTTTTATTATTGGTTGAATCTGAGAAGCTATCTCTTTGACTAATGTAGAGATATCTCAGATTCAACCAATAATAAAAGAAAAGACTACGGCCAGCCAATCTGAGGCTCAGGCTGTGACTGGAGGAATCCTTCTCACTGCCACATTTTAATACCGTACTAGTGTAAGGGACTCAGGGAGTGCTAAAAGTCCAGGGGGTTAGGGGAGCAAATTACTTGCCTTGCCCCATGCACTGACAACCCACACTATGCCACTGCATAGGTGCGGTATTATTTGACATAGTGGCCATACCCTCCAACATATCATGAAGTCTTGCCCTGCTGCTCTCCCTCCCTGATTTATCTGGGACGAACAGGGGCCAGGCTTTGTGTGGGTATAAATTCCTTCTCAGGCAAAGGGGTCACAGTATACGATATAGTGATTTGTATTTGTGGTATCTGAGTTTCTTATACTCCTTCTTCACTGTTTTCCACTGCTACAGGAGCATCCCAGCTGCTTTTCGTGCTGTAAATAGACATTTTGTTTTAGAACAGCCCTATTTCATGAAGCTATATTTATAAAAACATACATAATCACAGATGCTATCTTACTGCCTCATATTGAAAATTGGCTGAAGAAAGTCTATTTCACGGCCATGGAGATATGTGCATAGAGCTGAGGCTGCTGATTCACTTCTGTATTCCTGTAGAAGTCTTTGGTGGCATGCATATGCATCCTTTAGGCTCTTCAACTTTGTCTTAATCAGTTTCACTGTTAAAAGAAAAAGAATAAAAAAATCATATATAAATATAAAATAAATCATATATTTGTTTATTTTTAGGTACTTAGCAACTTAGCAACTGGGCATTCATTGGTTATTCTGCATTTACATGTATGGTTGGAAAATCAATGGCAGTCTACATTATTCGTGACACTTTGTTGGAATTCAACATGAATTAATATCATATTTCTGTAGGACTGACATATAGCCCCCAGGTTGGAATGCAGCCAATTAAGTCTAGCTCTGCATGACAATACTGACTCCGATCTGTCTATGAGAATTCCTGGTTAACTGCTCTGCAAGCGAGCTTCAAAGAGAGAGCATGTCTGGCAAGATAATTGAGTTGAGCTACAGAAGATCAAAGACCCAGATATCTATGAAGATTTGACTCGGGTCGGACAGTGGCAATTCATGGACAAACACTGCCCCCAGAGGCCAATTAGGACAAGACAGTCAGTAATATAATCTATTGAGGAAGACTGCCCTGTAAACACTAGAAACCAAAACATGTAGCGCTGAATGAAAGACACACCTTCAAACTAATGAGGTGAAGAGCTAGTGCTCTAAATACAATTTAACCAAAAAAGAAGAACACAGATAAAATGTCCATCATTGGAAGAGATTGAATATAAATAAAAGTCCGTGAGCATAGAGACTCTACTAGTCACCACTTGTGAGTGATGTGTAAAATATCATCACCAGCGTATAGCCATAAAAGTCTTAGAAAGATGATGCACAGCTGGTTCCTAAGTAGTCCCACATATATATGTTGAATAATGCGTGGATGGACCAACTCTTAAACATCACACCACAGTGTCTAAAAAATGTGCAATTCCCTCAGCCAGTGAAGATGGGGGCTTACCGGAGGGTTTGAACCCAGGACAGTATATACTGTGAGGGTCAAACCGGCTTTTATTGCTCACTAGCAATAGGGGGAAGACCTTGACAGCCTGAAGATGAAGGGATCACAGGGGGCTTCAAAGACGTGTCTTCTCCAAATGTAACGATGGATCTCCCCACATATGGCTCATACAGGATAGAAAAAGGGCCACATAGTGTGATACCGTAAACAACGTATTTTATTGTAAAAAGAAATACACTTACATTTTAAGATGATAAAAAGCGCTTGTACATAAAAAGAAGGCGGCAGTGGAGTCCTCCCGATGCGTTTCATCTAACAAGACTTCCTCCAGGGGTACCCTCCACTGCAGCCTGACTCCCTAATATAGGTACTGTAATCCTCATGATGTGACTCCAGCCCATTCAATTCCGTAGATTGGCACTTCCGGGTTGCCCAAAATGGCGGACCCGCGTGCGTTCCAAGCCTCAATTTCATGGGTGTACTATGCGTTCCACCTCCCAGTGTTGTGGCCCAATATACCAAATATTAATAAGGTTCCTATTAGTATAGTGTAACAAGGGTGATCTTAAATTATATGTCCGCTTATATCTGGTGTTAAAAGTATTGATTGTCCCCTAGTATGTACGGAGACGAATCCCGGCAAATCCCGCGATATGACGTCATGACGTCACGACGCGGGAACGGAAGTGCGCTTCCATGAGCCTCGTTCTAAAATGGCTTGCGTTCCAACAGTGGTTGGCCAGAAGCTCTCAGTGCGGAAGCACGTTGAGATAAGCCTCGATCTAAAATAGCTTGCGTTCCAGTTCCAGTAGGTTAACCGGAAGCGTGCGTTCCACCGCGCGCCATACAACCGGCAAGTGCAGCTTCACACGCTTAAAGATGTATCGACACAATTACTCATAAGAGAGACACATATTTTTATATAAGATTAATTACTCGTGAAAAGAGCTTTTGTTGTTCAGTTTGAAAAATGAAAATACATGTTAAGGCACTTCAACTGCTCGGTCCTAATAACTATGGGAAATAATGAGAGTTAACCCAAATATGTCCCCATATATATGGGTGTATGTTCTCTATATTCCCGTTTTAATAAATAGAAATCATAGATAATCTGGACAAAAAATCTGGCTATATAGATAGCCGGATGAACATAACCAGGTTATATATAAAATATGTGAAATGTGTGCGTATTTAAGACCCTTGTCTTAAATACGCCCCCCCTAAAAAACTGGATAAGTTCCATACGTTTATGGATGTTTATAAATACATACGTAAGGTTAACATTCAGAGGTATTTGGTATCCAATCCAGTTCGTACCGACTACCCGGCTGCTACATCAGGAACCGTTCACTCCGGTTTAGCCAATCCCTCTCTTTTCTCCCCCCCAGTCCCCACAGCTCCCGCTGTGAAAATCTTTAGGGACCTCGTCCTACAAGATTTAGCCAGGTTACCAATGAAACGTACTCACCATCCCCCACCATTAAAAGGGGGTATGGAGTCCCTATGTGCACGTAAAGATCTGGTGGTCCGCCCTGCGGACAAAGGAGGGGGAATAGTGATTTTGGATAAAAGCCAATACGAAACAGAAATGCATCGCATTCTAAATGAACCAGGCACCTATCAAATATTACCCAATAATCCCACACATACATATAAACAACAACTCCATCAGCTGGTTTCAAAAGGCTATGAATTGAATATCTTGAACAAAAGGGAAAGAGATTTTTTGATCCCCACAGCACCTCGGATCCCTACTATATACTATCTGCCGAAAGTCCACAAAAATCCAGTCTGCCCTCCCGGGAGGCCAATTGTAAGTGGTATCAATTCCATCACAGCTAGAGTAGGCAAATATATAGATTTTTTTCTACAGCCCCTAGTGAAGAAAACACCTTCTTACCTGAAAGACACCAGTTCCACAATTAGACTCCTCAAAAACGTCACCATACAAGATGGCTATATCATGGCTACTGCCGACGTGGCATCATTGTACACGTGCATACCACACGATAAGGGCATTGAAGCGGTTAAACATTTCTTAGCCCATGAACACTCTCTGGCGTCATTTCAATGCGACTATCTCGTGGAGTTACTTGAGTTCGCAGCTAAACATAATTACTTTTGGTTTAATCACAACTTTTATCTCCAACAACGCGGAGTTGCTATGGGGGCAAAATTCGCACCTAGTCTCGCGAACCTATTCATGGCCAAGTGGGAGGAGGATGTCGTCTATGCTCATGAAACCAGTTCCCTGGTTCTATGGACTAGGTACATAGACGACATCCTCCTCCTATGGAGTGGAACTAGGGATACACTTGAGGAGTTCTTCGAGTGTTTGAACGCAAACGATAGAGGTATATCTTTATCTTACGAAGCCAGTGAAACGAAAATCCATTTTTTGGACTTACAGATAGAGATAGTAAATAAACAATTTAGATTCAGCACATATTTTAAACCCACAGACCGTAATGGTTTCATTCCTGTAGACAGTTGTCATCATGTCTCATGGCTGAATGCGGTCCCGCGGAGTCAGTTTTTGAGACTTCGTCGGAATTGCACGGATACAGAAGTATTTCTTGAACAAGCCAAAATTCTAAAACTCAGATTCCTGGACAAGGGTTACGATACTAATAGCCTGGATTATGAAATCCAAAGAGCTACCAATACAGATAGGAAATCTCTACTGGAAGTCAAACCTGAGAGAGAACCTGACGGGAAGTTTAGGTGGGCCATGTTGACGGCTTTTTCAACACAGCATAGACAAATCAAAAATATTATGAGGAAGCATTGGGGCGTCCTCAAGCAAGACAATATTCTGGGCCCACTCATCCCAGAAGAAGCCCAGGTTATTTTTAGGGGTGCACCATCAATACAGGGTCGGATAGCCCCTAACATCATTAATGCCCCCACCCGTCCCTCTTTCTTTCACGATTGGACTGGCTTTTTTCCATGCAGGAAGTGTGTTGTATGCCAGCATAACGCTGTGAGGACGCGTAAAGTGACGGAGTTCACTTCCACGACGACGGGAAGGAGATACACTATAAAACCATTCTGCACATGCAGCACTAAATATGTAGTGTATCTCATCACTTGCCCCTGCCACAAACAATATATAGGCCGTACCACCAGGACATTCTCCATTAGAGTGGGGGAACACATCGCCCTAATTAAAAGCAGAGACCCTAAACATACGGTCCCGAGGCATTATAAAGAATTCCATGGTGGAAATCCAGATGGATCACAGTTTGTCATTATTGACAAATATACACCACCATGGAGAGGGGGTGCCAAAATAAGGGGAGTATCTCGTCTAGAAATGTTCTGGGCATATGAGCTACAGACATTTGCCCCTTTAGGGCTAAATGTGGAGATAGATGTCAATGCTTTTCTAGATCAATCATAGGGTATAGAGTCTATGGTTCGCTGGTACATCTGTATGTTTCGATTGTAAGTAGGTTCTATATTGGATAGTAACCACAGATGTGAATTATGTATACCTATGTGAATCCAGTTCATTGAATTCCCTGTACTTAGGATGCTGTATGTGTTACATACATATGCAGCGTTTTATATTTTCAAATTTCACATATTTTATATATAACCTGTTTATGTTTATCCGGCTATCTATACAGCCAGATTTTTTGTCCAGATTATCTATGATTTCTATTTATTAAAACGGGAATATAGAGAACATACACCCATATATATGGGGACATATTTGGGTTAACTCTCATTATTTCCCATAGTTATTAGGACCGAGCAGTTGAAGTGCCTTAACATGTATTTTCATTTTTCAAACTGAACAACAAAAGCTCTTTTCACGAGTAATTAATCTTATATAAAAATATGTGTCTCTCTTATGAGTAATTGTGTCGATACATCTTTAAGCGTGTGAAGCTGCACTTGCCGGTTGTATGGCGCGCGGTGGAACGCACGCTTCCGGGTTAACCTACTGGAACTGGAACGCAAGCTATTTTAGATCGAGGCTTATCTCAACGTGCTTCCGCACTGAGAGCTTCCGGCCAACCACTGTTGGAACGCAAGCCATTTTAGAACGAGGCTCATGGAAGTGCACTTCCGTTCCCGCTTCGTGACGTCATGACGTCATATCGCGGGATTTGCCGGGATTCGTCTCCGTACATACTAGGGGACAATCAATACTTTTAGCACCAGATATAAGCGGACATATAATTTAAGATCACCCTTGTTACACTATACTAAAAGAAACCTTATTAATATTTGGTTGTTTACGGTATCGCACTATGTGGCCCTTTTTCTATCCTGTATGAGCCATATGTGGGGAGATCCATCGTTACATTTGGAGAAGACACGTCTTTGAAGCCCCCTGTGATCCCTTCATCTTCAGGCTGTCAAGGTCTTCCCCCTATTGCTAGTGAGCAATAAAAGCCGGTTTGACCCTCACAGTATATACTGTCCTGGGTTCAAACCCTCCGGTAAGCCCCCATCTTCACTGGCTGAGGGAATTGCACATTTTTTAGACACTGTGGTGTGATGTTTAAGAGTTGGTCCATTCACGCATTATTCAACATATATATGTGGGACTACTTAGGAACCAGCTGTGCATCATCTTTCTAAGACTTTTATGGCTATACGCTGGTGATGGTATTTTACACATCACTCACAAGTGGTGACTAGTAGAGTCTCTATGCTCACGGACTTTTATTTAAATTCAATCTCTTCCAATGATGGACATTTTATCTGTGTTCTTCTTTTTTGGTTAAATTGTATTTAGAGCACTAGCTCTTCACCTCATTAGTTTGAAGGTGTGTCTTTCATTCAGCGCTACACGTTTTGGTTTCTATTGATTTGTTTGGCAATTATTCTATTTGCGGTGTTAGCGGCTTACCATTTGGAGCAAGCGCAATTTTACTACTGGTGTGGTTTTGGTGCCCTGTAAACACTCTAATTCGTCCAAGACCGAGTTGGGCTGGCAATGGAAGGGGGTTTGGATAAGGCGTGATTGTAAAAAGGGCTGTTTCAAACAGAGAGCTCTCTTTCAACATCTGGAGACCAGCTGAGTATATTCTAAAGGATGTGATAAGTACATTCTTGTATTAAGTTCTGATTGTAAGCTTTGTAATATTGTAATATCTTTTAAAACTTGCATGTTAGCGTTTCCTGTCGTCTTGGGAAAAAAATGTAACATGGTTTACTAAGCAGATGTGTTTGTTATATTATTGTGTTTATCAGACTCTTATAGACTAGCTAATTTATAGGGATAGTGTCAGAGAGGTTACCTGGTTGGGTGTCGGTGCGCGCCGGGGTGCGTTGGTGCGCGCGTTCCTGTGCGTGCTGGGGCGCGTGCTTCTGGGGGGACTGGTGTGTCTAATCCGGCTGGCCGTGCTGTGCCTGGTGGTGCTGGTGTGCGCACCGGAGGCGCGTTCGGGCGCGTGGGCGTCTGTGCGTATCGGCGCGCGCACAAGCGTGGCGTTTGGCGCCAATCAGCCTATTTAGGTCTGCTGCTATCTCTGATTGGTGCTGCCTGATCAACAGCTCTATGCCTAGTTCCTGTTTCCTGTTCCTAGTTCCTGTGTTCCTGATCTGTTGACGACCCAGCTTGTCTTTTGGATTCTTCTGACCTCCGCCTGCATCTGACCCCGGCTTGTTTTGACCTCGCTTCTGCCTGCTCCTCCTGTACCTCTGCTGCCCGCCTGTTGCCAAACCCAGCCTGTGCATTGACCTGTCTTTAGCTCCTGCTCAGCATCCGTTGCCTGTGCCTCTGACTATCATCTGCTGTCTGAAGACTGCTAGCTTCTGGGATACGGACTCCTGCACAGGCTCTCATACCACTCCGCACTCGTGTGCTTCCTGTCTGCTCGACCAGGGGCCGCAAGTCGGATATGTAAGGGAGCCTACCCTCTGCCCTAGTGGACTCTCCGGTCTGGTAAGTGAGAGACCTGACAGTATCAGGCAGCCATGACCGAGTCCGGGCAGGGGGCCTCCCCCATGGATGAACTCTGTAGGCACCTAGTGGGCCTCACCCAGGCAGTCAAAAGCCTACAAGAAGGCTATACCAGATTAGAGGGACAGGTCCAGGCCCTCTCAGCATCTCCTCAAGGAGCAGCGTCTGCCGGCCCTTCCGCAGTACCCTCTGTAGTAATGTTCCCCCCGGAGCCCAGGGTACCCACACCCAAAAAGTTCTCTGGAGAACGTTGCAAGTACCGGGCATTCCGCAACGCATGTGAGTTTTATTTTGCCTTACAACCCCCCACATTTTCTCTGGAAGCCACAAAGGTGGGGTTCGTCATATCACTACTGACCGGTGAGCCTCAAACTTGGGCTCACCGTTTACTGGAGCAAAAATCCAGATCTCTGGATTCCTTGGATGACCTCTTCCTAGCAATGTCTCAGCTATAGGAGAACCCCCAACTAACGGCTACTGCTGAAGCCGCCTTGCACTCCCTGCAGCAAGGTCGCAGAGCAGCCGAAGACTACGCCGTAGAGTTCAGACGTTAGAGCTCTGATACAGAGTGGAATGATGCTGCCTTGCGTCACCAATATCGGTTGGGGTTATCTGATCCTCTCAAAGATGAACTGGCACGTGTTGGGATACCTCAGACACTGGATGAGCTCATAAACTTGTCAATCCAGATTGACCGCCGTCTGAGAGAAAGACGTTCAGAGAGATCCGTTAGCCACCCACTTCCCACTTGGATGTTGCCCAGGGTTCCTAGTGCTCCGAATCAAGTTCCTCCCGCCTCTTCTGCTCTGGCCACAGAAGCTCCAGAACCCATGCAGCTTGGTCTGCTCAGTTCATCCCTGACCCCAGAAGAAAAGACGCGCAGACGTACGCTCAATTTGTGTCTGTACTGCGGAGAACAAGGACATTTTGTGAGGGTCTGCCCCAACAAGAGATGTAAGTGCCTGCCGTCCTCTTCTTTATGTGCACCTGTCTTACCCAGATCTGGTAACCATTTGACACTTTCTGTTATGTTACAGCTTCCTGGAAGGAACATCCCGGTACCGGTCATTATTGACTCAGGAGCATGCAGTGGCTTCATTGACCGAACCTTCGTTGATAACCATAGTATTCCTCTCCAACCCAAGGCCCAGGGATTTGCAGTATTCTTAGCAGACGGTTCCACCCTCAGCTCCGGACCAGTTACCCAGGAGACCGTTCCCTTACTGGCCACTATTGGCCCGGAACATCAGGAACTCTTACGCCTGGATGTCATCTTCTCTCCCCTCTTTCCAATTATCCTAGGAATGCCTTGGCTGCAAGCTCACAATCCCAGCATCGACTGGTCCACAGGAAAGATTCAGTTTCTCTCCAATTACTGCAAACAACACTGTCTACTGGGAACACCCATAACACCATCTCAGTGTCTTTGCTTAGACTCTGATACCAAGCTTTACCAATCCCTTCCCGAGCCCTACCGGGATTTCCTGGATGTGTTCAGCAAGAAGGGGGCAGAGACTCTCCCGGTACACAGGCCCTACGACTGCCCAATAGAACTCTTACCCGGAACTGAAGTTCCCTTCGGAAGTATTTTTCCTTTAACTGAGCAGGAGCTGGGCACCCTGAAAAGCTATATTGATGAAAACCTAAAGAAGGGATTCATTCGCCCCTCCACATCTCCTGCAGGTGCGGGCATCTTCTTCATTGAGAAGAAGGATCACTCCCTACGTCTCTGCATCGACTACCGGGAATTAAATAAAATTACCATAAAAAACAGATATCCGCTACCCTTAGTACCTGAACTGTTTCAAAGATTGGGGTCTGCTACAGTTTTCACCAAGTTGGATCTCCGCGGAGCCTACAATTTGATCCGCATAAGAGAAGGGGACGAGTGGAAGACGGCTTTTCGTACTCGATTCGGGCACTTTGAGTACCTCGTCATGCCCTTTGGCCTGTGTAACGCGCCAGCCACCTCCAACACTTCGTTAATGATGTCTTCCGTGACTTTCTGGACCTGTACGTCATAGTCTATCTGGACGATATTCTGTTTTTTTCCGCTTCCCTGATCGACTGCCGCAGACATGTACGAAACTTACTTACCCGACTCAGGCAACATGGGCTTTATGCCTAACTCGAAAAAAGTGAGTTCGAGCTCTAATCTATTCAGTTTCTAGGCCTGGTCATCTCTCCCGAGGGTATCAAGATGGACCCTCAAAAAGTATCCGCTATCCTGGATTGGCCTGCACCTGTAGATAAGAAAGGAGTACAGCGCTTTATTGGCTTCGCCAATTTCTATAGGAAGTTCATCAAAGGATTTTCTTCAATAATAACCCCCATCACTGAACTCATCAGACAAGGAACCCGGTTTTGCTGGACTCCTAAGGCGCAGCTGGCCTTTCAAGAACTCAAGGCTTTGTTTACCTCAGCCACCATTCTTAAACATCCCAATCCAGCCCTACCTTTCGTATTGGAAGTTGACGCATCCGAAATTGTGGTAGGAGCTGTGCTCTCGCAAAGACAAGGCGCCAAAGCCCTCCTGTACCCTGTGGGGTTTTTCTCACGTAAACTTTCATCTTCAGAAAGGAATTACGACGTGGGAGATCGGGAACTTCTAGCCATCAAAGCAGCTTTAGAAGAATGGCGTTATCTTCTGGAGGGTGCTGCTCACCCCATTTTGGTCTACACACACCATAAAAATTTAGAATACCTGAGAACGGCTAAGAGACTAAAACCTCGGCAGGCCAGATGGCCACTTTTTTTTTCCCGATTCCAATTCCACATTACCTACAGACCCGGATCCAAGAACGTCAAGTCTGACGCACTCTCTCGCATGTTCCACGACTCAGAAAAAGCCCTACCTCCAGACACCATCCTCCCTTCTGGGAATTTCCTGCTGCTTCAAGAAGATCTTGTCTCTTAAATTAGACGGGCCTCTATGGGAATGACACCACCTGCTGAAGCTCGTTCCAAAGATGGGCTATTTTGGTATGAAAACAAAATTGTGGTCCCTGAGGAGCTAAAAGTACAGGTGTTAGAACTTTGCCATGATCACAAGTTGGCTGGACACTTTGGCTCACGAAAAACAATCAATCTAGTACAACGTACCTTCTGGTGGCCTCATCTTGTTAAAGATTGCAAGGAGTATGTTGATTCTTGTAATACCTGTGCCAGAAGCAAGAATAGCCAGGCAAGGGCGTGGGGTCTGTAAAAACCTTTACCGGTCCCGGAGAGGCCGTGGACCATGATTTCAATGGACTTCATTGTTGAACTCCCCCCATTCTTCCATCTTTGTTGTGGTAGATAGGCTGTCTAAGATGTGCTAAGGAGTGCCAACGAACATAGTTTCTGACCGTGGTGTCCAGTTCACCTCCAGATTCTGGAAAGCCCTCTGCGGCTCCTTGGAAATTGAATTAGCATTCTCTTCGGCCTATCATCCCCAGTCAAATGGGCAAACTGAAAGGACGAATCAGACCTTGGAGCAATATCTCCGCTGTTTTTCTGCATTCTCCCAGATTGGGCCTCCCTGCTCCCTATTACAGAGTTCTCTTACAATTATTCATTGCATCCGTCCTTTTTGCCTGAGTCAATACCCGAGTGCTCCCTCCCTGCAGTGTCTGAAACTTTGGATTTCTTTTCAACAAACAATAAACTACTACAGGACACCATGGCCAAGGCTCAGGAATACTACAAGAGGATGTTCGACAGGAAGAGGCGTGGAGAGCTTGTCTTGGAACCCGGCAACCCAGTTTGGTTATCCACCGCTAACCTGAAGTTGGCCTGTCCGTCCAAAAAACTAGGCCCTAAGTACTTGGGTCCTTTCTTGGTTAAGAGGAAGATTAACAACGTGGCCTATGAACTTGACCTGCCTAACTCCCTGAAGATACATCCAGTCTTCCACGTGTCTCTTTTGAAACCGGTTACTCCCAATTCCTTTGTTGGCCGTAGTATCGGTCCACCCAAGCCTATCCTAGTTGACGGCGAAGAGGAGTTTGAGGTGGAGGCAATTTTAGATTGCAGAAGAAGACGCAACCAAACCCAATACCTCGTAAAGTGGAAGGGCTATGGGCCTGAAGACAACTCATGGGAGCCAGAAAGCAACTTGCACGCCAGAGAGCTCTTGCAGTCATTCAAAGCTTCTCATGCCTCAAAGTTGGCCCAGCTGGGCATCCGGAGTCTGCCCTTGAGGAGGGGGCACTGTCAGAGAGGTTACCTGGTTGGGCATCGGTGCACGCCGGGGTGCGTTGGTGCGCGTGTTCCTGTGCGTGCTGGGGCGTGTGCTTCTGGGGGCACTGGCGTGTCTAATCTGGCTGGCCATGCTGTGCCTGGTGATGATGGTGTGCGCGTCGGTGTCCGGGGGCGCTTTCGGGTGCACGGGTGTCAGTGCTTATCAGCGCGCACATGAGCGCGGCGTTTGGCACCAATCAGCCTATTTAGGTCTGCTGCTATCTCTGATCGGTGCTGCCTGATCAGGTGCACGGGTGTCAGTGCTTATCAGCGCGCACATGAGCGCGGCGTTTGGCACCAATCAGCCTATTTAGGTCTGCTGCTATCTCTGATCGGTGCTGCCTGATCAACAGCTCTGTGCCTAGTTCCTGTTTCCTGTTCCTAGTTCCTGTGTTCCTGATCTGTTGACGACCCGGCTTGCCTTTTGGATTCTTCTGACCTCCGCCTGCATCTGACCCCGGCTTGTTTTGACCTCGCTTCTGCCTGCTCCTCTGTACCTCTGCTGCCCGCCTGTTGCCAAACCCAGCCTGTGCATTGACCTGTCTTTAACTCCTGCTCAGCATCCATTGCCTGTGCCTCTGACTATCATCTGCTGTCTGAAGACTGCTAGCTTCCGGAATACGGACTCCTGCACAGGCTCTCATACCACTCCGCACTCATGTGCTTCCTGTCTGCTCTACCAGGGGCCGCAATTCGAATACGTAAGGGAGACTACCCTCTGCCCTAGCGGACTCTCCGGTCTGGTAAGTGAGAGACCTGACAGATAGGCAAGTTAATACTTGTATGCAATAGTTATATAGGATGTATTAGATTGTATATTATTGCATAGATTACTTCACTTGGCACCCCAGATGCCCAGAAAGCATGTGAAATGTATTTTTACACAGAATCCACAAAACCTAATGTATTTTTGTCCTAAGTCCCTATAACCAGAACTGAAGGCTGTCTTTACCGTGGATAAAAGATTTGCGCTGGTCGTGAAGTCGGAAACCCTGCTTGGATGGTTCTGAAAGTTCTATGAAATATTTCATCAGTGAGCGGACTCGCAAAGTCTGGTGAGATTTTTGGCTGCTCTATGTATATATGTTAAACATTTATTGTATTGTTAGGCCTGTAGCCGGTCAAGAGTACTGGTGAGAGTGAGGGCTTGATCAACCCTGGTTATCTGATATAGCCTGCAGATTGACAGGATAAACCACACATCTTTGAGGAAAAAGTGGGAGAAATATAGATTTTTATTTTTATTTTTTACATTTTTTTAATTTTTATTTTTATTTTATTATTGGTTTATTTTTATTTTTCCCCACGTAAGTGTGAAATAGCTCTCTGTTCCAATAGAAGTTCAATTTGGCCTGCGATCTAGGGGGCTAAAAATCAGTGGTAACAAGGAGATAGTTGCATGTCTCCTGGTTGTGGGACTACAGGTAAAAAGTTATCTTTTAAACAGCTTTATCTGTGTCTCTGTGTGTTTTGTATGTCTGTCTGTGTGTCGTGCATCTGTGTAAGCAACTGTGTAAGCAACTGTTGTTTAAACTTGTTAAACAGCTTCAGTGTAGGTGGGCTAATTAGCATATCAATGGAAGTAATTGAAGATTTCATTAAGAAGCACGGCTGTGTTACATTTGAGTCTATACAAGAGAATGATTTAACACACCAATTCAATGACCTTTTGAGACAATGTAATACTCATAATGACCTAAAAAAACATAAAAACTTCAAAAAAGAGCAGGAAAAAGAGAATGGCCGATGTTGTATGCATGTTGTTGAAAGTGATAGACGTTGCGTAAAAAAAAGAATTAGAATGGTATGCTGAGAGAAAACAATTATTGGAACGGATACAAAGTGTAACTAAGAATATATTAATTATGGTTGAAAAGGCAGATGCAAATGCTTTTGATCACATTGAACAATTAGTGACTGAGAAATGTGTATTGGAACAGAAAGTTAACATGTTAGAGGAAACTTGTAAACAGAGAGAAAGTTGCATTGCCTCTTTGAATCATAGAGAGTCTGAGAATGAGCATATTATAATACTGCTTAGGAAGGAATTAGATAAAGCCAAATGTACAATGGTGGAGGTACCCTCCGCACATGCTCAGTGCACAGCAAAGATAGAAGCGAAACAACATGCAGAAAAACCAGATGATATTGTTGCTGCAAGTGATGTTACTACAATAGGAATCAATGTTGGAGATTTAAATAAAAGGGCAGTAACTGCGTTTGAAATTGATTAAGGAGTTGAAACAGTGGAAACTTCTGATGACTCCTCAGATGATGAAAGTGTAAAGTCTGTTCAGTCCAATCATAGTAATCATAGTAATGTTATCCAGCAATATGAGTTTCCAGCGCCATATGCTCAGAGAAGGGCCTATGCAGGGAAACCAGCTCTAAAATGTTTTTTGTGTAAAAGGGGGGGGGGGGTCACATAGCTAAGTATTGTTTGATGGCTAAGAATGATATGCAAAGGAAATACCCTAAAACTACACCAAGGCATTATGAAGTTTATTCTGCCAGATGGGGTAGCAATCCAAAGCATGGAGGCCATAATGATCAAACCCATTTCCCTTTTAAGACACAAATGCGGAGACCAAAAACTGAAAATAATCAATATGTAGAGCAATTGCGTAAAGTCAAAACGGAGGTAGCCGCATGGTTATTCAAATATAGCACTGGGGGAAACAATGTTAGCAGCACTTAGTGAGTTGCATGGATGCTAAGAATCTTCTGCTTCCTTGCTATGAATAAGGTTTAGATATGAGCTTCATGTTTTAAATATAATAGAGGACCTTGATATATTTTTAGTATTTTCAAGGATAAGCCTCTGAATTATTATTTTTTTTTTTTTTTCTAAAAAAGAATTTTTGAATAGTTGTTCAGGTGGAAAAATTATTATGTTTAGTCCACCTGAAGGGGGGGGGGGTAATTGGATATACCATCAATTAGCAGCTGAATAGATGGTCATGGGATATGTCCTCCAACTGGATACATTTTGTTTAAGACAAGAGTTGGTAGGAAGCCATTCTAGCTGTGGGAGTTCATTTTTTTTTCTTTGTTTTTATTTTCATTCAGGTGAAAAGAGTTCCAAAAGGTTTACGCTTTTTCCACCTGAAAGGGGAGTTAGTGCATAGGTCTTAGGATACAGATAAATGCATTGTTTTTCTTTAGTGTTTAAATTGAGAATTTTTGAGAAACAACATTGACGTTGGTTTTTTTTTTACATTTTTGATCATACCATGGGGATCCATTTTAGAGTGGGTTCAGCCTAAAGAGGTCATGCTTGTTTTAATAGTTTGGTCAGAGTTGCAGAAGCCAGGAATACTAAGTTCCTGGGTTCCAAGGAAAGAACTATAAACGTAGCAAGCAAGCGGATATTATGGATAAGAATTTGATTCTGGTGAAGTGAGATTGGAGAGGTCTCTGGAACATGGATGACAGATGTCCATCTGGTTGGCAGTTTGTCTGTGCCACACCACAGGGCAAATTTGTTCTGATAAACATTCAGGAGAGAAGGGACAAATGAAAAGATTCAGATTAATACTTGTTTTTTTATTATGGACAATTTAGTGCTAATGCTGAATCTGAAAGACTGTGCCTATCAACAAGAATTGTGAAACATTTTTGCCAGAGTCTCTCCTGATGAATGCAAATGTGCTATTAATACATGTGCAATGGGTTGGAGGTTGGGGAAGGAATATAACATACCCAATCTGTCGGAACATGAAATGTAAAATATGGTTTTTATTGGAGGGAGGAATTGAAAGAAGAAAAGGTTTTTAAGGTGTGAAATGTACTGATGTAATGGAATTAATATGGTGCAGGTACCCAGGAGGCTGGCACTTATACATAATAAGGTGTCGGTTGGCCAGGCTAGAGGGTGCCAGGTGACATATCAACGGGGCGAAAACTTCCTTTTAGGGGTGGTGTCTCAATCTTAGCAGTCCTGTAGAGAGGCTCTCGGTTACTGGACATGTGGGACACCAGAACTGGACATGGGGGAGATACGCCTGGTTGATGTCTCACCTGAGAGGTTGAAACCCTGCACAGGTAAAGCCAGTGACTACACACAGGAGCATGCTGCATTAGATAAAGGGAACAAGCACTAGCTACCAGGGTTCAATATGCCTTCCCCACATAGCGCTTCAAAATCTCACCGTGGTTGATAAAAGCCCATTGCCCTATATGTGCTGAGTATACACTAAATCAAGTGCGGTCATTGTACCTGTGGCCTACTCCCAGAGATGTGCGGACACAGGATGAGGTTCACGCATGACGCTTATTTCTGAGGAGTAACCGGAAGAGGAGGGATGTATTCAGCACTATATTGGGGGGACAGGAGCTGGGATGGGTGTTGTTAATGGAGTGGACATCGGTATCCTGAGGAACAAACTCTCAGCCATAGCTTAAGCGGGCTTTGTTACTCAGAGAGATTGGTGGCATCCTGAAGAACATTCAATGGAGTCACATAAACACCCAGGTTAAAGTGGCTCCAGATTTTGTCAACCATGTTGAGAGGTTGGTAGAGAGTGCGATGGTATAGGACAGAAATATGTCATTGGCTCTGGCGTGCACACAGTGGCAGGCAGAAGTATCAACCAACATCAAGCTGATTGTACAGTCTCTGTATGAGGGGCAGTGGCCTGATGAGTTAGCATCACCGCTCAGTAAGAATTTACCAAAACACGTCACTTACACTAATCCAAAGTGGTGGTCGAATGCCTGGATGGGCTTTACTAGTTTGGATTGTGAAAGGTGTTATGCTGTATGATCCCATATACAGAAGTGCAGACTCGGTCTGTGTATTTGGTGGCATCAATGGGCTTACTGACTGGGGATTCTATCTTGTTGCATTTGAAGCCAAAGTACCCACATGTGATCAAAGAAGATGGAAGCTGGAGGCAGGTTGATATTTCCTTCGTTCGGAAGCATGACCATGATGTCCTTTATATGCCAGGTCAATACATGGTGGTGAACGAAAAATGTTGGGAAGATATTTCTCTCTGGGTTCTGGATGGAAAGATCATTGCTGGGAAGGAAGCACCTGGGTATTATTTGGGACATAGACGAGTTTGTCTCTTTGTCCCAAAGGATACCGATGTAACGTTAATCATGGAACTAGGGTGTTCCTGCAACCTGACAATAGGTAGAGGTGCATGGTATACCCTGGGCATGGTCTCTGAAATCCACGCACAAGGATGGAATTTTGTGGTTTGTCATTTTTTTCAGGTTTATATGTGTTAGACTCGATATTTATACAGAAGGGTCTTGCATTTATCAATGCAAGTTGAGGGACGAATTGACAGTAAGGTCTCTTCATACAAGGTAGAGGCTTTGCTGTCAGTTCAGAACCCTGAAATACCGCTGACATGCCAAAATTGTGGTAGGAAAGACCACTGTGAGCAAGCCTGCCTAATCCCGGCCTGTATTTATAGTAAAGAGTTATAGGAGGTTGGGAGCGGGAGGCGTAATTGGATGGGTCACACACATATATATATATATATATATATATATATATACATATATTATGGTAATGGGTTGATTTATGTTATGGTATAGTATGACATATGTGTATTTTAGGTTAGTAATACGGGTGAGTAAGGCCCTCCTCGAGACTCTGTATCTGAAAGCTGGTTAATATGTTGCTCTGAGTGTGTGCTGGTAAATGGTGAGTGAATGGACACCCCTTGCCTGTATTGCATCCTGTCCTGAAGATACCGGAAAGGAGAAGATACCGAAGATACATAATGGTGAAATGGAAGCTGTCGCTGAAGAATGATGGTGGTGTGTCACTCAGTGGCAAAGCGGCACATGTTGGGAAGCACAACCCATTAAGACCATTATGGACTGTTCCATAGGAGCTGTTTCTTAAGGACCTGTTGGAAAACCTAACACGTTAAGACAGTTATGTAACTGTTCCATAGGAGTCGTGTCTGAAGAAGGGTGGTATGCGCCCTTTAGGCGCAAATCGGTATACGTTGGAATTCAACATGAATTAATATCATAATTCTGTAGGACTGACATATAGCCCCCAGGTTGGAATGCAGCCAATTAAGCCTAGCTCTGCATGACAATACTGACTCCGATCTGTCTATTAGAATTCCTGGTTAACTGCTCTGCAAGCGAGCTTCAAAGAGAGAGCATGTCTGGCAAGATAATTGATGAGTTGAGCTACAGAAGATCAAAGACCCAGATATCTATGAAGATTTGACTCAGGTCGGACAGTGGCAATTCATGGACAAACACTGCCCCCAGAGGCCAATTACGGCAAGACAGTCAGTAATATAATCGATTGAGGAAGACTGCCCTGTGAACACTCTGATTCGTCCAAGACCGAGTGGGGCTGGCAATGGAGGGGTTTGGATGAGGAGTGACTGAGGTTTGTAAAAAGGGCTGTTTCCTTGTCAAAAGAAGTTTATTGAGTATACAATGTTATAAAGATACATAAAGTAAGTTTACAAGGATCTATAAAGTAAGCACGTTGTTTTACAGTAGGGTTTATATAGGTAAATATCATGAAATTTCAAATATTAAACATTGGGTTCACGTAAACCTAAATTAAAGATATATATCATTTCCTTAGTTACTTTTGTAGGTATTTAAATGATTTATACCTACTATACATATTGTTTACAAGTAGAGAGTATATAGGTCAAATAAATTCTGATAATGAGCTTTAATCGTAAGGTGGAGAAAAGGAAAGAGAAAGAAGAAAAAGGGTTGAAAGGTAGAGGTATGGTCCACAAGGTTGTCCCGCTCGTCAGTTTATTATTCTTTTTAGTTCTCTTTGAAGCCTTAGAATGGGTGTCTCTGTAAGTCATTTAATCTGTTACCATGGCAACAGGACAGAGTCATTGAAGTTTGACAGGAACTGTTGTTTTATCCAAGGATGCCAAAGTTTTTCAAATTTTGGAATTTGATTTTGATCGGTGGCTACCATCTTAGCATGGGACATTGTATTATTCATTCTGTGAATGGTTTCTGCTAGTACCAATGTAGGAGATTTCCATGCCTTGGCCACTGTTTGTTTTGCAGCCGTTATTAGTTGGATCATAAGTTTGAATTGAGAGAGTGTTAACCATTCCGGTTTTAGATTAAGTAAAGTTAAATATGGATCTGGTTGTATTATTTTTTTAAATATTTTAGATGCAATCACGAAGACTTCCTTCCAGAAGGTTTGGATTACTGGGCACGTCCACCATATGTGTAAATATGTGCCTATTTCTGGGCATCCTCGAAAACAAAGAGCTGAGGTATTAGGTGAATATTTTGCCACTCTAGCGGGTACAAGGTACCAGCGAGTTAGGACTTTATAATTTGTCTCCAGTGCTAAGATGTTGGGTGAAGATGACTTAGATGTGAGCCATATGTTAGACCAGTCCGTGTCTTCTAAAGTTCGTCCCAGGTCCTCCTCCCACCTCTGAACGTAAGAGGGTCTATTAAGATTTGCTACTCCATATAATTGATTATAAAGTGATGAAATTGTACCTTTAGCAAATGGATCTTTTGTACAGATTGATTCAAAAATGGATAATTGGGATAATGGTGTATCCCCCTTTAGGAATGGTGTATAGAAATTTTTGATTTGGAGATATCTAAATATCTCAGAGTTTGGTAGATCATATTTTTCTCTAAGCGATGGGAATGAAAGGAATGATTTAGATGCTATGAAGTCATTTAGTGTCTGAATGCCTGATGTTGTCCAAGCTTTAAAAGAATTTGGGTAGATCCATGCCGGATAAAAGGCCGGATTTCTGATAAAAGAAAGGAGAGGATTGTGTGGAGATTGTAACTGATATTTGGTTTTTAGTTTATCCCAGAGAGATAAGAAGTGTTTAGTTATGGGATTATGAATTTTAAAGCGGTCTTTAGGATCAAGCCATAATAAATTTGATATTAATAGAGGGTCATTTTCTGAAGCCTCTATAAATACCCATAATGGGATTTCCTGTTTTGCATGGTATTTGGACAGACTGGCCAAATGTGCTGCTCTGTAGTAGTTAGTAAAATTAGGGTATCCCAGGCCTCCTTTATTTTCTGGAAGATGCAGTGTGTGTATAGGTATACGTGGTTTAGAAGAGCCCCATATAAACGAAGTTGCTCTTTTTTGTACTATTCTCAAAAAATAGGAAGGAATTGGAATAGGGAGGACTCTGAATAGATAAAGCAATTTGGGTAGAATAGTCATTTTGATTGCATTAATCTTCCCTATCCAGGATAAAGGAAGTTGCGACCATTGTTTTATTAGATTTGTGATCTGTCTTAATACAGGAGGATAATTGGTTGAGAATAAGTCAGAATGAGATGCTGTTAAATGAATTCCAAGATATGGGATTGATTTTTCTGCCCATGTGAATGGGAGTGCAGCCCTAGCCGGGATCAATTCCATGTTTGTGAGTGAAATATTAAGCACTAGGCATTTCTTAGGATTAATCATAAGGCCGGATAGGGCTGCAAATCCATCAAGAGCTGGTATTAAGTTAGGACCAGAGACCTGTGGTGATGATAGAAAAAGTAATATATCGTCTGCAAATATACATAATTTGTGTGTAATACCTCCTACTTCAATGCCAGTTATAGTTTGGTTTGTTCTGATGTATTGGGCCATGGGTTTGAGTATAAGGGCAAATAATAAGGGAGATAATGGGCAACCCTGTCGGGTACCTCTTTTGATATTAAAGGCTTCAGATTTGTATCCAGCATATTTTATATAGGCTTTGGGTTTATTATATAATGCTTTGATCCATGTTAAAAAGTGGGGTCCAAAACCCCATTTTTGTAATGAATATTGCATATATTGCCAGGATACTGTGTCAAATGCCCTCTTAATATCGAGAGATAGAAAACATAAAGGAATTTTCCGTTTTTTAGCAATATGTGCCAATAACACTGCCCTGCGTATCTTATCGCCTGCCTGTCTATTTGGCATGAAGCCTACTTGATCTCTATGTATTAATTTTCCTATAATGCTATTGAGGCGTTTTGCTATTATTTTTGCTAATAATTTAATATCGAGGTTTAACAGAGAGATAGGCCGATAATTCACACAGGAAGTATCATCAGAAAGGGGTTTTGGGATCATACAAACAATTGCCATTAGTGTTTCTTGCCGAAAAGAATGTCCATCTAGAAGTTTGTTAAAAGTTTCAGTGAGAATGGGAGAGAGTATTTCTGAGAATGTTTTATAGTATAAAGCCGAGTAGCCGTCTGGGCCTGGTCTTTTGTTAAGTTTTAGGTCTTTTATGGCGTTAACAACTTCATCTATAGTTATAGGCTCATCCAAACTGCTTTTTTGATTCTGAGATAACTCAGGTAAGGTTATTTTTGAGAAGAAGGATTCAGCCTCTGTAGGATTAAATTCATTGTTTGTCTTGTATAAAGTTGCGAGATGTGAGTGAAATTTATGGACTATTTTAACTGGATTACAAGTGTAAACATTTTTTGATAATTTCAAACGTATTGGTTTGAAAGATTTGTTAGTTGAATTTAATGCCCGAGCCAAATATGTACCTGGTTTGTTTGTATTCATGTAGAAATTGTGTTTGGAGCGTTTGAGGGATTTATCAACTGACTCAGTGAGAAATAGATCGTATTCCAATCTAGATTTTTCCAGATGAGATTTTGTACTCTGAGATGGATTATCTTGAAATGATATGTAGGCTGCATTAAAATTGAGTTCTAGTTTTTTTGCTAGATTTTTGCGTTCCCGTTTAAATAGTGCCATTTGTCTTTGTATTGTACCACGCAAGACAGGCTTATGAGCTTCCCACAGTGTTAATGGGGAGATGTCTGTTGTATTATTAATTGATATGTATTCCTTTAAAGCTTGTTCAATGGCCATCTGATGTAGTGGGTGTTTGAGCATTATGTCCGGTAAGTACCACGTTGGGTCATGCGCTTTTGGTATGGCTGAGGCTAAAGTAGTGTATACTGCATTATGGTCAGACCACGGAATCGGAATTATATCTGATGCAATAATTTCTGGTATCATTCCTATTGTTAGAAAAATATGATCTATTCTGGTGAAGGTTTGATGAGGGTGCGAGAAATAAGTGAATTTCTTTTTCATTGGGTTACTTTCTCTCCATGAATCTACCAGATTGTATTTGGAAAGAAGTTGAGAAAAAGGTAATCTAGAGGTTATTTTGGATGGTGTAAAAGGTGATTTATCTAGAAATGGGAGGAGGACCTGGTTCGAATCCCCACACATTATCACTGTTCCTATTTTGTGTGTATTAATCACTTGTAATATATGTGAGAGGAATGGTGTAGGTTGTTTGTTAGGAGCGTAGTAGGAAATCACCGTGATTGCTGTATCCATTATATAACCCATGAGTATCAGGTATCTACCTTCTGGGTCTTTAATTTCTGATGATAAGGTGAATGGTGTGGATCGGTGAAATGCAATTAGAGTTCCCCTTTGCTTGGTACAGGCAGAAGCCGTGTAAATTTGTTGATAAAAAGGAGAAATATATTTTGGAGTAGAATCTTTGGTGAAGTGTGTTTCTTGGAGGCATACTATGTGAGCCTTCTTGTTATGGAAAGTACGGAAGGCTTTGGTCCTTTTTTGAGGGACATTTATTCCCTGAACATTCAGGGAAAGTATATTCAGTGGTGCCATGGCAATAGATCAAATAGTTTTGACTTACTTTTTGTTATGCAGAGCTGACTGCGCAGATCAACCTGTGTGGACTG
Organism: Aquarana catesbeiana; assembly: GCF_042186555.1. NCBI lineage: Eukaryota > Metazoa > Chordata > Amphibia > Anura > Ranidae > Aquarana > Aquarana catesbeiana. The sequence goes on from NC_133325.1 coordinate 412,745,891, forward strand.
AAGAGATGAATAGATAGAAAAGGCAAATTGTTGCAGCACCATAGTCACCATTGGGGATTTATTTAAGATATTGCCAACATATGGGATTGTTATAATATGCCCGAGATATAACTGCTGTGATTTTTGTGTTATTATTTCTAGTTATGTTACTATTTGCAGTTGTGTATATATATGCAAGCCTCAGGCCTTACTTATGGTCTTTGATTAAGGAGATTTAACTTGCATGTGTTGTATGGTATTTATATTTGCAATACACTACTTCCGGGTGTTTTCTAATGCTTGATATGGCTACGGATCCAACACAGGAATTTAGCACATGATATATCGTTTAATAAATGCACTATAGGTAACACAGCCTCTGGCCTCACTACTAGATGCTGTAAGACCACATCATTTTCTGTGCGACACCTGAGTGTTTGTCATATACCTGCAGCATAAATCCAGCTGCACATATTCATCTGCTGAAGTGACATCCTTAATATAAGGGGAAAACTTCTCTCTATGTGTGCAATATTCCATAAACCACGTTCATTGAGTCGCTTAACTTTAGGCTGTCCCTGTTTAAAACTTAGAGGTAGCGCCGTCATACCCATTCTCTATAATTTGTTATGCTTTGCAAAGTATCCTTTTAGGAACTTTGTGTGAGGGAGGCAGCAACCTTTGGTTTCTGACCCCACAGACCTGTCCTAAGCGCAGTTTCCTTGTTTGAAGAAAAGAAACCAGTGAATTCTGGAGTAAAGAGTAAACAAAAAACATATGAGATTAGATGATACATTGTATAAATTATTTTTTGCAAGTAATCACAATTTACCCGTGAAAGAGAATAAATATCTCTCTCAGGGGAATAAGTGCCTTCGTCACACTCCCACATAATATGGTTGGGAGAATGAGGAGGGCTAATGGGGGTACACGGATCTTCCGCTTACAGGAGAGAAGTGCTATGTCAAAAGACATCAAAATGATGTTTCATTAATTTGAGTGCAGAATATAGTTTTTGTTGAAATTATTTATTCCAGGGTGGTTGTATATGGTTAGTCTTGCCCTAGGCTAAATAATTCAGTTAGAAAGGTACTCTTAATAACTTTGGTATTGATGAAGATAGTTTGAATTATTTTGGGATTTTAACCCTTTTAGAGTAAACAATTACATATTTTATTCATATGTAACTGTTTAGATATGTTAACTCATAAAATTGAGGTTGTATTGCTTCAGATTAGAATAAACAAAAACATAATTCTAGGAACTAGTTAGGTAATAATATATTTGTTTTAAGAAAAGAAAGAAAAAGCTTCCATTACTTCTGGATTATTGAACATATTTGTCCTAAAAAGTAATAAATCTATTGTTATTACCTAATAATATATAACTGAACAAGAATTTCCTTATTTCACTTATATATTCTAAGGCTATATGAATCAGAAGTAATAAGAAATATAACTGGAATGTAAGATGATCCCACACAGTGTGTGACTATCAGAATGCAGTCACATTCAGTTATAAATACAGGTTTTTTATAGAGAACCATCTCTTAGTATAATAAATGAAGAGATATCAGGAATTAGGATGTCAGTCCATTGAATCTTCTTGGTCCATGGATGATGTGGCATAACGGCCTCTTTTGTGAGAATGATGATTCCCATTTTGTTCTGAAATTTTCTGGGTGCTGCCTGAAGGTGAAGATGACGCCATTCTTCTGCGTGTGGGAGTGTTGCTGCTTGTGGGTTCTGTCAGATTTAATTTTAAAAGGGTTTGTTGTAGTTCATCTGCTGATCTGCTTCTGTAAATTGTACCTTGGTAGTTAAATCTGACTGAAAAGGGGAAGCCCCATTGATACATAATGTTGTGGCGTTGCAGTTCCATTAGTTGGGGTTTCATGGATCGTCTTTTAGTAATAGTAAGTTGGGATAGGTCAGCAAAAATTTGATAATTGTGTCCTTGAAAATTAAGTTCCTTTTTTTCTCTTGCAGCAATTAGTATTTGTTCTTTCGTTCTGTAATAATGAAATTTTGTGATTATATCACGTGGGGGTCCATCTTTCTTTTTGGCTGTGAGGGCTCTGTGTACTCTGTCCAGTTCTAAACGTTCAATAGGGATATCTGGCTTTAGTTCTTGTAATAGAGCAGTAATAGTAGATTGCAGGTCTGTCACAGTTTCAGGTATTCCCCTTATCCGCAAGTTTGAACGTCTGGCTCTATTTTCGTAATCTTCGAGCTTAGTTTGAAGTATTAAATTCTCTTTTTTTAATTGTTCCAATTCTGTTATATTTTCTTGGGTTGTAATTTTAATTTCATCCATTTTTATTTCTAAGGCTGCGGTCCGGTTTCCCAGCTCTCTTATTTCTTTGGTTAGGCTTTTTGTTATTTGGTCTGAGGTTTGCTTTAAAGCCTTATGAAGCATATTTTCAAATTGTAATAATATTACTGGGGATACTGAGGAGGCTTGTGGAGAAGTTTGTGAGAGGATTTTTTCTGTATCTGACTCAAATGGAGAGTCTTGCTGTGACATTTTCTGTCTGTGAGAGCTCCCTGATGCTGTATCTTGTGAGGTGACTGGAGCTGCTTCAGCTGCAGTGAGAGTGCCTGTGAGCTCTTTGTGAGGTGATTTTTATTTCTGCCACGGTTTCCTCCCAGTACCATATTTCCTGCCCAAACTTTCACAGTTTGTTCCCTGGGGCAAAAAGGTTCAAATGGATACCTTTTGAGCCTGCAGGCTCCGCTTTGTCCTTCTCTTCTCTCCTCAGCGGTGTGGAGCTCTAACAATGCATGTCTGCTCCGCTAGCAAAAAGGGCTGTTTCAAGCAAAGAGCTCTCTCTTTCGCTTCAGGTCTTTGCCTGAGCCTGGTGGCTCTGCCATCTTGAGACCCTTTCCCTTTGGATCATGGCTTGGGCCTAAGCCTCATGGCTCTGGTCCTCGCTTGGTTATCTGAGCATAGCTGGAAGAAACAAAGCCTTGCGGAGAGCCTTGTGATAAGTATCCTTGATGTTCTTGTATTATATGTTCTGATTATAAGCTTTGTAATATTGTAATATCTTTTAATACTTTCATGTTAGAGTTTTCTTATTTCCTTGGGAAATAAATAAGACCCTATTACTTATAAACCGTGTCCTTGGTTTTCATAGCTAACCTTGTATTATTGTGATATCAACAGTAACATGCGCTTAGAGTTTAATGTTGACTAACTAACTATAGGGATTAGACAAATTAATATACAGGTACAATAGTATTTATTGTATCATTTTTTTACTTCACACTTACTCAGTCATACGGGATATGCTGAAGGATGTGGTCATGAAAGAACCTACAATAGAAGAATGGTTCCAGATATCTGATGTTTTCTGGGAATGCTGCAACTTCCAGAATTGTGTGGGTGCTATTGATGGGTAACACATCCAATTTGTCAAGTACAGTGCCTTGAAAAAGTATTCATACCCCTTGACATTTTTCACATTTTGTCTTATTACAACCAAAAACGTGAATCTATTTTATTATTAGTAATAGACTTCGTTTCGACTACACAGTCTTCAACAGGGGCATGGCCCCTGTTGAAGACTGTGTAGTTGAAACGTGTAGGGCTGGCGTTCTCAGCTTCCCACACTGCCATTTTTTATTCGCTTGTGATCACTTTTATCCTGTATGGTTTTTATTTATTAAAACCCCTCGTTTTGACCTACACCATGTGGAGTCCCCTTTTTTTTTTTTCTCCATGGTTCCACTTCCCATTAGTTCCTCCTGATCCTTCTGTTCCGGAACTGGAGAGCATGTGTGATAGTGGTTCAACTCGTACCCAGGACAACTACTTTTCACCGGTGACCGAGACCTACAGGACCTCACTCGGGTGGACATCACGGGTGATTACCTCCCTATGCCTAGTAGACAAACTGCTATACGGCAGATACGTCCTACGGATCCGGTAAGGGTACCCAACCTTTTCCATTGAAGATTTGTGTGGCTTGATGTTTATGGTCGCCCCTTTCATTCGAGTGTCATTTCACCTTCCAGGGTTTATAGTACCTCTCCTTTTGGGAAGACTTCCACTGATCCTATATTTATGGACTTTGGTCCCTTGCTACCTCATATTTCACCATAGACATTTTTGATTATACCTAACTGGTTATTCTGTAATTTCTCACATTTGTTTTGTCATTATATTTCACATTTTCACTGGTGTATATAATTCTTCACCCATGTTTTAGTTCATGCTGGGTGATCTCAGCGCTGCACTTAATTATTTGTATGCTGTATTAAGATGGACTTGACAATTGTCCACTGCCAGGAACAACTGGCTCAGCTCTACTAAATAAACTTGTGAGGAATGAGATCTTTTCTTTGGGTGAGTATCTGCTAAGGCCCTATTCAAGTCATACTCTGAATTTACAGAAGGTATTCAATTATCACCTCACCAGAGCACACAGAGTTGTGGAATGTGCATTAGAAATCCTTTCCAGTAAGTGGAGTTTTTTGCAAAGTCCCATTTTCTTAAAAATGCAAAGCACTATCAGTGCAGTTAAAGCTGCATGTGCCCTGCACAACTTTGTCTGCCGGCATGATGGCTTTCTTTTTGAAGACTCAATAATGCCAGAATGATGGCTTCCTTTTTGAAGAATCAATAATCCACAACATGGAATGGATTGGAGCCAGGCTTGGGGAAGCCTGCAAAGTACACATATCAGGGGTGAATTTGCATACTACTTTATGTCTCCCATGGCACAGGTCCCGTGGAAGCTTGGGGCAGTAGAATCAATTATATGAAATATTATAATTTCTACTAACTTCTTTTTTAGGAAGTCTATCTTCTGTGGTGTAGTGTATTATTCAGTTGCTAATTAAATCATTAACCACTTGCTTACTGGGCATTTAAACCCCCCTCCTGTCCAGACCAATTTTCAGCTTTCAGCGCTGATGCACTTTGAATGACAATTGCGTGTCATGCTACACTGTACCCAAATTACTGTATTTATCGGCGTATAACGCGCACTTTTTTCCCCTTAAAATCAGGGGAGAATTGCGGGTGCGTGTTATACGCCGATCCCCCGCTGACAGTGAGCGGAGGAGCGAGCGCCGCCGACATACATAGCCGAGTCTACTCGGCTAGTTCCGCTCACAGTCATGCCCAGTCCCACCCTATGATGGACATAACACAGGGACTGGGCGTGACTGTGAGCGAAGCTAGCCGAGTACACTCGGCTATGTATGTATATCGGCAGCGCTCGGCTCCGCCCACAGGACTACCAGAGGAGCCGAAAGCAGCCGAGAGCCGCCGAAAGACACAGGACCGGCTCTGTGTCTCTCGGTGGCGCCATATTTAAAAACTGCAGTGACACTGACAAGTCTGCAGTGTCACTGGGCAAGGCTAGACACTAAAAGGCTGCAGATGACACTACAAGGCTGCAAATGACATTACAATGCTGCAGATGACACTACAAGGCTGCAAATGACACTGAAAGGCTGCAAATGTCACTACAAGGCTGCAGATGACATTGACAAGGCTGCAAATGACACTACAAGGCTGCAGATGACACTGACAAGGCTGCAGATGGATACTGCTAAGGCTGCATTGATGGGCATTTAAATGTAAGTTTTTTTTTCCTTAAAAAGTTTTTTCCTTAAAATCCCCTCCTAAACTTGGGGTGCGTGTTATACGCCGGCGCGTGTTATACGCTGATAAATACGGTACATTTTTATCATTCTTTTCCCACAAATAGAACTTTCTTTTGGTGGTATTTGATCACCTCTGCGGTTTTTATTTTTTGTTAAAAAAATTTTAAAAGACCAAATTTAAAAAACATTTTTTTTATATTTTGCTATAAAATTTTGCAAACAGGTAATATTTCTCCTTCATTGATGTACGCTGATGAGGCTGCACTGATGGGCACCGATAGGTGGCAGTGATGGGCAATGATGGGTGGCAGTGATGGGCACTGATCGGTTACACTGATAGGCAGCACTGCTAGGTGGCACTGATTGGCACCACTGGTGGGCACTGATAGGTGGCACTTGTGGGCATTGATAGGTGGCACTGGTGGGCACTGGCAGGTGCCAATGGCAGGTGGCACTGGCAGGGGGTACTGGTGGGCACAGACGAGGCATAATTGCCTCTTTCTCTTCGGGACCGATGTCCCTTGCAGATAAGCCGGTGATCGGCTTTTTTCTCTCCTCACGCTGTCAGCGTGACATTGGCTGACAGCTGATCATGTGGTAAGGGGCTGGGACCGACCCCTTACTCGGATCTGTGATCACCCGGGTCTCAGTGACTCGGTGATCACGGCGTGCAGGGCGTGTGAAAAGGGGAGGCGCTGTGGCCGTCATTCGGCTATAGCACGGAAGGCAAGTGGTTAATATATGCTTTGCGAGGTCTTGTTGCGATGATAACTGAGATACCACCTCACATAATTATTGTTTACATGTATGTCTACCCAGCTTTGCATCATCCTAACGCCACTATCCAAGCAAAGGGCTCACATACATGATAGTGTACCGCAAAACTAATAACCAGGTTGCTTAAATAAGACCAGTGAAGGATACCATACAGTGTCATAGAGAAACAGGTGCAACAGACTGAACACCTTACCCTTGTCATCTTTCACTGTGTCAGTGTATCCTTGCCAATCTGAACACATATGACTGGCTATCTAGTCCCGTGCCTCCTCTTGCTTGCTATGTCCTTATACTGAGTGTCCTGAGGATCATAAATACAGGGGTGCTCCATGACCATCCTAATAAAATGCCTCAGGACGAAAGCGAGACAGTGACTCCTCCATCTTGCATGCAATTTGTGTACATAATGGTTATTTGGTAATTTCCTGTTGAGGAGGTACTTGCTGAACATCACATATGCTTGTAAAAATGTGCATATTGTGTATTCACAAATGCACCAATGCATTTCTATGAGACTCAAAACTCCCAAAAAACACAAAAGTCTGCCAGAATATATTCTTAAAAGAAGCTCCAGAGCTTTTTTGAGCCAAAAGAGTTTGGCTATATGCATTTGAGCACTTAGATGTGAACAGGCACCATAGAGAATACATTTTTGACTTTGAGCATTTTGCATCTTCAAGCTACAAAATGCTCAGGTATGAATGGGGCCATAGATCTGGAAACTCAGTTGCTGAGATTTTTCCACCAGAGTCTCTGTTTGTGAGATAAAAGAAAATCATTTGGCTGCAAAGCTCTCCAGTATCGAATACAAACTTATGATTTTTGAGCCGACTAACCATTTAACCAACATTTAGATGGAAAACTTTTTAGCTATTTACCTTTAATTACTTACATAGAAATGGATTGCCCTCTTGTGGGCATTCCTAGGAAAAACAAGTGAACTAACACAGTAATGAAGTGTTCCATCTTTGAAAAAAAAATAGTCATTGACAGTGAAGGGTATTCTGCAACACAAAGGTACTAAAACGAAAAAAAAAAAAACATGTTTCTTGCATGCAAATAATGCACATCACAACACTTATTTGCAAGCATTTATTTTAAAGTAGGGCTGCTCTGTTGGTGGTCTTGTTAGACAAAATACTACACAAAATTATGACAGTTTTCTCCTCTAGTATTATTAAACAGAAGTCAGCTGAATCTGAAAATATTACTCCCAACTATACTTTACCTTCGTAGATTTTTCTTTTATGTATTATGATGTATTTCTGCACATTTAAACTTTGTATTTGTATTATATACAGTGAGGGAAAAAAATGATATGGTCCCCTGCTGATTTTGAACGTTTGTCCACTGACAAAGAAATGATCAGTCTATAATTTTAATGGTAGGTTTATTTTAACAGTGAGAGACAGAATAACAACAAAAATATCCAGAAAAACGCATTTCAAAAAAGTTATAAATTGATTTGCATTTTAATGAGTGAAATAAGTATTTGACCCCTTCGCAAAACATGACTTAGTACTTGGTGGCAAAACCCTTGTTGGCAATCACAGAGGTCAGAAGTTTCTTGTAGTTGGTCACCAGGTTTGCACATATCTCAGGAGGGATTTTGTCCCACTCCTCTTTGCAGATCCTCTCCAAGTCATTAAGGTTTTGAGGCTGACATTTGGTAACTCGAACCTTCAGCTTCCTCCACATATTTTCTATGGGATTAAGGTCTAGAGATTGGCTAGGCCACTCCAGGACCTTAATGTGCTTCTTCTTGAGCCACTCCTTTGTTGCCTTGGCTGTGTTTTGGGTCATTGTCATGCTGGAATACCCATCCACGACCCATTTTCAATGCCCTGACTGAAGAAAGGAGGTTCTCACCCAATATTTGATGGTACATAGCCTCGTCCATCGTCACTTTGATGCGGCGAAGTTGTCCTGTCCCCTTAGCAGAAGAACACCCGAAAGTATAATGTTTCTACCGTCATGTTTGACGGTGGGAATGGTGTTCTTGGGGTCATAAGCAGCAATCCACCTCCTCCAAACACAGCGAGTTGAGTTGATGCCAAAGAGCTTGATTTTGGTCTCATCTGACCACAACACTTTCACCCAGTTCTCCTCTGAATCATTCAGATGTTCATTAGCAAACTTCAGACGGGCCTGTACATGTGCTTTCTTGAGCAGGGGGACCTTGCGCGTGCTGCAGGATTTCAGTTCTTCACGGCTTAGTATGTTACCAATTGTTTTCTTCGTGACTATAGTCCCAGCTGCCTTGAGATCATTGACAAGTTATTCCCGTGTAGTTCCGGGCTGATTCCTCATGATTCCCATGATCACTGAAACTCCACAAAGTGAGATCGTGCATGGAGCCCCAGACCGAAGGAGAGTGTCACTTTATTTTGTGTTTCTTCCACTTGTGACTAATTGCACCAATTGTTTTTATCCTCTTACCAAACTGCTTGACAATGGTCTTGTAGCCCCTTCCAGCCTTGTGTAGGTCTACAATCTTGTACCCGACATCCTTGGACAGCTCTTTGGTCTTGGCCTTAGTGGAGAGATTGGAATCTGATTGCTTCTGTGGACAGGTGTCAATTATACAGGTAACAAGCTGAAATTAGGAGCACTCCCTTTAAGAGAGTGCTCCTAATCTCAGCTTGTTACCTGTATAGAAGACACCCGTGAGCCATAAATCTTGCTGATTGACAGGGGATAAAATACTTATTTCACTCATTAAAACGCAAATCAATTTATAACTTTTTTGAAATGCGTTTTTCTGGATATTTCTGTTGTTATTCTGTCTCTCACTGTTAAAATAAACCTACCATTAAAATTATAGACTGATGATTTCTTTGTCAGTGGGCAAACATACAAAATCAACAGGGGATCAAATACTTTTTTCCCTCACTGTATTCATTTGGAGTATTTTATGGAGGGATTGTCACGTTGAGCATGCAGCGAAAAGTGACATGGTCTTTGCAAAGACCCTTTGACCCCTCCTATACTCACCTTATTAGCACTCCTTGTCCAATCCTTGCTCCTCTGCAGCTGAAAAGACTTGTGTTGATGAACCAGATGAGTGGTGATGTCATTCACCTGCCAATGTGCTCTGGCCTAGAGATAAGAAGCTAAACCTGAGCAAAGTCACAGGGAAGGAGGTCACATGCCATACCCCGAATTGCAGAGTATTGTTGCCAGCTGCAGAGGAGCAGGGAACTTTGGGGGAGAACTGGTAAGCAAAGTGTGGGATGTTCTGGGGTGGGGGAGGGGGAAATTTGCAATGACACTGTTATTTTGTACTGCATGAGCAAGGTGACAATGGGAGTTATTTACTAAAACTGGAGCATGCAAAATCTAGTGTAGCTCTGCAAAGAAACCAATCTGCTTCCAGGTTTTATTGCAAATGTCTTATTGAACAAGCTGAATTTAGAAGCCGATTGGATACCATGCATAGCTGCATGAGATTCTGAGTGCAACAGTTTTAGTAAATTTCCCCCAATGTCTTTCAGAGGTGTAAGAAACCATATCTGAACTTAATGTATGTATGTGTGAATGGTATTTTAAAGCTGATTACCTTCTGTTCTGAGAATCTTTTACGTTGAATAGGGATGAATGGAATAGTTTAGATATAACTTATTTTGCTCCAGGGGAAACTCAACTTTTCTAATCGAGCAGTAATTGAAGCAAAATATTTAAAATGTAAAATAATGCGAGTTTTTGGAACAAGCATGGGTCTAAGATAGTCTAAAAGAGCTTCTGTAACCCTTGGAAGCCTTTAAAAGCCTACTGCTAAAAACCATCCAACAATTCAACAAAATCTTCAGTGTTGCTGAATTGTTGGGGAAATGAAAATCCTCAGTTGTACTCATCACTAGTGATAGACATGATTTCAAAACTCTCTTATACAAACCAATCTATGCATGTTATGTCATTTTCATTTCATGACCCAGCATAGCTTGCCAAACACATTATCTCCCATGGAACTATGCCATGGTCAATGAATCAATATGCACTGGCACCTGTCTAAGGCTGGGATTATGTGTAAGATTTCCTGGTGGGAAACTGCCTGGATGTAAATATGGTAAATGATTTCTCTTGTTTTTGAAATCGTAAGCTCCAAACCTATTAAATTGATTTTCCCCTTTATATTTAAGGAGTCCCCAACTTGGAATAGATACTGTGGAGTTTGGGAGTTCTGATTACATTGGTTGCATACTTGTTCTAGGAAAGTGATTCACAAGTTAGCAAAGAAATGATGACAACAATGCACTTTTAAAGCTAAACTTTATACAGACAATTGAAAAATGTAACCATGTTATGTATTTATTGCAAAAATCATGACATTTATCTTTAGATAAAACTAGCAAATGTACCTGAACCTGTCTTGATAACTCCGGTATACTCCACTAGGTTACTGTACCACAGCCTGAATTTTACAGCTCATTCAAAAAATGGATGCAATGGTGTGGAGCATGTGGTGTTTCACAAAGATACAGCAGAGGGAGCTCTGTGATTTGATAATGACCTGGCTCTCCTCCAGAATTTTGTTTTTCCATTCTTCTGTTCAGAAGAGTAATGCCTCGTACACGCGGTCGGATTTTCCGACGGAAAACGTTCGATGGGAGCCTTTCGTCGGAAATACCGACCGTGTGTAGGCTCCATTGGACATTTTCCATCGGAATTTCTGTCGCACAAAATTTGAGATCTGGTTCTCAAATTTTCAGACAACAAAATCCGTTTGCGTAAATTCTGATCGTGTGTACACAATTCCGAAGCACAAAATGCAACGCATGCTCAGAATAAATTACGAGACGGAAGCGCTCGGCCTGGTAAAACTAGCATTCGTAATGGAGATAGCACATTCGTCACGCTGTAATTTTTTAAATAGTTTAATGCAGTGTATTCTCTTCTTCTTTAGCATGCTAGAAGAATGAAGTTGTTTTGCTACTCATATTCACACAGAGTTCTCACAAACTGATCTCTTTATTATTTCTCGTGATCTCATGAATAATATCAATTTTGTTTTTCGTCACATCTCCATATTAACGTTTATTTTTATTTGTTTATTTTTTTGTTTGTTTTTTTTATCAAGATCTGCATTTTTTTTACTTTTCTAGTGCTCGCCATAATAATATTTCTCATTTTGTGTGTCAGGTTACCACAACACCATTATTATCTTGTATTTTTTTTTACCTCAAGGAGGTTGGTGGTGTCCCTTGTTAATATGACCTTGTATTTTTGAAATGTACCTGCCTACTCACAAACAAATTGTCCTTTTTGAAGTAAAACAGATAAGGTAAGTTTTTGTGAAAAAGAAATAGCCATTTATTATGGGTCATAACAAAATAAAAATGAGGGCAACGCAGACCAGACTGAACCCAGCCCATCACACTCTAGTCTTCCTTAGAAGCTTCCTTCCAGGCTGTGGTTCTGGTGTTGGAGTTGTGGCAGGAGGTTATGGGCTGGGTTCAGTCTGGTCTGGTAAAAAGGGAGTGCTCCTTTTTACCTCAAGGAGGTTGGTGGTGTCCCTTGTTAATATGACCTTGTATTTTTGAAATGTACCTGCCTACTCACAAACAAATTGTCCTTTTTGAAGTAAAACAGATAAGGTAAGTGCTCCTAATTTCAGCTTGTTACCTGTATAATTGACACCTGTCCACAGAAGCAATCAGATTCCAATCTCTCCACTAAGGCCAAGACCAAAGAGCTGTATGACCACAGCCTGGGGACATAGATGTCATCTGCTGCTCTTCTTGATCTCTTGTAGTCCTGGACCGGATTGTGCTCCCTATTATAAGGATTGTTCAGGCCACCAATTTTGACTGTAAAATTATTGATGTCTGCCCTGTTTCTCCAGCGTTGCCCTCATTTTTATTTTGTTATGACCCATAATAAATGGCTATTTCTTTTTCACAAAAACTTACCTTATCTGTTTTACTTCAAAAAAGGACAATTTGTTTGTGAGTAGGCAGGTACATTTCAAAAATACAAGGTCATATTAACAAGGGACACCACCAACCTCCTTGAGGTAAAAAGGAGCACTCCCTTTTTAGCAGACCAGACTGAACCCAGCCCATCACACTCTAGTCTTCCTTAGAAGCTTCCTTCCAGGCTGTGGTTCTGGTGTTGGAGTTGTGGCAGGAGGTGGAGGAGGAGGACCATGGTTGAACTCACAAACGTGGCTTTGGCTTGTGAGTTTGCCCCTCAACTCCTTATTTAGGGCTTGTAACATCACTTCCTCACATAAGAGGCGTTGGCCCTCCTCCATTATCAGCATTTTGCAGGCTGTCATGTAGGCATAGTCCTCTTGAACACTGGGGGGGTTTCTGAGGGCCGCAGTAGCCTTCAGAAATAGGCCAATTGCTGCCTCCTTCAGGTTACTCCTCTTCCTGGCACTTTTTTGTGGAAGGCCGAGGGGAGGGACCTGGGATTCTGGCAGGCTACTGGGCCCGGCCACCTCCTGGCTGCGACTTTCCACAGCCTCCTCCTGGCTGAGACTTTCCTGTGTATAAAATAGGGACATAGTTTTAGTTTTTTGTTCATCAATCACACACAATTTTCAACTCATGACTGTTGCAAATTGAATGTTAATAAATAGAAAAGACTATAATTCTGACCCCATTATATTTCATTCTTGTCACAATCATTTGTGGCCAATACTGTCTACTGATATGTAAAACACTTTGTGAAATCAGAAATTAGTTATCAAAACTAACATATATTTAACATCATTAATTTGACAAACAGAAATATTTAGAAGAATGCTATACCTGACTCAAGCTGGGCTCCTCCACACGTTGCCGCCTGGAAGGCCCAGGTTGGTCATCGGAAGCCTCAGCTGGGGGGGAAGGACGCCTTGAAGGAAGACTGGAGAGTGCTGGCCTGGGTTCAGTCTGCTCTGACAGAAAATGCAGTCCGTCATAGTACCACAGCCTGGGTACATAAATGTCATCTGCTGCAGCTCCTGATCTCAGGGAATCCTCGACTTTCTTGCGCTTCCTATTATAAGTACTCCTCATGCCACCAATTAGGGCCTTCAAATAGGGGATGTCTGCCGTGGGGATCACCGGCTTCACAAATTCCAGCAATTGATCCTGCGCTGCCTCCTATTTGGTTTATTGTTATAAAACGGGTGGTTTACCTGCCACAGACAGGGCAGCTCCCTGTACATATCAATGAATATGGGGAAATCCTCATTGTTGAACAGATCCATTTTCTCTGCAAGACACAAGACAAACCCTTGAAATGTAAACTTGATTCAGAGTAAGGAGAGGACACTCAGCAGCTGTTTACACATCTGGATGCAGGAGCACTAGTGTGGGACACCAGAACAAACTTTTTTGGGTGTCCCACACAGGTGCTCCATTGCATACTAGGGTTGTCTCCATGTGTGATATTTTAACAAAAAAGGAAAGTATTTCAGCTTGAGAAAGAAAATAAAATGTTCTGCAGCTTGGAACTCTGCCAAAACAGACAATTGTACGACACTTCCAAGCAATGTTTCAAATTCCTATTTCTGCCCTCAAATATCTGTGTGCTAAGTATACCTATTTTTTATTCACATAGGGGGGAAAAAGCTCGGGACATCTGAGGACACCAGGGACCCTAAATCCTAAAGAGGGGGAAGTCACCAAAACACAAGCAGAGGATGTGGAGGGAGACATTTATGAAGTGGGCAAAATTGTTACCACAACAGGTGAGTGTCTGAGACCACAGCTTCAGGTAAGAGATCTATGCCTGCATATTTATAATACATGGTGTGGTTTTTTTTCTTTTAGGTGATGTGGATGTTGTGGAAGAAGAATCTCATTTCACAAGTGAAAGTGCCCAGATCCTCATCGGGGAGAGAATGGGGTGCAATCGAGATTTAGAAAATATAAAGGAAAACATCAATGATATTCAACAAAAAATGAAGAACATCATTGATGTTTTAGGCAGAATATAAAAATAACAAAATTGTACCGTTTTATTGTGTATTTTTGAATTTACATAAAGTATTAGAAAAGCCAAATTTTGAAGATGCACACAGTGTGTCAACATGTGCTATCTGCCATCAGGGGATATCAATGTACATGTTTTGTGGGTGCACCCCTTCCTCCCAACTCAATTAGGTGAGAGGAAGGGGTTGCACCCCTAAAACATGTCCATTGATCCCCCATGATGGAAGCTAGCACATGTTGACATTAGGCATGGGATCAGGAGGGAAATCCCCATTTTGACTCTCAATTTGTGTGCATCTTCGAAATATGGCTTTCACAGGGGTGACATCACCCTATCTGATGAAGGCAAGATCAACACAGTTTGGACATACTAATGTCTGATATTGCCTTGACTTTATCAAAGTGGAACTTTGTAAGTTCCTGAGTTGTGTATGTTATGCTTTGAAACATGCCTGTTTAACCAAAAAAAGGATCTTTACAATGTGAAAAAAATACACCAAAGATGTTGGTTTGTTCAAAAACCCTTTTCTAACGCACATGTGAGTGTGCTTTGAGTAAAATGTTTTCTACTCAACAATGTGTGGCTTCTTCTTTCAATGCTCAATAGCAATTTTTGTAGTAAGTTGGTGTTTACAGAGACAATGGAAGTTATTTACTAAAGGCAAATCCACTTTGCACTACAAGTGCACTTTCAGTGCAGTTTCATGTGCACTTTTAAGTGTTTGAGTGCAAAGTGTATTTGCCTTTAGTAAATAACTCTCACAGTGCTTTATAATTTGCCACAATCATGCCATTTTCATGACTCCACAAAATTCATTCATGGTGCTGAAAATGATGAATATTTTTGTCAGTAATGCATTACATACATTAACAATAAAATCAAGGTGTGTGTAGCAGACCCACAACATAACCTCATGTATCAAATAAATTACATTTGCACTATTGAATAAAATGTCCAAAAAGAAAAGCCCATTGGAGAACCTAGGAGACAGCTAAAAGAAACCCAGGCAGTAAATCAAATGAAATCTTCTTTCAGTTTAAGTTAAAAAATTGTTGATAAAATGTTTCTTAAACCGTTTCTGGCATATCAATGGCCCCCTACCCGCAAAGTACTCGACATACTTCTGTCTTACTTTGCGGGCGCCTTGGGGGGGCAAGCCGGGACGGCCAGCTTCAAGCGCCGTCAGGGTTTCTTCTTGAAGTCCGGCCTCAGGCCCAATTGAGGCCACATAGTTCATTGAATTTCTCCTTAAATAGTTGTGTAGAATGCAGCATGCAAGAATTATATGGTTAGGTTTATATTCCGCCATGTTGACTGGCGTAAGGAATAGGCGGAAGCGGCTGGCCATTATCCCAAAAGCGCTCTCCATCACTCTTCGTGCTCTGGCCAGATGGTAGTTATAAACCCTCTGGTCCGGGGTGAGGGTTCTCATGGCTTCAAAACAGTCGGCTGGTCAAAACGAACTAACAGAAAGCACTGAAAAACAGAAAGGCCAGAGCTGAAAATCAGAAATGAGCAGACAAGAACGCACAAACCGAAGAGCAGTAACGATCGGAAAAGCAGGAGGCTGAAAATCGCGAATCGTCTGTCACCAAACTTCTACTAATACAAGATTCGCAGAAGGAGCCCAAAAGGTGGCGTACTTGGTATTGAACTTCCTTTTTCTAGTGCCGTCGTACGTGTTGTACGTCACCGCGTTCTTGATGTTCGGAATTTCCAACCAACTTTGTATGACCGTGTGAATGCAAGATAAGTTTGAGCCAACATCCGTCGGAAAAAAATCCATTGATTTTATTGTCGGAATGTGCGATCATGTGTACGAGGCATAAGGCTCCACTGGCATTGAAGTTCCAAAGCCTGTGGAAGACTAAACACATTTCTAAAGCAAATTGATGTGTTTATAAAAATGTGTAGTATCTTTTTTTTCCCATTGTCTACCCATACCTCTCCTGCCTTATAAATTGCTCCTTAAGAATCCTTATCCTGCTGTTAGTTTTGAGAATTGGAGCCTATTGTGCATTATTGCACAAAATGAACACAATTGTACAAACACAAAATGCTTCCTCCTCAATGTGACCTAAGGTTATAGAGACCCTGTCATTCCAGAATGTACCCCGCCCCTTAACACCTCCATTCCACATTATAGTACTTAAGAGTATTATAGGTGTGTTGTATATTGTAAATAAAGTGTTCAGGTATAGGGAAAATAAACTCAGAATGTTGCAGTGCTGTATAGAAAGAGCTGTAGCTTAAATATGTCAGGGATCTGCAAACATGTACTTCTATGAGGGACTATGAGTGTCCTAATTTCAAGGGTCACTTTATAAGCTGTGCACCCAGTCCACTATGCAAAGTTCACCCAAAGGCATGGACTATTCAGCAAACAGCTCTAATACTGTTCACCTAAGGACAGAGCACTACAGTAAAACCTTGGATTGCTAGCATAATTAATTCCAGAAACATGCTTGTAATCCAAAGCACTTGAATATCAAGCGAATTTCCCCGTAAGAAAATGAAAGAAAACTTAAATGATTCATTCCACAACCATTTGTTCATAGGTCCTTCAGTTTATAGTCCATATAAAAAGATTATAGCAATGTAATAGGTTGTGTAAACATAAAATGTCCATCCACAAATGGCAGCCTCCACAAGGGGATTGCAAGCAAAATCCAGCAGGAGCTACAGAGTATAAAAGAGAAGCGAGGCGCCTCTAAGTGTAGCAATATGGTTACATTTAATGAAGGTACAACATTTAGAAACTCACATGGTTGATGATTAAAAGAGGCACAACTAAGTATGCAGACATCCGGGGTAAAGCTGTCCACATAGACTCGGCACTGCCGGCTCTCACCGTTGTCCCTCTGCAATCATGAACGGAAAGACTACCCTGCAGTAGAGATATCTGAAAGCGAGGCTTGAACCCCTTGTGGAGCGCAGAGTGGAAGGGATGACGTCAATGGCAGTAAAGAGGATGGTTTATGTGGACAGCTTTACCTCAGATACCTGCATCCTTAGATGTGCCTCTTTTATTTATCAACCATGTGAGTTGCTAAATGTTGTACCTTTACTAAATGTAACCATATTGTTACATTTAGACCCCATACACACTATTAGATTTTCTGCAGATTTTTGTCTTCAGATTTACCAAAACCATATAATATGAGGTCAAACCTTAAAGTGGTTGTAAACCCACAAAAAAAAAAACCTGCAAGACAAAGGCATAATGAGCTAGTGTGCATAATAATAAAACTTTTTATTTATAGTGCGCTTTTCATCAAAAGATCTCAAAGTGCTACAAGTTAAAAACAAAAAAAGAAAAAAATGAGCAATTTATACGATGAAACAAACACCTAAAAGGGACAAAAAGCTTTGCTAAAAAGAAATGTCTTAAGACCTTTTTTAAAATAGTCAGTAGATGGAGGAGCCCTCAAAGTGTCAGGTAGGGCATTCCACAGACGCGGGGTAGCTGCACTGCTAGCTCATTATGAAATACTCACCTTAGATCAAAGCCTCCGCAACGGTCCCAGTACACAGCTCTGGCCAGCGACATTGCTCCCCGAGTTAATTCCAGGTATCGTGGGCTCCGGCGCTGTGATTGGCCGGAGCTGCTATGCCGTCACTCTGCGAGGGAGCCGCCAGTAAGGGCACACTATGGCGCACGTGCCATTGCTTCAGTGCGTATGTGCCGATGACATCCGCACATGCAAATACAGGGGATATCTCCTAAACTGTGCAGGTTTAGGAGATATCGGGGGTAGCTACAGGTAAGCCTTATTATAGGCTTACCTGTAGTCAAAAGCAGATTGTAAGGGTTTACAACCACTTTAAGAGTTTGCATTTGTATGCAATCAGGCAGGCCCTTGCACTACATGTTTTGGTAAATCTGAAGACAAAAATCTGCAGAAAATGTAATAGTGTGTATGGGGTCTTAGAGAAGCCTCTCTTCTCTTTTATACTCAGTTGTGACATGACGCTACTTGTATATCAAGACTTCACTTGTATATCAAATCAAAATGTATTTAAAAATTTTGCTCGTCTTGCAAAATGCTCTCAAACCAAGTTACTGTACTTCAAACTGAATTGAGCATGCAATCATCATAGCGTTTGATTTCTCCCACAGAGGAAAACCACGATAATTGCTACATTCTTAGGCTGCCCTGACCTCCAATCTACTTGTCTTTACTGCCCCCTACAGTAAGTGACTGTTTCTGAACTCTCTCTCTATATCATGTGACAACAAAAAAATCGCAACAGCCACCATTTTATTTTCCAGGGCATTTGCTTTTAGAAAATCTAAAAATATATAATGTTTGGGGGTTCTAAGTAATTTTCTAGCAAAAAAATGCAGATTTTTAAAATGTACCAATTCCCACCCAACCAATGTACATACACGGCCGGGCAGGTGTCCTCCAGTTCTGGAAGGACATCCCTGGACACTCCCTGGGGCGCATTGGCGTGATCCTGTGAATGCTGTATCCAGTAGATCACAGTGCTCGGTACCAGGGCACTGAAAGTCTCACACATGTGGCATCCCCATACTCAGGAGTCATGGAATAATGTTTTTTGGGGGTGTAATTATAAGTATGCATATGCTGTGTAAAATATAACTTGGTAAAATGACAACCTCCATGTTTCCTTCCTCGGGTGCCAAAAAAGGGTCACATGAGAGGCCTACCCTGGGGTGGGTTCTTCTGGGCTACAAAGGCACTTTGTACAGGCTGACTACTTGGCACATGGGGTACCTTTACTTGAGTCACACTCATAACCCGGTAGATGACAAACATGAACGTGCTCTAGTAAACTCTCTTGATGCCATATACACCAATAGGGTAACTTGCGCTTTAGGAGGGACACGCAGAGCCAATGCCCTCTCCGCCTGTATCACTAGCACCTCACTCCCAGTAAAGGTATGGGGTCCCACTGTGCACCTAGCGTAGACTTCATGCACACACTTCACTATTTCTCTTCTGTACTTGTATAGAGAAGGAGAGACTCAGCAGTGCAGATCTGCTCCCGTTGATATGGAAGACATATCACGGCTGAAGGAGTGCCAACAACATCTCCCTTGTGCTGCAAGAGGCTGTCTCACCTGCCAAGTGTACACTCTTAATGACAGGCTGCTAGAGAACCCTTTGTTACTCTCGGTAACCACTTGTGTTTTCACACAACTCTTGTACTGAAGTCTTCATATCCTAACGTGTTTAGTGACCTGAGCTGTAGACTATATGTGTCAGTTACTTTAATTGCACTCCTTTAGTAAATCCAGACCAGGCAAAGACATAATTTCAAAAGCTTTACTTCAAGAATAAATTAACATGACATTCAAAGATAACAGTTTGAAATAAAGTACAGTCTTCTCCCTGACAACCCTAGTCCCTAACTCTAGTGGCTGCCCCAGCATACATAAATAGAAAAGAGTCCATACTTGGTAGAAACCATGAAAATAGTATCTTCCAATAGAACTGTAGGTTCCAGCAGGTCCCCTATATCTTGCTTGCTGTTTCCTACCACACCACTCCAAGGCTTCCCCAGGATCCGGGCCCTCATCCTTTTTATAGCACACAGGACCGGAGGGTCGTACCCAAGAAAACCCACCAAGAAAAACCCAGAAGTGCAGTTAACCCCTAACCTCCCCCTCGGGCAGCATTAACCGCTATCTCTGCCAACACACAGACTAAATGATATACTGGTTTGGGTTATTTTTGCCAAAGAAATGTAGCAAAATACATTTTGGCCTAAATCTATGAAGAAATACAGTTTTTTTTTTAGTGAATGTATTTTATAGCAGAAAGTAAAAAATATTTTTTTTTCACAATTTTCAGTCTTTTTTTTCGTTTATGTTATAAAAAAAACACCACCAAAAGAAAGCTCTATTTCTGTGAAAAAAATTATATAAATTTCATTTGTGTACAGCAAAAAAGATTATTCATATTACAAATGATAAAAAACCCAGTGGTGGTTAAATACCACCAAAAGAAAGCTTTATCTGCCTGGAAAAATTATGAAAACTTAATCTGGGTACAGTGCTGCAATGACTATTTGTCATTTAAAGTGAGACAGTGCTAAAAACTTAAAAATGGCCTGGGCAGGAAGGGGATGAAAGTGTCTGGTATTAAGGTGGTAAAATATATACTGTATATATATATTTATTTAAAATTTTTTCACATTTGTCAGCCTAAGGAAAGTGGATTATTTTTTCTAATAAAACAGGCTATTATATAAAAGCCCTGTATGTCTTAAAAAAAAAAGAGACTCAAATGAAAAATGACTCAACACACAGCCATTAATGTCTAAACCGCTGGCAACAAAAGTGAGTACACCCCCTAAGTGAAAATGTCCAAATTGGGCCCAACTAGCCATTTTCCCTCCCCGGGGTCATGTAACTTGTTAGTGTTACAAGGTCTCAGGTGTGAATGGGGAGCAGGTGTGTTAAATGTGGTGTTATCGCTCTCACTCTCTCAAACTGGCCACTGGAAGTTCAACATGGCACCTCATGACAAAGAACTCTGAGGATCTGCAAAAAAGAATTCTTACCAAGACCCTGAAACTGAGCTCCAGCACGGTGGCCAAGACCATAGAGCGGTTTGACAGGACAGGTTCCACTCAGAACAGGCCTCGCCATGGTCGACCAAAGAAGTTGAGTGCACGTTCTCAGCATCATAAACTAGGGGTTGTCTTTGGGAAATAAACGTATGACTGCTGCCAGCATTGCTGCAGAGGTTGAAAAGGTGGGGGGTCGGCCTGTCAGTGCTCAGACAATACTCCGCACACTGCATCAAATTGGTCAGCATAGCTGTCGTCCCAGAAGGAAGCCTCTTCTAAAGAAGATGCACAAGAAAGCCCGCAGTCTGCTGAAGACAAGCAGACTAAGGGCATAGATTATATGTATGTCTGCGAGTGCACATGGTCTGTGAGTACCTGTGTATTGTGTTGTTGAGTATTAGTGTCAGGAAGTTAGTTGTTAGGTAATTTGGACAGGGTATAATCCCCAATTAAGTAGGTATGATGCCCAGCGGGTGTGGAGATTTGGTGTACATCTTGCAGCATGTATGCGTTCCTTGATCATCTGATTGAAGGCGAATACTGCTGTGCAAAATGTAAGCACATTGTTTCCCTGGAAGCCCAGGTTCTGAATCTAGGGAAGCAACTCTCAGCACTGAGAAGACCCTCCATACTAAAGGAGAGCCGGGAATGTACCCAGCAGGTACCGGCAGGGGCCAGCACAGAGGCGGGTGGAGACAAAGAGGTGCAGGCACTAGAAAAGAGTAGATGGGTGACAGTCAGGAAGGATAGAGGGGGAAGTGCCAGGGAGGCCAATCCTGGGCTGGAGCATCCCAATAAGTACGCTCCACTGAGAGAAATTGGGGAAACCGGTCAGGGACCAGCACTGCTGGAGCTGAGGGACTCTCCTAGCTGCCAGGGGGAAGAACTTCTCCAGTGAGAGTGGGGGAGAACCAAAGGGAAAGGATAGACAGATTCTGGTGGTAGGGGACTCAATTCTTAGAAGGACAGAGAGGGCAATCGGTGACAAAGACCTGAAGCACCGAACTGTATGCTGTCTACTGGGTGCTCGGGTTCAGTACATTACGGATCTGGTGGACATATTACTGGGAGGGGCTGGGGAAGACCCAGCTGTCATGGTGCTCGTTGGCACCAATGACAAAGTCAGAGGCAGATGGAGTGTCCTAAAGAACAATTTTAGGGACTTAGGCGTTAAATTGAGGAAAAGGACCTCCAAGGTAGTATTCTCAGGAATGCTACAGATACCTCGAGCCACACCAGAAAGGCAAAGGAGCTGGTGTAGTAAGGAGGTGTTTGGGTTCCTGGAGAACTGGGCTGACTTCTGTCGGTCACCAGTTCTATAGCAGGGACGGGCTGCATCTAAATGAGGAGGGTGCAGATCTCCTGGGAGTGAAGATGGCCAAAAAGTTAGAGGGGTTTTTAACCACTTCCATACCGGGCCTAATCTGGCATTCCTCTCTTACATGTAAAAATCATCATTTTTATTATAGAAAATTACTCCGAACCCCCAAACAATATGTATGTTTTTTTTTAGCAGACACCTTAGGGAATAAAATGGCGGTCATTGCAACTCTTTGTGTCGTACGGTATTTGAGCAACAATTTTTCAAGCTCACTTTATTTTTTTCATGAATTAAAAAATAACAAAACAGTAAAGTTAGCCCAATTTGTTTGTATAATGGGAAAGATAAAGTTACACCAAGTAAACAGATTCCCAACATGTCACATTTTAAAATTGCACACACTCATGGAATGGCGCCAAATTTCGGTACTTAAAAATCTCCATAGGCGACGCTTTCAATTTTTTTACAAGTTACCAGTTTAGAGTTACAGAGGAGGTCTAGTGCTCGAAATTTTGCTCTCGCTCTAACGCACGCGGTGATACCTCACATGTGTGGTTTGAACGGCATTTACATATGTGGGACTTACGTGTGCGTTCGCTTCTATGCACGAGCTACTGGGGACAGAGGTGCTTTAAAAAATTTTTTTTTATTGCTTTCCAGCCACGATTGTGGCTTTGTTTACAAGCGCGGCCCGGACGTGACATTATAACGTCGTGCCCGGGCCATCTGGTCACCGGAAATCTCTATGATCATCATCCAGCGGCTGATTCTTTCTCCGTGTCCCCAATGGCACAGGAGAGCCTGGAGAAGCACCAGAGGGCGGCGGGAGGAGGGGGATGTCCCCTCCCGTCGCCTGTAAGCACGATCTAGTGGCTGAACTACCGCTATGATCGTTCTTACGGTGCACAGAATCGCATCTGAAAAAGAGGATATCTAAATGATGCCTGTAGCTGCAGGCATCATTCTTATATTTCCACTGAAAGTCAAGTACGTCATATGACGTCCTTGGGCGGGAAGTGGTTAAACTAGGGGATGGGGGAAGGATCCAGAGGTAGAGATAGTCAGCAATTAACATATTCTAGAGGGTAGTATTGGGGGCATTAGTGGTAGGTTGACTAAAGCACATTAACCCGAGGTAAGTATAGTAACAAGTCCTATTTGCAATCTTGGAACACCCAATAAGAGGACAGTATGCGACCGGTCTAAGCTACGTGGCATGTTCACCAATGCCAGGAGCCCTGCGGACAAGATGGATGAACTAGAGATACTGTTGAACGAGGAGGATTTCGATTTTGTGGGAATTTCAGAGACCTGATTCAACAGCTCTTGTGATTGGCTGGCAACCATTCAAGGGATAGAGAGGGTCAAAAGGGGGGAGGGGTATGTCTATATATTAAGAATAATGTAAAAGTGAATGTGAGAGATGACATCAATAGGGGAGCTAGGGAGGAGGTGGAATCCTTACGGGTAGAGCTCCAAAGGGATGAAGCTAAGGGGAAAAGAATACTGGGTGTATGCTATAGGCTGAATTTCCAAAGCACCAACTTCCCTAAACTACGAACCTTGCTAGAAGATATAAATTGGGATAAAATCTTAGGAACAAAAAACACAGAGGAGAGATGGGTTTGCTTTAAAAGCATATTAAATAAGGGCATTAGCCAGTGCATCCGATTGGGAAATAAATTTAAAAGAGCAAACAAAAGTCCTGAATCGCTTAACTCCAATGTAAAAATGCATATAAAAAGAAAAGGAGAAGGCCTTCAAAAAATACAAGGCTGAGGGATCATCATCAGCATTCAGACTTTACAAAGAATGCAAGAAGATATGAAAGAGTGCAATTGGGGCAGCTAAGATAGAGCACGAAAGACTCATAGTGGAGGAGAGCAAAAAAATCCCAAGAAATTCTATAAACAGTAAAAAAGGGAGGACAGACGACATTGGCCCCATAAAGAATGAGGAGGGTGTCCGGGCTGGGCTCAGCTCTTCTTTCTCTGAGCTGGCCGCTCAGCTGTCGGCTAATTGCCAGCTCCCATCTCTCGCCACAGTTACTCAGCTGTTGTTAATATCCTGCTAGTCAGTCCTGCCTACTTAAGTCGCCCAGTCCGGAGGAGCTGTCTTTGCCTTGGTCAACACCACAAGAAACATCTCCTGCATTCCTGTTTAAAGACTGGCTTTGCTCACATCCCTTCTGGCTCCGGATCCTGCTTGCTGTTTTACTACTTTTACCCCTGACTTCTGGGTTGGCTGGGTTCCGGTTACTCAACTTTGGCTATGTTTTGACTCAGTTTGTTCTTTTTATTATTAAACAAGTGTGATTTAA
Source organism: Aquarana catesbeiana (assembly GCF_042186555.1). Lineage (NCBI taxonomy): Eukaryota > Metazoa > Chordata > Amphibia > Anura > Ranidae > Aquarana > Aquarana catesbeiana. The sequence continues at coordinate 412,770,375 of NC_133325.1, forward strand.
CTGTACTTCTGTCTCGGTCTGATTTCATGGTTTCTGACAGAGGGACATATGGTTACAAAGGATGGGGAGATGGCGAAGGTATTGAATTTATTCTTCTCAGTCTTCACGAGGGAATCAGCAGGCTTCAGTAACCAAAACTGCAGTGTTTGTCCTTATGACACATCACAGGAAGCACCCTCATGGCTAACACAGGACAGAATTAGAAATATACTTGGGAAACTTAACATTAATAAATCACCGGGTCCAGATGGTTTGCACCTGAGGGTACTTAGGGAACTCAGTCAAGTAATTGCCAGACCATTGTTCCTAATTTTTACTGACAGTCTGGTACCATCTGATTGGAGAAAAGCCAATGTAGCACCAATATTTAAAAAAGGGCCAAAATACATCCTTGGGAATTACAGACCGGGTAGCCTAACATCAATACTATGCAAGCTCTTGGAGGGGACAATAAGGGACTATATACAAGATTTTAGTAATGAAAACGGTATCATTAGCAGTAATCAGCATGGATTCATGAAGAATCGTTCTTGCCAAACCAATCTATTAACCTTCTATGAGGAGGTGAGCTACCATCTACATAAAGGTGGGCCCTAGACGTGGTGTATCTGGATTTTGCAAAAGTATTTGACAGAGTTCCCCATAAACGTTTACTGTACAAAGTAAGGTCCATTGGCATGGACCATAGGGTGAGTACATGGATTGAAAACTGGCTACAAGGGGGAGTTCAGAGGATGGTGATAAATGGGGAATACTTTGAATGGTCAGGGGTGGGAAGTGGGGTCCCCCCGGGTTCTGTGCTGGGACCAATCCTGTTAAATTTGTTCATAAACAACCTGGAGGATGGGGTAAACAGTTCAATATCTGTATTTGCGGAGGACACTAAGCTAAGCAGGGCAATAACTTCTCTGCAGGATGTGGAAACCTTGCTAGAAGATCTGAACAAATTAATGGTGTGGGCAACTACATGGCAAATGAGGTTTAATGTAGAAAAATATAAAATAATGCATTTGGGTGGCAAAAATATGAATGCAATCTACTCACTAGGGGGAGAACCTTTGGGGGAATCAAGGATGGAAAAGAACCTGGGGTCCTAGTAGATGATGCAATGCCAAGCTGCTGCTAACAAAGCAAACAGAATAGTGGCATGCATTAAAAAGGGGATTAAATCCAGGGATAAATCGATAATTCTCCCACTCTACAAGACTTTGGACCGGCCTCACCTGGAGTATGCTGTCCAGTTCTGGGCACCAGTCCTCAGGAAGGATGTACTGGAAATGGAGCGAGTACAAAGAAGGGCAACAAAGCTAATTAAAGGGTCTGGAGGATATTAGTTATGAGGAAAGGTTGGGAGCACTGAACCTATTCTCTCTGGAGAAGAGACGCTTGAGAGGGGATATGATTTCAATTAACAAATACCATACTGGTTACCCCACAATAGGGCTAAAACTTTTTCGCAGAAGGGAGTTTAATAAGACACGTGGCCTCCAGCCTAGCTGCCCACAGACTGGGCTCCCTCATCCCTCCCAGTGTACCCCCCCCCTTTTTACCTCTTAATCTTTCTTTCTCCCTAGCTATGGTGTGCTGGGATCCTTTACTATATTCTCACCTTTGAAATTTAGAAAATGGAAAAATAAATAGGTAGGCCAGAGACGAATCTTTACAATGTCACCCCTTAGTTGCCACATTGCAGGCACTATATCCACATAGATTATATACTGGATTTGATATGTATGATCTAAAATCTCAATGTATCTGTTGTGTGGCGGACTACAAACCGTTAACGTGATAACCTGGAATCGCCTGTTGAGATTTTAATAAAATATTTGAAAAAAATAAATAAGACACGTGGCCACTCATTAAAATTAGAAGAAAAGAGGTTTAACCTTAAACTGTGTAGAGGGTTCTTTACTGTAAGAGCAGCAAGGATGTGGAATTCCCTTCCACAGGCGGTGGTTTCAGCGGGGAGCATCGATAGTTTAAAAAAACGAGTTCATAAGCACCTGAACGACTGCAACAAACAGGGATATACAATGTAATACCGACATATATTTACACACATAGATTGGACTTGACGGATTTAACGCCACCTACTATGTCACAATGATTACTGGGACCATGTCCTGTGGTCTGATGAGACCAAGATAAACTTATTTGGTTCAGATGGTGTCAAGAATGTGTGGCGGCAACCAGGTGAGGAGAACAAAGACAAGTGTGTCTTGCCTACAGTCAAGCATGGTGGTGGGAGTGTCATGGTCTGGGGCTGCACGAGTGCTGCCGACACTAGGGAGTTACAGTTCATTGAGGGAACCATAAATGCCAACATGTACTGTGACATACTGTCAGAATGTTTATACTGTAATATTAAACAGTTTTATATTTATGAAAATAAGCAAGGGTCTATGATTAGGGAGATCCTTGCTTACTTATTTCCACAAATCAACAAAATAACTCAAATTTGTTTATTCACTCTAACTTGAATGAAGACAAGAGGAGTACAAATATATTATATATATATATATATATATATATATATATATATATATATATATTTACTAAAAATCAGTGCAAAATAATATCAAAATATAACTGGTGACAAGCAAATAATATGGATCAACATTTCAATAATGTGGATGATACAGATAATGAGGACATTAACCACAAGATCTTGTTTTAAAACATCAATGTAACAAAACTGAGTAATTTCTTTAAGAGTGATTGATTATATAATCAGTGGCTCAATAGAATGTGAAAACAACAAGGTGTTGACTTTGACACGTGCCCTTTCTCAGATAAAAGACATTTACAATCTCAGATTATTTTAACGGCACATGGACAAATTTGTTGTTATACCATGTTCGGAGTTGGTGATTTTACCAGACTTACATTTAAAGGTAAAGATAATTTCCAATAAATTATTTTAATTAAAACATACATCATCATTAAACTATTTACTAGAACCTGAAATCGGCTTCAATGGAATGATACAAAGATGTGTATCCCTCTCTTTGATTTAAAAAGCAAAACAATTCATACTGCAGTTAGAATTATATTTCAATTCAAATCTAAAGGCTACAAGGGCTAATTAGTTTAGTTATATGTATGTTCAATTTACTACAGATAATTCAAAATGTATACTTTACCAGAAACCCCAAATCTTTTGTCTGAGAGATGTTAGCTGTTTGTTCCAATGGACACCTCTTCCTTCCTTCCTTGATTTTTCCGTTCCCCCCTCTCTCAATCTATTCTCAAACTCTTATCCCCCAAATAAAATAGGCATGGATGTGCTTTCCACGTAATCAATGCCATCAAATGACATCTTATTCGCTATGTAACCATGGCACAGCTGACTAAGGGTGCAGTATTGGACCTTTCCACATAGCTACCAAAAGGGGGCAGTATTGGATTAAAAATGATTTTGGAACTTTCCTTAAAATGTCAAGATATCACTTCAAATAACCTTTGACCTGAGCCTTAAACAAATATAACAGGGTGGTCTAATATTTTGACATTGGTCAGACTTCTCGTCTCTTCGTAGAATATATTGCTTTAATTAAGTCTGAACAATGCAATTAGCTTTTACTCCAAATACCTTTGGTAGTAAGGTAATTGTTTTCTCATGACTATTTTACATGTATTTTCACTCGTATATACATACTAATATGTTTCAATGAAACAATATATAATGAATATATGTTGGATATTATAAAGTATATAAACCAAAATATGTAAGATTATTCAATTAAGAAGGCATAGTATTGCCCCATACAATGTAATAATAATAATACAATAGACATTATTGCTAATATAATTACTTGAAATTAATAATACTTGTTTATAAGGCAACTTTTAAATAAGCCCCTTTTTCTTTTTAGTAATGAGAGAAAAAAAAAATCACAGTCTCTATTCATTGTTCTAGTTGAGACATGAGTCATCAATCTCACTATACACATTCTGGCACCATGGCCAGTCCTATGTCGTCTGGTTGTCTGAGATCCTCACAATTTATGTCCTGAGAATAGGTGATAAGACTTTAAAAAATTTCTCGTAAGAGACTATTCACAAGCAATGAACTGGCATTCACCTTTTTAAAAAACAGAACAAGATGCCTTCCAAGATGTCCATGAAACCTTATATAAAATAATATGTATAGGCCTTAGAAATGATTTTTTTTTTTTTTAACATCAATAGTTCTGACAATACTGAAGCAATAATTAAGCAGAGCATGATCCCCTCCCTTTGGTGACTGGGCGTCAGGGCAGAATTCCAACATGATAAAGACCCCAAACACACCTCCAAGACTACCACTGCCTTGCTAAAGAAGCTGAGGGTAAAAGTGATGGACTGGACAAGCATGTCTCTAGACTTAAACCCTATTGAGCATCTGTGGGGCATCCTCAAACGGAAGGTGGAGGAGCGCAAGGTCTCTTATGCCTCCTTTCCACTGAGCGGATCGGTTTGGGTCGGTACAGTTTAAATGGCCTAGAATGGTCCGGTCTATTCTGGTGAGCAAATCCACTGCAAGTGGGACCACAAGGGGCCATACAGGGTTTAGAAACAATGCCTCAGCATAGCACAGCAGAGGGTTTTCTGTCAGCCAATCAGTGGAATGTATCGTAGCTCCGCCCTAACCGAACTGTTCCATTTTCTATGGCCCCACATCTGAAGCAGGACCCTGAATGGAGCAGTACGGTTCAGTTGTATGGGCCGCTTTCATAATGGAAACACCCAAAATAGCATACCGAACCGCTCAATGGAAACGAGGCATAACATCCACCAGCTCTGTGATGTCGTCATGGAGGAGGACTCCAGTGGCAACCTGTGAAGCTCTGGTGGCCACACAAAATATTGATACTTTGGGCCCAATTTGGACATTTTCACTTAGGGGTGTACTCACCTTTGTTGCCAGCAGTTTAGACATTAACCACTTAAGGAACAAGCCTCTGAGATTTGTTGTTTACAAGTTAAAAACAGTTTTTAGTGCTAGAAAATTACTTAGAACCCCCAAACATTATATATTTTTTTTTCTAACACCCTATAGATTAAAATGGCAGCCATTGCAATACTTTCTGCGACATCGTATTTGCGCAGCGATCCTACAAGCGCACTTTTTTGGGAAAAAATACACTGTTTTTAATTAAAAAATAAGACAACGGTAAAGTTAGCCCATTTTTTTTTTATATTGTGAAGTATAATGTTACGCCGAGTAAATTGTTACCCAACATGTCACGATTCAAAACTGCGCCCGCTCATGGAATGGCGACAAACTTTTACCCTTAAAAAATCTCCATAGACGACGTTTAAAAAATTCTACAGGTTGCATGTTTTGAGTTACAGAGGAGGTCTAGAGCTAGAATTATTGCTCTTGCTCTACCGATCATGGCGATACCTCAAATGTGTGGTTTGAACACCGTTTTCATATGCGGGCGCTTCTGCATGCAAGCTTGTCGAGATGGGGTGCGTTTAAAAAAAAAAATGTTTCTTATTTATTTTACCTTTTATTTTTTACACTGTTTAAAAAAAAAAAAAAAATGTCACTTTTATTCCTATTACAAGGAATGGAACATCCCTTGCAATAGAAAAAAAGCACGACAGGACCTCTTAAATATGAGATCTGGGGTCAAAAAAACCACAGATCTCATTTTTACACTAAAATGCAATTAAAAAAAAAAAAAAAAAATTGTCATTTAAAAAAAATGTCCCTTTAAGAGCTGTGGGCGGAAGTGACATTTAGAGGTAACTTCTGCCCTGCATTGTTATGGAGACGGGTGGGGGCCATCTTCCCCTCACTCGTCTCCATACCTAACAACAGGAGACAGGACGCGATCGCCTCCACCGCTGCCGATGGCTCCGGTAAGCGGCGGGGGGGCCCTCTCCCGGCGCCGATAAAAGGGATCTCGCGAATCTGCCGCAGAGACCACTTTTATCTTGTAGCGGACCGACCGCTGAAGAAGAAGATCCCGGGGTTATGGCAGCTAGCTGCTGCCATAATAACGATATCCTCCTTCAAACAGCTGACGTAAAACTGTTATACAAGCTGTACACTCACTACTTTACATTGTAGCAAAATGTAATTTCTTCAGTGTTCTCACATGAAAAGATATAATAAAATATTTACAAAAATGTGAGGGATGTGCTCACTTTTGTGAGATACTGTATATCATTGGCATTCATAAAGTATTCAGACCCCCTTCACTTTTTTCAATTTTGTTATGCTGCAGCTTGGTATTACATAGTCAAAGTTATTGTTAAATAGGAATTCCAGCTTTTCCTCTCCAAAATAACAGATGCATTGTGTAGGTGATTGAATCACAAGACACTGTCAGTTTGTGTGTAACTTACCTCCTTTAGCTGCATATAGCAGGTTTCTGTGTCTGTGATGTCACTCCTGCGCCTGGCTGAATTTTAGAGTGATCTGACTTCCTGCTTCCTTCGCCAGTCCTGATACTACATCTCCCATGAACCTTTGAGCCACTGTAGTTTCAGGGCGGGCTATGGGACTCACCAGTTCCAGGGAGTTGATATACGTGGGTCTTAGGGTGTGGGCGTTTCTGGGCCTTCATGTGGTTGGTGAAAGGGGAGCAATGGAATCTGAACTCTGTACAGTAAACAGTGTGCTGTCACGCAGGTAGGAAACAAGCACAAAGTGTAACTATTACAAACCATCTCCTGGACAAGAAATGTGCAATCGTAGACATAAAGAGCACACAGAAAGACTGATCACTTGATCATGTGTTTTTCTGGTCAGATTTAATTCTTTATAACTTGTTCCCGTCGGCTCTATAGCCGAATGACGGCTACAGCACGGACCTACGTTGCCAGGAGGCTGTCAATAGATGTGCTCCCCTTTGCACGCTCCCCGGCGCGTGCTGTGTTCACAGAGTCAATGAAAATTCATCATTGTCAATTGCGGCCCCTTACCACGTGATCAGCTATCAGCCAAGCGTGAGAACAAAAAGCCGATCACCGACTTCTGTGTAAGGGACATCGGTCCCGAAGAGGAAGAGGCACAGCCGCCTCATCTGTGCCAACCAGTACCGCCTGCCAGGGCCCACACAGTGCATATCAGTGCCCAGCAGTGTATATTAGTGCCACCAATCAGTGCCAACTATCAATGCCCACGAGCACCACCCATCAATGCCCACCAGTGGTGCTAATCAATGCCTCATCAGTACCACCTAGCAGTGCTGCCTATCAGTGTCCCCTACCAGTGCCCATCACTGCCACCTATCAGTGCCCATCAGTACCAGCTATCATTGCCACCTAATAGTGCCCTTCAGTGCCACCCATCAGTGCAACCTCTGTGCCCACCAGTGATGCCTCATCAGTGCCGCCTTATCAGTGCCCCATCAGTGCAGCCTCAGAGTACATCAATGAAGGATAAAAATTACCTGTTTGCAAAATTTTATAACAAAATTGTTTTGTATTTTTATTCAAAATGTTGGTCTTTTTTCATTTTTTTAACAAAAAATAAAAACCTCAGAGGTGATAAAATACCACTAAAAGAAAGCTCTTTTTGTAGGGAAAAAAATGATAAAAATGTCATTTGGTAACAGTGTAGCATGACCGCGCAATTGTCATTCAAAATGTTTAGGTGCCCATTAAGCAAGTGGTTAACATAGAAACATTTTGTAAAAGTTGAAGGCATGATTTGTAATGGGTGACTGACTCCACATAGTGTAATTTAAAGCAGAACTTCACCCAAAAGAGGAAATTCCACCTTTCCTCCTCCTCTCCTACAAGTGAAATAAAACTTTTGGGGGGCGGGTATCTGGTTCTGAGAGGAACCCACTTCCACTTCTGTTCGGATTGTCATGGCAGATCCAGCAAAAGTTTTCCTTTGATACCTCGTTTTACTTTTGGTGTGGAGTTGCCCTTTATATTCATATCAGACACTAATTCTGGATGAGGGTCTGGTGTGGATAATAAAAGGGGAACATCACACTTTATATTTGCGGCAGGGTTCCTCTTTATGATCATAGAAGCCCCTGGTATGAATATTAACCACCTCACAACTCTGCCATAGCTGAAAGACGGCTACAGCTTGGCTCTCTTATTTTGGTAGAGCGTCCATTGACGCCCTCCCAGAACACGCCTCCCACCAGCCTCCTGGGGTGCGCATCGGGGGCACTCTGACTGCTATGTCCTTTGCACACAGCTAATCACAGATCAAGGTAAAAGGCCAATCACAGCTGCCCTTTACTATGTGATCAGCTGTAACCAATTACAGCTGATCACGTTAACAAACTGGCCGGTTATCGGCTTTCCTTACCTTACACACTATCACTGTGTGAGGAAAGGAGAGCCAATAACCAGCAAGGCTCACAGGGCACTGATCATCAGTGCAGCCTCATGAGGGCACATCAGTGAAGAAGAAAAATTACTTATTTGCAACATTTTATACAGAAACTGAGAAATTTTTCTCAAAATGTTTGGTCTTGTTTCATTTGTTTAGCAAATCATAAAATACCACAACGGTAATTAAATACCACCAAAAGAAAGCTCTAGTTAATTGAAAAAAAAAAGAGATAAAAAATTAATAGGAGTACAGTGTTTTATGACTATGCAATTGTCATTCAAAATGCAACAGCAATTAATGCTGAAAATTGGCCTGGGTGGGAAGGGGGTGAAAGTACACAGTATTGAAGTGCTTAAAGGGGAACATCACACTTAAATTTGAGTTTCCCTTTATATTCATATTAGACAATATTTCTGGATGAGGATCTGGTATAACAATAAAGGGGAACCCCACACAGTTTTTAATTTTTAACATTGAGTTCCCTTTTATAATCATAGCAGACCATAATACTAGATGAGGGTCAGATATGAATATTAAGGGTAAACCCACCAATTTTTTTGTAAGCTGCAGAGCTCCCCTTTATATTAATTTCCAACACTAATGCTGGATGTGGGTCTGGTATGGATATTAAAGGGTGACACCACACTTTCGTTTTGCAGCGGAGTTACCTTTCAAATTCATAGCAGACATTAACCCTGGATGAGGGTCTGGATTAGATAGTTCCCTTTTATAATCCTAGCAGACCTTAATTCTACAATACAGAATACTTTATTAATCCCAAAGGGAAATTGTTACGACACAGACACACTTAACAAAGACAATACAAGATCACAATAAACTGAACAAGATGCAAAATACACAAAATTAACCCCAAATGAAATTAAAACTACACTACAAATAAATAAAACATCCATACCATTAAAATACAACATAGAATAAATAACACAGATCAAAATAACAGTCAAATTACCAAATACAAATAATACACCACTTTCTCTTCCTCCACCCCAATTATTAACCAACACAATACCAACATACTATAAAAACACAAAATCCTGATCATAAACCAGAATAAAATCTTCACCTCCAGCCCTCACAGAAAAGAATTAGATATCTTAATCGCCACAGGCAAAAGTGATTTCCTGTTTTGCTCTAAGGTACATCGTGGGTGTCATAGGTGTGCACCCCAAAGCTCAAACACATATGCGTGTGTGTGCATGTGTGTATACTGACGGTGTCAGTAGTGCAGTGGACAGTGTCAGTACAGTAGAGATTGGTATCACTAGGGCAGTGGATGGTGTTAGTAGTTTTTATTTTTTTACAATTTAATTTTTTTGTTTACATTTTTTTTTTTTTTTAGGAGCCCTGGTAGGGGGCTTTTGTAAAATATTAGTGGTTTAAAAGTAGGGGAAATCTGCACCACACGGGGTGATTAGGGTGTGCCTGGGCACACCCTGTGCGCACGCCTATGGTGGGTGTAACAATCTGTCACTGATGGTACTCTGCAGACTGACCAGCGTATTGTGGAGTGGGTGGGAAGAGTTGTCTAAGATTGAACGTAACTTGAACAACATTCTCCTCTCCAACACTGTAAAAGACTCCAATTCCAATCAAACAACATCACTGGCCTTGCAAATTAGTTTGTTGAGTCTGTTGGTGTCTGACACCCTAAGCCCGCTTCCCCAGCAGAGGAGAGAACTCTCTCTAATCTTTATCCTCAGGTCCCTCTGAATCACTTTTAACTCTTCCCAATTACCCACTCTAAATGCCATCTTCTTGGAGTTAAGAATATCAGTCATATCCCTAGTTACCCACGATTTATTATTTGAATAACAACGAACAATTCTTGTTGGAACAATATAATCTACACAGAAATTAATATATGTTATGCACTCAGTAAGCCCAGCAATGTTCCTTCCATGTGGCTCACAGAGTGCATTCCAATCTGTTGCCTCAAAATATCTGTGCAATAACTTAAAGGACTCCTCAGACCATCGCTTCACTGATCTGGTGGTCGCAGATGGTCTCCTAACCACTTCAGCCCCGAAAGAATTTACCCCCTTCCTGACCAGAGCACTTTTGCAATTCGGCACTGCATTGCTTTAACTGACAATTGCACAGTCGTGTGACGTAGTACCCAAACAAAATTGACATCCTTTTTTTCCCACAAATAGAGCTTTCTTTTGGTGGTATTTGATGGCCTCTGCAGTTTTTTAAAAGCATTATTTTGTACTTTTTGCTATAATAAATATCCCCCCCCTTTTTTTTTTTTTTTTAAAAAAAAGCAAATTTTTTTCTCAGTTTAGGCCAATATGTATTCTTCTACATATTTTTGGTATAAAAAAAAAAAAAAAAAAAAGCGTATATTGATTGGTTTGCGCAAAAGTTATAGTATCTACAAAATAGGGGATAGTTTTATAGCATTTTTATTATTTTCTTTTTTTACTAGTAATGGAAGCGATCTGCAATTTTTATCGTGACTGCGACATTATGGCAGACATATCGAACAATTTTGACACCATTGGAATTAATACAGCAATCAATGCTATAGAAATGCATTAATTGCTGTAAAAATGTCACTGGCAGTGAAGGGGTTAACACTAGAGGGCGATCTAGGGGTTAACTGTGTTCCCTGGGAGATGATTCTAACTGAAGGAGGAGGGACTAACTACAGGAAGTGACAGATCGTGGTTCCTAGCTAATAGGAACCACGATCTGTCACTCCTGTCAGAACAGAACAGGGAAGTGTGTGTTTCACACACTCGCCCCTGTTCTGTGTCTCCTGGTCACGATTGCTCGTGGCCGGCGGTCATCGCGACTGTCAGCCACGAGCATTGGCACCCATGCTGTGCAGCGGGCGTGCGCACCTGCTATCCCGACCCCACATATAGCTACGACGGCTCTCGCAGGGGAGCCAACCTGCCGCAGTATAACTGCGGCGGTTGGTCGGGAAGCAGTTTACCATAGGCACATAACAAGGATTGAGGTAGACCAAATTATGATCTGATATGCCAAAAGGTGGAAGAGGAGAAGAGCTATATGCATTCTCCACATTGGCATACAGCAAATCCAGGTCCTATACAAGGTTCTGGTATGGAAAGGGGAACGCCACACATTAGTTTTGCAGCAGTTACACCCTTAAAAATCATAGCAGACATTAAAGTTTTTGTAAACTCTGTTACACCACTTGTACCTACAGGTAAGCCTATAATAAGGCTTACCTGTAGGTACTGCAAATATCTCCTAAACTTGCAGCTTAGGAGACATTCCCTATATGCTCTGCTGCCAACGTCATCGGTGCATGCGCACTGAAGAAATGGGCTGCTGGTGCCATTTCTTCAGTACCCATGCCGTGACTGGCGGCACCCACGTGGGAGTGACATCATTGCGGCTCTGGCCAGTCACAGCGCCAGAGCCCAAGAACCCAGAAGTAACTCCGGTGAAAGATGTCGGCCGTGGGAGCGGAGTGCAAGCGGCACTGCAGGGCATTGTTCTAAGGTAAGTATTTCATAATGAGCTAGTATGCAATGCATACTAGCTCATTATGCCCTTGTCTTGCAGGGTTTGTTTGTTTTTTGGTTTATGTTTTTTTTCAGGGATTTGCCGTCAAACCAGGAAAAAATAAGAGCTCCAATAGTGTAAAACCTATTTTATTAGAAATCACCACAATAAAACTACAGGCTTAACCTCTTACATTATATAGAGCAATCATCCTTGCACCCGGAACGTTGTATTGCACTACAGTCCTCACTCCACTGTAACATGCAGGCCTCTCACCACCATTCCAGGTGTCTCGTGTGACTTGACGTCACTTCCTAACGCTCCACCTCAACATACGTTTCACCGTGATGTCTTTAAAAGGCACCTGATCACCGATGACAGGTGACCCTGCCCCTCTGTTTATTTACCATCAGCACGCGGAACCGAAGCAGTCAATTGGCAGGTGCCTAGCACCACTCAAATAACAAAGAGGCGGGTCACCTGCTGGCATCGGTGACCCCATCCCTTTATTTAAGGGCAGTGGGAACTGGACAAGGCAGTCGCTGGGAGGCAAGCGACAGGTGTGGAGCTTTACCTTTTTTTTTTTTTCAGGTCGGCGGCGTTGATTGTGGTTGATGCTGGATTTACTTCGAGGGGACATTGTTTTTGTTTTTTTTAATAAAGGACATGTCAAAAAACTGTAATCCTACCCATTCACCAAAAAAAGTGTTAAAAATAAAAAGAATGTACCCCATACACATTTACAAAGGAGGAGAGGCCAGGATCTGGGGGCCCCCCTTGTTAAACATGGGGATTGGAATAGTATTAAATAAAAAAAACACTAATTTCAGAATTCGTTTTATATCTTCGGCATTGGTTATGTATATTCATAATAGGACTGGGAGGCCATGGCATCCTTAACAACCATGAGTCGTCTGTTGTCAGCAAGATTCCCTGTTGACAGCAGTATGTAAAAAACACAATTGCCGGCATTAAAATGTTTTTTTTTTTTTTTTTTACATCAGCGTGTGGGTCCCCCCCTCAATCCATACCAGGCCCTTAAGGGAAACCCCACATCTAAAAAAATATATATAATGACGTGGGGTCCCCCCAATCAGTACCTGGCCCTTCGGGTCTGGTATGGGTTTTAAGTGGAACCCAACACCAGAATTAAAAAAAAAAAAAAAAAAAAAAAAAAAAAAAAAGACATGGGGTCCCCCAAAATCCATGTCAGACCCTTATCTGAGCATGCAAGAAAGGACTTTACCTGCAAAAAGTTGTGCATTATTTTTTTTTTTTTGACAAAAAATGGAAATTAAATGGAGCTTAGAGCCACTCTGGACACGTGCCATTACTTGTTCAATTACATCCACACAAAAGAGCATAGCAGGAGGGAATTGCTCACTAAGAGCCCTTTCACATGGGCGGTCCCCGCTCAGGTCCGCCTGTCAGTTTTTCAGGCAGAACTGATCGGACCCTCCATTCACCCTTATGGAGCGGCAGATGTCAGCAGTGATATGTCCACTGACATCTACTGCTATCCGATCCTGTCCACCAAATCCAGACGGATGGTGACCCGATTTTTGGAGGATTGGGTGAAAGCGGACAGGCAGTCCGTTTTCACCCGCTTTCCTCACAGTACACACCTCCTGTATTAGAGTGCTAACACTCTGGTCCCAACTCCAGCTAATACTTCATAAGCAGTTACAGAAAACTTCTCCTCCTAGGATAAGATTTTACATTAATAAAAGCAGACCACTGTAAACACTCCTGTCAGTGGTAAATAGTTTGTCTGATCTTTGTAATGTTCTGTTAAAAAACAGACTTATTGGATGGATCAGGTGAAAATAGGAGAGTCAAAAAGAAAAAAACTAATGCAGCCATGACATCTAAGAATTGGTAAGATGTAATAGAATAAATGGTTTGGGTTTGAGGCTGGGTTCACAATTTGCATTGCAGGAGATTGTGACCGGCTCTCTATGGAGCAGATTCACACATCTCCAGAGCGGCTCCGGTGCGAATTGCACAGGAGTCCTGTGCGTCTCTTGCTCTGTTTCAGGTCTGAAATAGGACCTGAACTGGTGAATGGAGAGCCGCTCCGTGCTCTAGTGTGAACCCAGGCTAATAATCTAAGACTGAGACAACAGGTTCAACTACCATAATGAACCACTTGAACTCTTTCCACTGGATAGAGCCCAGCAATTTTCAGAGTGAAAATCTTTTGACTGACCCAATTGTCATTCTCGCCCATTCTATTTTTTTCATGATCAGGGAATGTCTTTAGGTTTAGCAGGTCACTTTTTACCCAAAGGAAAATGGCGAGACATGGAGTATCAAGTGCGACAACGCCAACGCTTTTGCGCACAGAAGCAAACATACTAACATTTGCAAGCCTAATGCATGAAGCTGCAACTTCGGGCATACAGGAGTCTGGGGTGTGAGAAATCTTTTGCTGTATCCGAGTCCTCTCCATTCCAGTCTATGGCTGCCTCATCAAAGGAAGGCATATTGTGATCAGGCTCTGGTAGAGACAGTGGAGATAAAGAAAAAGCCTGGCATTTTGGCGCCCTGAACACGGATACCTATATTAAAAGCCTTCAGTTGTTTGAGAAATTGTGAGATAGTTGCAGAAATATCTGCCTATGTCAGGTAGGTGGTTTGATACATTCCTGAAATAAAACTAGAGCCGGATGCAGACCAGTGGTTAAAATCAGATCCTGCTCCGATGCAAGGGCAGTGTCGTCACTCTGAGGTTGAGTGTTCTACGGCCATTTGGCAGAGTGAATGCTTTCCCTTCGTTTTTGCTGTAGCTTCCCCTATATCTATGGGTGATGGATAACTCCCTGCCGAATAGGGCGCAGAATATAAGGTAAGCTTGTCTGGAAGGAAAACGCAGCAACCCAGGTGCAGACCAGTCAGTCAATCTTTGTCGCAATAGGGCAGAAGAAAGGGCCTGAATACCTTTTATAAGCACTAGACATAAGGGACAGTAAAGTGTGTAACCTGTGGTATGATGCAACACTGGTCATCCACCTGAGACTAACCTCTTAGTAGTTGCGTTTTATCGCCAAGTTTAAAACATTTACGATGTAAAGTAAAAGACATTCAGAGATACAGGATGACCCTTTGTTACATGTCCATGACACTGGTCCCTATGAAAGATCAAGGCCTCACCCATCACGGTGGGTATACCCCTGAAGGGGTCTTCAAGGTCTGGGTTCTGTAGGGATGGACCATGACCTGGCCCTGTAAAGAACCCTGCGGCTAACTACATGCACTGCACAAAGTATCAAGGTGAGAAACATTGCAGGATCCAGTGCCTGATGCCACATACAGGTTTATCCCCATGGTGAGGGGTCCAGATAGGACTCTCGGGTTTTACTGAGGTTGCACTGATTCAGATGCACTGCTTCTATTGTTGTATTAGAAGGCAGTGAAGTGGATTGAAGAATCCAAAAATAAAACTAGTTAAGATGAGAATGATTTCTCTGTAAGGGAGAAGAGGTCTATCACCTTATGACACTAGTACACTGAGGACTCACGGAGTGGGATACAGGTATAAAAAGGTGTCCAGGGAGGCAGTCGTCAAAAGCTTTGCCAGTGTCCAATTGCCTGAAGGTATGAGAATATAACCCAGGGGCTATGAATACTTAGCCTGTGTCCTGTACTGTACGATTACAAGATAGTTACAGTGCCTTGAAAAAGTATTCACATCCCTTGAAATTTTCCACATTTTGTCATGTTACAACCAAAAATGTACTTTATAGGAATTTTGTGATAGACCAACAGAAAGTGGTACATAATGGTGAAGTGGAAGGAAAATGGTTTTCAACATTTTTGCAAATAAAAAGGTGTGAAAAGTGTGGCGTGCATTTGTATTCAGCCCCCTTTACTCTGTACCCCTACCTAAAATCTAGTGGAACCAATTGCCTTCAGAAGTCACCCAATTAGTAAATATAGTTAACCTGTGTGTAGTTTAATCTCAGTATAAAGCTGTTCTGTGAAGCCCTCGGAGGTTTGTTAGAGAACCTTAGTGAACAAACAGCATCACGAAGGCCAAGGAACACACCAGACAGGTCAGGGATAAAGTTGTTGAAAATTTTAAAGAAGGGTTAGGTTATAAAAAAAAATCCAAGCTTTGAACATCTCACAGAGCATTGTTCAATCCATCATCCCAAAATGGAAAGGGTATGGCACAACTGCAAACCTACCAAAACATGGCCGTCCACCTTAAAGTGGTGTTGCGGCCGAAATTATACTTTTTAAATAAAAATACCCCTATAATACACAAGCTTAATGTATTCTAGTACAGTTAGTCTGTAAACTGAGGTCTGTTTTGTTTATAGCAGTAGTTTGTTATTTTACAAACTTACAGCAGGCCGTGGCCATCTTAAGTGTGGGCATCTGAAGCCAGACTATATTTCTTCCTGGATCTCATCCTTGCAGATCTCGCACATGCTCAGTGCAGCACAAGCAGTGTAATAGGTTTCAGGCAAGGTTTCCATAGCAACGACAGTGTGAGAGGAAGTTGCCGCCCCTTCCCAGAAGGCATTGCAAACAGGAAATAATGCGATGGGCCGCGGCCAGGGAGGAGGAAGTAAAAAATGAATACAGCAGATATACAGTAGGTGCTGAGAAATTCTTTTTTAAAATATCCAATTCGTTTACAGTGCAGTTTAGTGAGGGATGCTGAAGAGTTGTAAAAGTGGGTGGAACTACACTTTAACTGACAGGTCAAGCAAGGAGAGCATTAATCAGAGAAGCAGCCAAGAGGCCCATAGTAACTCTAGAGGAGCTACAGAGATCCACAACTCAGGTGGGAGAATATGTCCACAGGACAACTATTAGTCGTGCACTCCACAAATCTGGCCTTTATGGAAGAGTGGCAAGAAAAAAGCCATTGTTGAAAGAGCCATAAGAATTCCTGTTTGCAGAAGCCACGTGGAAGAAGGTGCTCTGGTCAGAGGAGACCAAAACTGAACTTTTTGGCCTAAAAGCAAAACACTATGTGTGGCGGAAAACACTGCACATCGCCCTGAACACACCACCCCCACTGTCCATTTGACGGTGGGCGCGCAACTAGTTAAAAGAAAATACCATGTATTATAATCCTTGTTGCCTCCCCTGCTTACCAAAGTTTTGCTGTGCAGCAATAACACCAAACATATTTCTCTCAGCACAGGTTTAACATGGCAAAAATTATTTTATTCTTAGATAAATAAACATCCTTAGAAGACGTAGTCTTTATTAATAATGAAAATTATGCAATAATTGGCAATAAATACATAACAGAAATTGTATCTAAAAAGAAACTTTATTGCTGTCTGTGCAGAGATTTTTTACATGCATTCAATGCAGACAAGCACAATACTTAAAAAAAAAAAAAAAAAAAAAAAATCTTTAATCCTCTGTGTTTATTAATATGGATTACAGAGGACTGGAACAAGGGTGCTTGTGTTTTTGACAGTCAAAAGGGTTAATGGCCTTTTTTTTTTTTGCCAAAAGAAGACAGGCAGGATTTAGAACGTAAACAAAAATGAACACAAAAATAAAACAGCTAGTTTTGGGTACAGATGAAATGTAGGACATGTCCTGACACTCACCTATTTGGTAAGGTGAACACTTTAGCCCTTGCAGAAAGGATGCCTTGATCCCACTGAATCATTGCACAAGTGTTTGGCCAGAGTCATTTTACTAAAAACATTCCAGAGAAAGAGAAATTCGCCATTTGATAGTCTGTTGCCAGTTGATAATCCTACAACCATTCACCAGCAGATGGAGATTTCGACATAGCGCTTACATACAAACCACTTCTCTGCTGGGCACACTAGTGTATACGTTTCAAAAACAAAACATCTGGACAATGCACCAGATAAAAGTTTCCATAAACATACTGTTTCAGTATGACTGGAGAACTCTAGCCCCATTAGTGCATTGTGTCTCTCTGGTGAGAGAAACACAAATATGTACAAGTTTATGTGTAGGTGTTTGTGTGCTCCTGTGCGTCCCACTGCCCATTCCTTTCCAGGATATTTTATCAGTCTCCGGTGACCTGTGTGGCTGATCCATCGGATGTTTGACCACTTGACTGGATGAACAAGGGCTGTGTGAGGTCCTGTCCGGCTGGCATGGTAACTTGCTGGATCTGGTATAGTTGCTGGAAAGAGAACAGACATTTTATAACAAAACGTATGAAAAAGGTTTACACTGTAATTTTCTATAGCAAATCATCTAACCTGTCCATCAGTGAACTGACTGAACTGCTGTTGGCCTTGCTGGACATCTGCTTGTGCAATCTGAGGGAGGAAAAAATATAAATTAAAAAAAAAAAATCATCAGTCGGGATTTTACATTTCATCTTCACTGTTACCACTTCCTGTTCAATACAGTGGCTATGGGACTGGGAGGCAGAGGAATCGTTAAGTATTTGGATGCTATAGTCTGTTTATAGTTCACAGAAAATGTGACAGGCAGGTAAGCTTAAAGCAGGGGTACTGAATTAAAGTTTGCAGAGACAGTAACATTCTCTTCCAGTAGAGGTCCAAATCTCACCCCCTCCATAGTCACATCACAGCCCCCCTCCTTAAATCACAACCCGCCCCCTTTATATTATAGCACCGCCATCACATATCATCCCCCCCCCCCCCCCCCATCACATAGCGCTCCACTCTTTACATAGCAGCCCTCCTTAACAGTACACCCCCCACCCCACCCTCCTTTACATCAGTGTGCTCATCCCCTTCCCCTCTTCTCAGCTTAGCTGGTGTGTTAGTGTTGTGCACCTGATGAACCTCCTATTCTTTTGCGCATGCAAATGGTAAACCAGCCACAGATATTCTAAGACACAATTTTTCTGTGATTAAGCCTCGGTTCACACTAGATGTGGTGTGAATTCACTGTGGATTCCGCACTGCATCAAAATCGCAAATTCGACCACCGATTGCAGAGTGTATGTTACGTTAACGACAACCCGCAAATGGTTTGCAAAATGCAGTGCTATTTGCAGAATTGGATCGCATGGGTGATGAATGAAATCCGATTCTGGTGTGGACAAAAAAAGTGTGGTGCAATTTGAGCCATACAAATCCATGGCTTAAATCGCATCCCAAAGACACTGCACGTAATTCGTGTGAATTACATGTGGTGTCCCGCACCGCATGAGTGTGGACCCAGGCTAAGAAAGCTTCCGACCATGCTTGCCGTAATCCTCTAGGAAGGATATAGACTAATTGTCTATCGTATTTTATACACAAACACCATCTGCATGATCAAACCAATAATCACCCACTAATGTATAATCAGAAAAATTGTCAAATGTCTATGGGCTTCAGACCCATACAGCAGCTTTTCTTTTGTAGTTTATGGCCTCAGCATTAACACATCTGATGAATCAAACCACTTTAGTCCTGGAGGCAACTAGCTGCAGCACAGATCTCCTCTCTTCCTGGTTTCACAGAGGACACGTAAAGCAATGGTAGCCATAGGCTGCCGTTGCTGTCATTCAACTCCTGCAAGAAGAGACAGGGGCATGGCTTACCAGTGCTGTGTGTATGGATGCACACAGCCCAGCTTGGCGTGTACCTGCATGGGTGCCCCAATAGCACATGGTTTGCTAAGGGGGCACCCGGAGGAAGAGGGGGGAAGACAGAGTCAACAGGGTACTGCCAAAGAAGAGGTAAGGAACTGCTCTGTGCAAGATCGCTGCACAGATGCGATGCATACTAGCACATTATGACTTTACCTTGCAAGAGAAAAAAAAAAAAAAACGTCCAGCGGTATACAACTGCTTCAATATAATTTTAGCCGATTGGTTACTATGCACAGCTGCTCCAGATTCTTTATGCTCCAGTGTTAGAAAATCCCCGACAATGAGCTTAGGTTCAAAATATGTCTAATGCTTTGGCTATTTAGGTCTAGGACAGCCAAAGTGATTTTGGGATATATTCTGACAGAATCAGTGTTTGCCCCTGAAGTGACATAGAAAGAATTAATTTGGCGATATAATTAGCAATGATGCAATTTAATTTAGCTATCAACACCACCAGGACTCACTGCGTGTGAAGATTAAAAAAATTACTATAGTGAACACATGAAATACTTTACCTGCTGAGCATTGGCTGCTAAGGTCTGGAGCTGCCCCTGCACCACCTGTGTCCCAGATACAGGTTGTGCAAGACGTATGTACTGCAGCTGTCCTGTGTTAAGCTGGACCTAGAAACAAAAACACATGTGTTAGTTGACCCAGTTAACACCACCTAGTTCAACAAACTTGGAAATGAAAATCAAAGCAGCCAGGTGGAAAAACCTAGGCTGAACAGTCACTGCAGCCAAATCAGATGCAGTCAGTGTTTTGGTATTCTGAAAGCAGCGGCTGTGGCAAGATATAGCTTGCTCTTGTTCAGCCCCATGGCTATGGCTAACCTTACACACAAGGATCTTTTGTGTCATACTGCACAACACAGTTTTAAGTATTAGGTGGAATTATGTTTTTCCCCCCACCAGAATACACTGATCAGCAATCACAGCCATTGGTTGCAAGCACTGACTGAATGCTGGTTTTCCAGAATGTTTGTTCGACCGGCTTCTTTTGAACACAGAGCTGTGTACACACACACACAGAAAGTTGGTCAGTTTCTGCTGAACCGGTCAATTGTCGGCACATTAGTACCAGGCTTTATGCAGATACATAAACATACATAATTGAAACTGGAATTAAACATGAATGTTTATGCAAATTCTATGCTTCAGGCAAAATGTGTGGAGGTCATGTACTCCTATTAATCTTCCAGGTCTATGGGTATCTTTAATCTGGCTCTAGGCAGCTGCCGAACATGGTACGTACTGGAATCTGCTGGATCTCTCCTGTGTTGGTGATTATTTGCTGCATAACCTGCATAGTCTGTCCTGTTGCACTCTGTCCCTGCTGTGACTGCCCTTGTGGTTGGGCCTGGAGAATCTGGACCTGCTGTCCTTCTCCAACTTGCATTGTTACTGGCGTACTCTGCACAAGAAATACAAAATTTGAAAATCAGTGACTTCAACTTGACAATTTAAATCGTTCAAATAGAGACACAGTGCAGTTCAATACATCTTAAAGTGAAATTAGCATGGGAAAAAAACTGACATGAAGAGAAACATGCAGACACCTAGGCGTTGAAAATTATTCACATCAGATACAATAATACCTCAGATTGCGAGTAACGCGGTTTACGAGCGTTTCATAATAGGAGCTATTATTTTTTTAAAATCCTTACTCCGTTTGCAAGCGTCGTCTCGCAGCAGGATTCGAGCCAATGGGGTGTGCAGTACCACATTTGAAGAGAGGTGTGGGGGCGCTGGAGACACTCGGAGACACTCGGTTCCCGGGTGTCTCCGAGCATCTCTGAGTGCTTCCGAGTGTCTCCAGCACATGCGGTACTGCATACAATAGGAGTGGCTGTGGAACGCATTCGTTTCCATAATTTACTATAGGGAAACTCGCTTTGATATATGGGTGCTTTGGATTACAAGTATTCTTCTGGAACGAATTATGCTCATAATCCAAGGTACCGCTGTATTTTACAAATATTCATGGGCCAAAAAAAAAAGTTTTATAAATGAACAAAACAATCTTAAATAAGTTTTACTTGGGGGTTTTTTGTACTCAGCAACTGATTAACAGAAAAAAGCTTCCATAAAAGAAAGCAATGAAAATCCCAAATAAAAAAGTGAGCTGCTCAGAGTGCCCCCTTCCATTTGGGACCCTAATTGAGTCCACCTCATTCACTGGGAGAGGATGAATAAAAACTTGCAGCACCCTGCAGTTTGAAGAATCCTGCTCTATGAGACAGTGGAGCCACCACCTACCAATAGATAATTTGCCCGCACTGCAGTGTGGTATGCTGTCCAACCCAGCCCATAATAATACAGCATGGGCAGGTCTTCACTTCATCACGTCTTCCTGCTTGCCCGCGCCCTATGGGCCGCACACCGGCATGATCTGTCACTGCTGTGCCTATCGGACATGGTGGAACAAAGATTGTTGTACCGGACCGCTGTGCACAGCCCTGGTAGCATGTGAACGCATCATGTCAGTTATAAACAATGGTTGTCATTCATAGCCATTTGCTTACTAGTGTGAACTCTGATCAGTCACAGTGATCGCATGGTCAATCACAGCAGACCTGTACCATGTGATAGCTGTGGCCAATCCCAGTTATCCCGATACAGTGCAATAATGATTATTTATTACAGTAATGGTCACTGTATAAGCAATCAGTTAAAAAAAAAAAAAATCCTGATTACCTCCCCTGAGCAGTACAGTGTCACTGTGTTGACACTGTACTGCTGTGGTGGCAGTATGTATAAAAAACAAAAAAAAAAAAACAAACACACATGCTGTCACCAGTCGGTGTTCCTGATCACTACCACACCAGTCATATTGTCCCTTATTACTGCCACATCAGTTATAGGGCCGAAACTACTAATCGATTAATCGACAACGAATCGATTATGAAATTAATCAATTACTATTTTCATAATTGATCAGCCAGTAACATAATGGGGTTAAAAAATAAATAAAATGAGCCCTTTATAGTACAAAAAGAGCAAATAATCACTACTGTAAATATTACTTTCACAGTTTTACAGTAAAAAATGAACCCCTTACAGTAGTGATTATTTGCTTTTTTTGTACTATAAAGGGCTAATTTTAGCTTTTTAACCCCATTATGTTACTAAACGTCTTAGACCTGGTTCACATCTATGCGTTTTTTGCAGAAACGCACTACAGTTCATTTACATGGTTTCCTATGGGACAATATACCTCAATAGAGAAGCTGCAGAGAATCATGTAATGCGTTTTTGCAGCAATTTGTGTTCTTTAATCTGCCCAACAAAAAAATGCAAAAACACAAATCGCAGTAAAATCGTGTGCGCAAAAATCAAAACGCACAGCAAAAACAGATCAAAAGCAAACTGCATAGGTGTGTACCGAGCCTTATGCTGGCCACACGGATCAATTTTCAGACGAGAATATTCAGACGAAAAATCATTGTACATTCGCTGAATGAAAGAATGTTGTTTGAAATGTTCACTTGTTTTTATCATTCTGTTTTTAAAATGAAAGTAATTTCTGATTGAAAACCACATACACTGTCTGAAAATTCCTATGACCAAGAAGTTTTCGATTATTTACAAATTTTCCTGTCACTGTGGTTGAAAATGAACGTTGATTTGACCCCATTAACGATTAGAAAAACGAACAAACGTTCTTAAAATGACATTTTTTTTTGAAGGAAGACATTGTTTGTTTTTAATAAAAAAAAATTGATCTCTGAGTCTGATATTTACCAGATTCACCCTCTAATAGTATATACAGTATATCTCTCCTCTAATAGTTTATACAGTATATCTCTTCTAATAGTATATATCTCTTCTAATAGTATATACAGTATATATCTCCTCTAATAGTATATACAGTATATATCTCCTCTAATAGTATAGACATTATATCTCTTCTGTCTGTTATTCTCAGAGTGGATTAGATATTTTGCCCCCTAACCATATAGTTGGTTATTTATATTTACCACTGCATAGAGAGATATTTAAGAATAAATTACCTTTTAAAAAAAAAAAAAACTTTACATATTAACTAAATTATACATCACACTTTTTTTTTTTTAAAGGTTATTAACCAATTAATCGAAACAATAATCGGCCAACTAATCGATTATGAAAATAATCGTTAGTTGCAGCTCTAATCAGTTATGTGGGACATGCTGTAAAAAGTAAATTTCTACTAAAGTGGCAAACATAAGATTACCAAGAAACCAGACCAGGGGTAGTAGTATACCTGCAACCATAGACCTACATATTTATATTTACATTACTCTACATTCTCCAGGTCCATGAGCTCTGGAAAAGCCCAGGATCAATCAGGATTGAGGGAGGCCATTCATGGGGGTTCCGCTCCTCAAGAAGTTACAAGATTCTGACCGGTAAAGGAAAGGAAACACACAAACTGATTTTTTTTCCTACAGTCTGCTTAGCATTGGTCTTTGAGCATTTTCGCTCACATCTATTTCGTACACAGACAAAAAGTTGAAAAACAAAAAATAGAGTCAGAATGTTTCTAGTCCACTAAATACACATTTTAACCACATTTTAAGCAGCTGCTTTCTGCTTAATCAATCTGATAGTTAAATACACAGCTTGCAGAAAGTTTGGAGTTCATTCTCAAGTGAACAAGCAAGAGCAAACAGAATGAGCAAATAGCACAATTAGAAACTGAAGAATATGGTCTTGCAAGCCAAGGTTAGAATAGCTGCTTTAGGAGCCATTTGTGTTTATCGTTGGCTGACCTGTCCTTGTTGAGGCTGAGCAATTATAATCTGTCCAGGCTGCAGGGTAGTTGTAGAGGATGAATTTTGTTGACCAGTTTGTCCTTGTACCTGCACAGCTGCTGGTTGCTGGGCCAAGGTAAAGTAGTACTGGACGGGTTCTGCTGGTGTGACTGCCTGCCGGACTTCTTCCTACATGACAATGCAATGGGGAAATTGGTAAATGAAAGGCAGCAATTTAGCATCAGCATTTAAGAAAAAAAAAAAAAAAAAAAAAAGGGAGAGACTGAAAAACCAGCAGTGGTATTTTTGACATTTCTGAATGTTATATAACATTTATCTATGTGTCCACTTAAAGTGTTACTAAACCCAGGACCCTGCATATATCTGGTCTCCCAAGATACACAGAACATGGAAATGCAATTATTTTAGTAAATATAAAAACTGCAAATACCTTTTCTCATTAGCAGTATATAGCAGTCTTGTGACTTCTATGAGTGGCTAGTTAAAGCTTGTAGGAGTTTTCATTCTCCCATGATTGTCCTATGAGAATGCAGGACCCCTGACCCTCTGGACAGTGCTAATGGGCCTTTGCTGATCACATGCACTCTCCCAAGGAAAAAAAAAAAAAAAAACGCTCTAGCAATACACACCAAACTGAGAATTTGCAGCCTGTCCCCTCTGGCTCTGTAAATATCAGGTTATTTTTTGGAGACAGTGGAAGGGGATGATCAGAGACAGGATCAAACAGCCTTTTTACACAATGCCGAGGATTAACCCCTTAGGTTCCACCTTGAGTATAACAAGCATGCTTTACTGCATATACAGACTGATTTTACTGTTGTGGATTTAGTAACACTTTAATGACAGTGTATTTTAAAATCACAATACCAGGGCAGCATATGTCCTACTTCATTTAACACAATACAACCCATCGTATCATTTTGTATTGGGTGGAGACTGGCACATCACCCTGAGACACTGGAATACCCACCTCCCTGGACAGACATCTTTCTGAATTCTTAATACACTCTTCATGTGCTGGTCATCCCATCTGTACTGTTCTGCCACCATACTGTAAATATTCACACTTACGTGGAAATGTATATATAGACACTGAAGTAATGCTTTTATACCAAATTTACTGCTTTCCCCCAGACACAAAGTAACAGTGCTGGAGGATTAACTAATCAAGAGATATTTGTTAAATGCTTTTAGACACAACTTAATTTATCATGAAGACTGCATGAAAAAAAGATATGCTTCAGCAACAGCAAGCAAGCTTAACATTGTACAAAGTACTGTTAGTTTTAAATTAAAAAGGAGAGAAGGCATTAGCTCAGGTTTATTTGCAAAAGATACTCTATTCCCAGCAAAGGAAATAGCAATTTTACTTTGGGGGAGGGGGATAATGCAGAATGATCTCTGACATGCCGAGTCAACAAACATTTACAAATATGTACGTTAAATTGTTCTATAGTGCAGACACCTTTTCAAAGTCGCACCAATTTGAACGAGAGCCACGGAAAAGAACTTGTCATGCAACTGATGTCTAAAGTAACATGACAAATATCGAACAAGTGTCAATGGAGCCTTAAACCCATATAAAAACATACCACTGTATTAAAGGACATTTTGTTCATTTTGAGAAGTCAAGATGATCATAGTTTTCACCAAGGCTCTGTTCACACTATGGCGTTCGGGATTTCGCAATTCTGCCCATGATTCCGAACCGCAGCAAATCGCGGGATACCCCGTTATTTTCAATGGCACTGAATTTGCGGTGCAATTTTGCTGCTATTGCCGCCCAACGAATCGCGGTAAAATTGTGCAAACAGAATCGCGGGACGCCTGTCGCCCAAAAGAAGTTTTGGGTGACAGGTGATGTGCGATTTTACTGCAATTAGTTGGGTCACAATATCGCACCATTGAATACAGGGAATGCAAGGGCGTCCCAGGATTTGAAATTGCAGCGATTCGGAACACCATAGTGTGAACGGAGTCTAACGCTTCTGCAGATTTAAATTCATAAATAAAAAACACCTGCAACACAGGCTCCTAACCATCGGGACTGCAACCTCAAGGCTCTAGACACAACAGAATTTTAAAAGGTAACAGATTTGAAAATTTCAAAAAACCTAGTGGGTTATTCCATGACAGTGGGCGTAAACACCCTTCTCCCAGCCACCATATATTCACAGCTGAGAGTGTAGGATGTTTACATACACTATAATCGTGGACTTTTGAAGGTGGTTCCTCAGACCCATGAGAACATAAATGTTAGACCCTGGGTTAAAAGGTTGCTACCTTCAGGTGACTGGACACTTCTACCCCTAAGGGTACCATAATGACCCTCTACCCCACGACCTTGGTTTTTTCTATAAGAGGCAAGAGGAGGACTGTATCCTGTACAATACTTCAAGATATGGAATTCACAGGCATCATCCCCAAGCAATGAATAAGGATAGGCAACAACCTGACAAACAGAACTGTGCCAACAAGCCCAACAACAACAACAAGAGTAAACAGACCCAATTTAGACTGCTGCTACAGCAGAATCTTGGACAATCACCTGGTAGAAGTAGAACTTGGAGAAGGTATGAACTGAAGACCAGGTGGCAGCCTTGCAAAGCTGCCACCTTTGCAAGATGGGCTCATCCATCTGACAATACTGCATTTCAAAGCAGGATGTAGCAAGGCCAGGACAAAGAGTCCATCTTTCTGATATAAGCTGCGGTTTTGAATAAACTGATCACTCGGATAATGGGCAGAACAATCTCCTTTGGGGTGTTTATGAGCAGGGCACAAAGCGGGAAGGACTAGGGTGCAAAACTACTTTGTCAAGGATCAAAAAAATGGCTCCT
Organism: Aquarana catesbeiana; assembly: GCF_042186555.1. Classification (NCBI taxonomy): domain Eukaryota; kingdom Metazoa; phylum Chordata; class Amphibia; order Anura; family Ranidae; genus Aquarana; species Aquarana catesbeiana. Next base: position 412,797,338 of record NC_133325.1, read on the forward strand.
TACAAGACAGCTGCTAGTTCCGAGATATGTCTAACATGTTGTTAGCCATTAACCACTTTTCAGCTTTCAGTGCTCTCACACTTTGAATGACAATAACTCAGTCATGTAATACTGTACCCAAATGATTTTTTTGTCCTTTTTTTCATACAAATAGAGCTTTCTTTTGGTGGTATATGATCACTGCTGGGTTTTATTTTTTGCGCTATGAAAAAAGACCGAAAATTTTGAAAAAAAAAAGCATTTTTCATTGTTTCTGTGATAAAAATTTGCAAATTATTAATTTTTCTTCTTAAATTTGGCCACAATTTTACTGCTACATATCTTTGGTAAAAATAACCCAAATTAGTGGATATTATTTGGTCTGTGTGAAAGTTAGAGTCTACAAGTTGTGATGCAAATCATAAAAAAATTTATCACACCTGATGTACTGTACATACATCTTATTTCTTGCGACCCGAACAAGCCAGGAAAGTACAAATAACCCCCAAATGACCCCTTTTTTGAAAGTAGACATTCCAAGGTATTTAGTAAGATGCATGGTGAGGTTTTTGAAGTCGTCATTTTTTCCCACAATTCTTTGCAAAATGAAGATTTTTTTTTCCCAAACAATTGTCATAGGTTATTTCTCTCACATGGCATGTGTATACCACAAACAACATCCCAAAATACATTCTGCTACTCCTCCCGAGTAGGATGATACCACGTGTGGGACTTTTTCACAGCCTAGCCACAGAGAGGCCCAACATGCAGGGAGCACCATCAGGTGTTCTAGGAGCATAAATTACACATCCAACGTGTTGACTACCTATTACACTTCTGAAGGCCCTGGAGCACCAGGACAATGACACGTGGCACTGATATGTACTGTGGGCACTGTGTTCACTCACAGATCTGCAGCACAGTTCGCTCTGTGTGAGGAGGGAGAGTCGGCAATGAGAGATGATCTCATATGTTTACACTTGACATCATCCCTCATTGGACACGTCGATCGAGTGCTAAATAGCCGCTGTGATTGGCCATTTAGCATGATCTGAGATTGGCTGTGTCCAAGGGACAGATATACAGTCCAAAGGACACAGCCAACACAGATTTTCCCCGATACACTTTTTGTAGCTGCTGACTTTTAATAAACTAAAAAAACCGCTGGAACTCTGCTTTAAGGCCAGGTACTGGTCCAGACTGTGGGAAGGCCAGAATATGACGCACAAAGATCTCTGGGATTGAAGTGCCTGTGCTCACACCAAAGAAGGATTTTCAGGTAGTATAGTAATTTTTCTGGAAGTGTTTTAGCAATGCCTTTAAAACCAGTGACTGAGAAGCAGTGTGGAACAGAAGGTCTGGTCTGTTTGGAAGAGGCCAGGGAATGTCTCCTAGAAGTTTGAGCATGTCGGTGTATCAAGTTCTCCTGTACCAATTTTGTGCAATGAGAAATCACAGTTTTATTCCTCTTGCTCTATTTTAGAGAAGAAGTCAAGGCATATATGAATTGGAAACAAAAGCAGGGAATCAGAGTATTTGATGCCAGTGTTTGAGGATCTTTAGTCCTGGCTACAAACAGGGGTAACTCGCTGTTGAACCTGGAAGCTAGGATGTCAACATCTGGAGCTTCCCCAGTTGACATACTGAAGATGTGGGGATAACGTACCAATTCATGAAAACAAAAGCAAACATGAATCCAGTTAACTTAGTGATGAGGGAACTCAACCAATATAGGTGGGGGGGGAATTACAGTTTCGTCTAGTTAGACGAGATACCTCCAAAAGCTAAAAATGGTCACTGTAGAGAATTGGGGGGGGGGGGGGGGGGCAAAAAAGATGCCCCAAGAAAGCAATAAGGAGGATCAGTCAAGGTGTTATATATTATCTTTTTTAATATTTCAATAGTACGTTAAAGAACCACTGAATGTAGAACAGTGACATTGATGTGGAATTATTTCCCAACATACCCTATAGTAGAAAACACACATACAATATTGACAACGTTGTCACAATATGGCACCAGAACTATGAACCCCATGCATACACATACACATGCATAACCAATTACAGTGGAAATAAATGATGCTGCTATCAGTACTGAGTTAGACCCAGGGATATCATATTCAAAAATTGGAAGGTATCAAAACTAGATTTGCCAGTTTATTAGTTGCTGAATGTCCATTTGGGAACGATATTGAAACTGGTGTCCATAAGTTGGTAGAAATCTTGGCAAGATAAGTAATAATGATAATATCACTGAGCACAGTAGTGATGGACTAATCAAGTACTGAATAGGCAATTCATTAATTTCAACGTGATCAGCTTATATATAAATTCGGGATGCTTCTCTATGAATGACAGTACTTGATTAGTCCATCACTACTGTGCTCAGTGATATTATTATCATCTCACCAGCATTTTTACCAACTTATGGACACCAGTTTCAATATCAGTCACAAATGGACATTCAGCAAGTAATAAACTGGTAAATCTAGTTTTGATACTATCCAATTATTGAATATGATATCCCTGGGTCTAACAATACTGATAGCATCATTTATTTCCGCTGTGATTGGGTATGCGTTTGTTTGTGTGGGGCCCATAGTTCTGGCACCATATTGTATGTGTGTTTTTTTGCTACAGGTATGTTGGGAAATATTTCAACATCAATGTCACTGCTCTACATTCAGTGGTTTATCGTACTATTGAAATATTAACAAAGCCACACACACATTATAATATATATATATATTATATATATATATTATATATACATACATACATACATACACACACACACAATATATTTGGTATACTGTGGGTGATCCTCCCTATTGCCTTATTGGGACATCTCTTTGCCAACCCCCCCCCAAATTCCCTAACGTACCAATTCACCTCAGATCAGGCAGCAACAGCTGGGATGTGAACGGCAGAGAGAGGGCCGGACAGTGTTTCCCTGCCCAAGAGAGGACTATGAGGCTAGCAGCTGTTATCACCCACCATGGTTGTGGTAGAAACTACTTCCCTATTGTCAAGGTTGGATTGGAACCTATCAAGCTAGGGAGGTCCTTGCTTGGCTGAAGAGGTATATAGAGTGGTCATGAATTAGAGCATTTGTTCGAGGACATATGCGACGTTGGAAGAGATCTTGAATGGAATTGAGAGAAGGGGACGATCTCAAATAAGGCTACCATGACACCCAGAACTCTTAGGAACAAAGGCTCCCCTTCGTGAGATTCTCAGATCCAAGCATGTGGTCTTGGAAAGGATTTTGTTTTCTGCAGTGAAGAACTTTGTCCAAGCTTTGTCCAGAAGAGGCTTACATTTTCTAGGTGAAGGGAAAGCCAGAAAGCAGACTTATGAAAGTTGATTACCCAAATAAAAGCATGAAGCATCCGAATAGTCCTTTGGATGTTTGCAGACCATTAAAGGGGAGCGGATTCCTTCAGAAGAAGGTTGTCTAGATACCCCATTATCTGAATGCCCTGAGTTCTACAGAGGGTAGGAAGGGGTACAAGTAACTCAATATTCTGGGTGTAGAAGATAGGTCAAATAGCAGTGTGGCAAATTGAAAGTGTTTCTCTCCTACTGCGAAGTGTAGGACGTGCTGATGACGCAGGTAAATGGGAATAAGCATCTCATATCCCTACTGATGCCAAGTATTCCTCTTGTCTCAGGAGGTAATAACAGATCTTGTGGGTCCCATGCAAAACTTTGGCATATCAAGGTACTGGTTTAGATTTTAGCTCCATGGTAAGACTAAGAAAAAAAACAAAACAAACCAAAAAAAAAAAAAGCTTATGGTTTGGCCATAAGCTATGCTATTCGGCCGAAAGAAAATATGTCAATGAACTATAATGTTCCTGCAGTAGCATACATCAATTTAGCATTAACTTGTTGTACAGCACATCACATTGTATGAAAAAAACAAAACAAAAAACAAAACAAAAAACAAAACACCACAACTGCCTAGAGCTCATTAACATGCTGTCACAAGCCACATAAATTTAGTTGAAATTAAGGTGTGGTTCCCACAAATTTCACTGTTAAATGCCAGGCAACAATACATTTATCTAATAAGTGAACAGAATGCCATCTAAAAATGAAGATTGTCAAAGAAGAGTGTAGCAGCCAACAGCTGTAAACATCCGACTGAAAGCTCCTTTCAGTCTCACAGCTTCCAGTCAAGGATGTTTACAGCAGCTGAAACTGCCTGCAGATTAGGTTTTCTTCAAATACCAATGTCCACAAAAGAAAAAGAAAAAAAAAAAGGAAGAATGAACACACACAGTATATATCACTGTACACAGAAACACAGACTAGTCACTTGAGCACATGGCTTAACGAGGACCATTGTACACGCTCTACTCAGGATGGTTAAGTAGCACTTCTAGAAACAATCTCACTTCTTTGGCTGATAATGTGGTTTCAGAAGATAGGTTTACCAAGAGACACAAAGCTACACTTTCAGGAGTACAAACTAAAATACTGTATATGGAATCAGATATTCAAGCAGATAACAGCTTCATTGGTTATGCATTATAAAAGGTCCAGAGAACAAAGCACACACTGACTTATGTAAAAAGTGAACTTTCACTAATAAATCAGCAAATTTTAGTAATGCAGCAGAAGATATAAGAAATAGAATGAAATATTAGAAAACTGTATAAAATAAGGGAGAGAGAGTTACAGGTTTAAACATCCAGATAACTATTTAGCATCATCATATAAGAATCATCAGTACCTTCAAGTAACCTCTCAAACGTAAGCGTGTAGCAAGGCTATAGCTAAATATTCTTAAAATTGAGTAATTAAAATTTAAAACAAATCCACAGGCATGCTCTAGGTTTTGCCATTTGGTTATTTGCATTAACAAATGGGTGCACCAATAAAGTTGCTTCTGAACTTACATTTGGCAGATGATACAAGCGCACATTCTGCAGTCTAACTTCACGTAACAATTATAAATATTGCAATGAAGCAACTTCCCCATTACTACCTTGTAAGTTGCTCACCTGGCGTTTTGGAGGCTTTAACTCATCACGAGGAACAATGTCAATGAGGAAATCAAACTGGTCAAACTTAGTGATTGCCATGGCTATATCATTCCTCTGAAAAAAAAAAAAGACAATGCACATTATATAATAGATTTATGATGAATGACAGCTAAGGGGTTAAACTATAGTAAATGACACCTAACCACACACTATTTTTGTGTGTTTTTACAGTGTTATATTTTGTGTAGATAGGCTGCACAGGCTGTGCAATAGCTATGGCAAAAAGTTAAACATATACGCTTCAAAGTGTCATGTTAGTAGTTTGTCCTCTGGCCATATGCCTGCTAGAGGGGATTTTCATTCACTGTAGGAAGATTTCTTCTTATTGCCTGCTCTGTCTCCGAAGACTGGGCTGAGGCTCTCCAATGAGACACAGACAGTAAAAAAAAAAAAAAAAAAAACAACTGACAAAAAAATGACTCTGGTAGACAAGAGGTTAAGAGTGCATCTATAGCCATAAAAGGTTACTTTTACTAAATTGCACATTTAGCCCCCCTTCACACCGGTGCGACTTGTCATAGGATTTGACAGTTCCAAATCACATGACAAGTTGCTCCCTATTGTCGGCAATAGAACTGTGCGACTCAGACTTTGCGACTCAGACTTTTAGGTTAAAGTATAACTAAAGGCAAAACTCAGAGTGCAGAGGTATTCGAATGCTTGTCAGTTTTAAACTGTCTGTGCCCACCGTTGGAGATTCACCCTATTTGTCCTGTTTACTATTGTCAAGTGAAAGTAAAATAAAATCCCTCATTTTGGGTTGTCCCCAGAAAAGTAATAGAGGAAAAAATCTTTCAATGGGGAACACTAGTTCTAGGGACCTGGGGGTCCCCAGCGAATTCCCTTAATTTGCAGGGATTTCCTCTCGCTTCCTGTTTGGCTATGGGATAGAAGGGAAATCTCCACAATGGGACAAAGATGGCAAAAAAAAAAAAAAAATCTGACCTGTGTTATTCCTCCATTACTCTAATTTTGCCTATAGTTCTACTTTAACCTTCCAAACTGTAAAAATGTTTCTTTCCAGAAAAGACCTTGGAGAATATAATGGTACTTGTTGCAGCTGTTTATGTCACATATCATCTTACATGGATAACAAAAATTAAGTAAAAAATGCACTAAATTTGATTTAACGCACAAACACAACATATTACCTAGTTTCTGCTAAAATATAAAAGATGAGGTTGCGATGAGTAAAAGATGATACTTGACATGTCAAGCCATAAAAATTATGCATGGATGAGAAATAGCAACAAACATTTGTACCCGACATTGTTTAAAGACATTGCTTTAAAAGTATCTACATGAATCTACTAGAAATGGTGTACAGCACAATCTTCATCTTCCTACATAGGCAGACCTGCTGAATTTATTTATGTTCTTATCTGCAAGTACGTGGGGCCTGGGGACTATACATTTTATTTTTTTACAAAAACAACTTTATTGATATCACAAAGGGGTGCAATAGTATCTAATTAAATAGCCAAACAACAGTTTCTCAGAGGTCTATTAAACCCCTGATCTCTGCCCCGCCTTCCGCTTAAGCTAATGAAGCACACATTGTACTCCATTAGTTTCTTCCCCAGCTGCTGGAGAAATGACAGCCAAATCTGGAAGTGATGTAATACACCTCACTTCTTTGTTCATTCACCAGAGGAGATCAGCACACAAATGTGAGACACTGGAGCCCAGGATACATGGTGGGGGCAGTAGGGCAGGGGAAAGGGCCATAAATTTAGTGGGCTGTGGAAGTGATTGGAAGGCTCCTCAAAGGCCATCAACCACTCTGCAAATGTAAACACAGTCCCAGCTGCTATAGCAGCCGGGACTGTTTATAAATAGCAGTTGGTAAACAGTGATTTTAAACTGCACTGGAAGATAAGTGGTAATGTCTCATTGCCCTATACCTGCCAATTATTTTATTGTAAAATGCAGCATCTAATCACTATTAAAATGACAATTCACTTACACAAGTTCATAACATGTCAGTCTCTGCACATCACATTGTGTTTATAGAAGACTGATGGTAAAATGACCAACATTATTGCAAACCAGTTGAAAAGAGAAATTTTGTGATATGTAGCATGCTCATAGCATTCCACATCTATCAGCACTACACCAGGAGGATAGAAAAAAAAAAAAGGCGCTAGTTAACATTTTGCTTTATTAAATACACAAGAAAAGAGCTTTGTTTTTCGTGAATGCTCCAGAAACCGGTTTTACTAGTGCATTACCTGCAACGTTCTCCTTTTGTTATCTTCTGTGTGAATCCAGGCACGCAGCGTCAACTCTGTTATAAAAATCTGAGCAGCTTTGGCAAAAAGAACTGGAGCTTCTGCACTGATCATCTATAGTTAAACAAAGAACATTTCTGAGAATCTATTCCATTATATGTGGGTCTATGCAGCAATAATAAACAGCCAAACTGTTCAGAATATTTTTGTTGATACATTACACATTAAGTCAAAAAACAAATTTAATTTTAAAATGAATATTCACTGGCAATTTTTATGAGTGCCGACCAGGCTGACAAAGACATGTTAGGATGGTTTTACAGTAACTAATAATTACTTTTTTAGTCTTGTGTTCAGACTTATTTGGTTGCAGCTCATTTGTGAATATATTTGCATTAATTTGTTTTAAGTGGTAGAGGGATAAGCGCAGGAATTTTTACTTATTTTATTTTTGTTGCACAAATACCAATTTTCTTGCTGCGATCCCTGGTGTCCTAGAATGGATATTTTTGAATATCATAAAAACAGAAGGATCATCCCTGAGGAAATTTCTAATAATACTGACCCTCAATGGAATGAGAGGCATTTTCATCAGGCTCAAAAATGTACTAGTGGTAGAATTGCACACATCTTGGGATGTGGTATTCTTAGAAAGGTATATCAAGGATAAGATGATTCCAAGAAGTTTACGTTGGAACATCTATCCTGATAAAAATTAAAAAAAAAAAAAAACTAAAGGAATGGTTCCAGTATTTCAACGATGCTGGTCTTGGGCTCCTTGAGTTCTTGGTAGCTAAGAAAACCAAGGTAGCAAAGCTACAAGTAGAAATTTGTGAAATTCAGAAGAAACTGATCCCCTTTAATAAGGAGGAAATGTATCAAGTTTATATGAAGGAATTGAGGGAAATTATAGAAGAAGAGGACCAGCAAAAGGTTAAAAAAAAATACAATAGAGATTTGGAGGACTACAAATCCCAGAATGTTTTTAAATGGCGAGGCAATTTTAGAGATATAGATACAGGCACTGTTACCACTGGCGATTCCAACAGACCAGACAGGGTGATCCCATTGGTGAGAATACTAACTAATATACATATGGACCAAGACTAGGTAATACTACTCTGAGGACCCCTAGGTTCAAATCAATTAGGGGGAAGGATGGGTTTCCCTCATGCCTCAGCCCGCTACAAATTATTGGGGGGGGGGGGGGGGGGTGAACAGGGTGATCTGCCCTGGTACCCTCAATGCAACTTTCCTATGCAGAATAGATATGAGCCTTTATATCAGGAATATGCAATTAGCGGACCTCCAGCTGTTGCAAAACTACAAGTTCCATCATGCCTCCGCCTCTAGGTGTCATGCTTGTGGCTGTCAGAGTCTTGCTACGCCTCATGGGACTTGTAGTTCTGCAACAGCCGGAGGTCCGCTAATTGCATATCCCTGCCTTATATGAAAAAGAAGATGGGGATGAGGAATGTGATTACAACTATGCTTGGTATGACCCCCCACGTATGGAATTTCCCTCAAGCAGGAGGTGGAGCTTAAGGGATTGCCCCACTAAGTAGATCTAACAATTTTTTAGGCAAAAGTCAGAGACCATGGAAAGAAAAACTAAGAGGATGTAAAGGAGGGAAGTGGAAGCATTCCAAGAAAAGGAAACGGTAAATAAAATGTAGGAATTTTTAACCTTAGTGGAATTGAATTAACTGAAAGAGAGAAAATCATGTTAGGGAAAGGTCTTAAATTTGCACCCAAGTATCAAAAGGCATTTCCTTTCCAACCCGGTCACTAGGGAAAATTATAATATTGAGCATCATCAGGATAATACGAGTCTTATAAACGCCTCTTTATTCAATCCTCTGGGAAAGCCATCACCTAATATTTCAGTTTTTAAAGAATTAGTTCTTAAAGAATTACATGAGGCCAAATTTAGAAAAGGTACAGCAGAAAGATTCATGAGGGTATTAAATCCCTGTGTAATCATAAAGATTTAATTATTCGCCCTGCAGATAAGGGAGGGGGAATTGTGTTACCGAAAGACAAGATTACCAAGAGGAGATGAAAAATTCCTGTCAGATAGGGACACTTATATGATTCTTTAAAAAGACACCACCAATGTGAATAAAATACAATTAAAATTGAACGGTCACAGTAGGGTTCGATTCCCAGCTGATAAAGGAAAAAAAAAGGAGTTCATGGTACCAGTGACACCCAGGATTTCCATTATTTATTACCTACCGAATGTGCACAAGAGTTTGAATAACCCACGTGGGAGACATATTGTTAGTGGGATTAACTCCATCACCTCGCGGATTGGTAAATATGTTGATGTGTTCTTACAGCCCTTGGTTAATACTCCAGCCTTTCTAAAAGATACTATGCAAATAAGAGAAATCTCTTAGTTGACTATGGAGGTGGATGTGTTATTAGTGACAGCTGATATTTCATCGCTATACACTATTATAGGTCATCAGAGGAGATATCAAGCGGCTGAATATATTCTGCATAAGGACAACAGGTTGACTTCTCAAACTGTTAATTTTGGAACTTTTATGTTTTGCCTTGGAAGACAATTATTTTTTTTTTGAGGGGGGTTTATTATTTGCAACAGACTGGTGTGGCGATGGGGGCGAAATTTGCCACAGTCTTGCCAATCTGTTTATGGCCCTATGGGAAAACAATATCATTTTCATGGATACGCATCCCAATTTAAAGTTTTGACATGATGACTCCTTCACAATTTTATGAGATATCTGAATAATGGGTGGGGCATTAAATTAAATCTGACAGAAATGGTTTTATACCAGTGGGAAGTTGCCATCATCCGAATTAGCTAAAAGCTGTACCCAGGAGTCAACTCCAACGCTTTAGGCGGAATTGCTATAGTAGGGAGGATTATACAGTACAAGCATCCACCTTTGAGGGATCGATTTTTTGACAAAGGCTATGATAGCCGGATTATGGAATTGGAAATGTAGAGAATATCGAATTTAGACAAATAAACTTTTGGTTCCCAAAGATAGAACAAGGAATATTTCCAATCAATTTGAGTGGTCATATTTTATTACTTTTTCATCCCAATTTAGATGGGCAAATAAAATTTTGCAAAAACATTGGAAAGTCTTAAAAGGAGATAGGGTTTTAGGCCCAGCCTTGCCGGATGGACCCAATGTCATTTTAAGAAGAACTCAGAACCTCAAAAGATTTGATAACTCCTAGCTCCACTGAGGTATTTACCAAAACCATAATGTTTGGGAATCTACAAGGTTATTTCCCCTGCAGGCGTTGTAAAGTATGTAGGGATTCTAGAACGATCAGAACCACTTCCTTTTCATTCCAGATTACTAAACATACTTATCCAATTGAGGAATTCATCATATGTGGAACAAAGGGTGTCATTTATCTTTTGAGGTACACTTGCGGGTTCCAATTTGTCGGTAGAACCACACAAGCACCTAATATGAGGATGTGTGAACATTTTACAAACATTAAAAAAAAAAAAAAAAAAAAGAAGACTTATAGGACACAGTGGAGGATATTAACTAAAACTGGAGCACATAGAACGTGGTGCAGCTGTGCATAGTAACCAGTCAGCTTCTAACTACAGCTTGAGTTAGCTTTGACAAAGCCTAGAGGCCGATTGGCTACCATGCACAGCTATACCAGATTATTTGCACCAGTTTTAGCAACTCTCCCCCAGTGTGTACAAGCATTTTTGTTAGTGCCACAATAGCAACCCTTCCCTTTTGCAAGTTGTAGGCATTGCAAAGTTTACCCCTCATTGAAGAGGGAGTAACCTTAAAAATATATATATATATATATATATATTCCGTCGTGAAAACCCAGTGGATTATTTACAAACCTATAGACCGCTGGGACTCAACACTGAATGGGATAATAACTTACAACGATAACAGTTCTCTGCTTAGTAATGAGAGTTAAGAGTTAATTTAAGTTGCTTGCCTTGTGATACCTGGCACTTCACAAGTAACTACATGCCGACCAGTCGCCGTCGTTATACTGTGGCAGGTAGGTTCCCTTTGCATGAATCGCCATAGGTGAACGGCGACCACTTTAAGGGGTATAGGGGGCGTGCGCCCGCCGTAGGAGCCGATGCACGTGTCCGGCAGCCGCATTTTTGGCCGGGCTCCTGTGATTGCTCCTAACAGAGACAGAATGGAGATCTGTCAATGTAAATAGACAGATCTCCGTTCTGTCAGGGGGGAGTACAGCGTGATCATCTGTTCCTAGTAATTATGAACAGCAATCGATCTACTCCCCCAGTCAGTCCCATCTCCCCCCCCCCCAGTTAGAACACACACACAGGGAACACATTTAACCCTTTGATCGCTCCCTGTTAACCCCTTGCCTGCCAGTGACATTTATACAGTAATCAATGGCTATTTTTAGCTCTGATCGCTATATAAAAGTCAATGATCCCAAGTGTCAAAAGTATCTGATCTGTCCACCGCAATGTCGCAGGAAAAAAAAAAAAGCCATAAATCCCCTATTTTGTAGACGCTATAACTTTTGGGCAAATCAATCAATATACTATTATTGTGATTTTTTTTTACCAAAAATAAGTAAAAGAATATATAATCGGCCTAAACTGATAAAGAAATTATTTATTTTTGGATATTTATTATAGCAAGAAGTAACAAAAAGTGTTTTTTTCAAAATGGTCGTTTTGTTTTTTTAAATTGCGCAAAAAATAAAACTCGCACAGGTGATCAAATACCAAGAAAGCTCTATTTGTGAGAGGGGGGAAAAAAAAAAAAAAAAGAAGGACATACATTTTGTTTGGGTACAGAGTCGCATGACCGCGCAATTGTCAGTAAAAGCAACGCAGTGCCGTATCGCCTGGTCAGGAAGGGGGCAAATTCTTCCAGGGCTGAAGTGGTTAATTCAAATTTTCTTATATTTAGATATGTGGTATATTGGTATTCAAAGAGAAGATTTTATCTTTTCTCCCATTTTTTTATTGGGGGGGGGGGGGGGGTTGATTTTAAAATTTAGAGGTTTTACATATATTGTGTTTGTATTACTTAACTGTGTATTTAATGTATTACATTTGTATAGTCCTAGGACCGACTAGTCCTTTTATTAATGTGTCCAACCAATTGAATGAAAATTTGGTTTTTAATGCACTCGCAAATAGATTTGTTTTTTTGAATTTGCATAGGATCAGTATATTTAGGCATAATAGTTGTTTGAAATTGATTAGATTCATTGTTTCACCGTGTACTATAATGAATTAGTGGTGACACGGATGTGGACATAGATTTTTGTGACTTCCGGGGGGGCTGCCCGCATCCATTTGTATGTAAGTGCGGATGGCTGACGTTCCAGATGAGTCTCCTTTCCCAGTTGAAGCCTGTTACAGGGAAACGTGTCGGCGGAGCCACTATCTGACGTCATCCCACACAAGCAGGCAGGTGCTGGTCGCAGCTGTGTTCGTTTTATGCCAATCTGAAGCTGCTTAATTGTAATGGTATATTACATTTTTTAATAAATGTTTTAAACCTATTGCACGACAAGGCTTTCCTCTTCTCTCTGCACATATTGGGAGTATTGCTACTGGATTCCCAAGCATTGGTTGCCTTGGCATTATCACCACTCGAGAAACAGATCTCTCCTCCAGCCTGACCGCTGAATCCAATGGAATTTAAACAAGCACACGTGATCTCTATTACCTGAGATTCATTATTTCTGGTAAGAGGCGAGTTTTTGTTTGGAGTGTTTGTGGTGAAGCGATATATCAGAACACCGTTTTTATCTGGATTGCATTAGGAATCCTAATAATTCATCACAGTTTTTTCCTATTACTGGATTGGGTGTTGTCAATCTTAATTCTTTTTATAAGTCCTCATGCACACAGGCTGTTAAAATAACGTTATGAAAACGCCAGTATCTTTGCAGTGATTTTTTTAAACTTTTTTCAGCTTTTTTCAGCGTTTTTGCAATAGCGGTTTTTAGCGTTTCTGAGCGTTTTTCCGCGTTAGCGTTTTTTTTTTTTTTCAAATTTTTTTTTTTTTCCAATGGATCAAAAACGTTAAAAAACGCTGGTGAATGACGTTTTTGAGCGTTTTTCAGCGTTAGAGCGTTTTTACAGCTGAAAAACGTCTCTCAGAACCCACTGGTCCTGTTTTTTTTTTTTTAACAGCTTAAAAACGCCTATGCCACTTGCAGCTCAAAAACGCCTAGGTGGGCATGAAGCCATAGACTAACATAGACAGGCCTTTTTAAGCTGCAAAAAAAGCTCAAAAAAGCAGCTGTAAAAACGTCCGTGTGCATGAGGACTAAGAGTTTCTTTAGACTTATGTATGGACACATTTTTCTTGAAAGATTATTTTTCACATATCACATATGTTACAATGACCATTAGTTTATTCATGTGTGGTTAAGCCATTAATCATTGATTTATTGATTATCACTATTACCATTGTTTTGGTATCAGATTAGCGCACCCATTTACTAATTACTTGTTTAGTCTTGTGTTCAGAATTATATTTTTTACCTATTCAGTTTTTTTGAGTGCCGACCAGGCTGACAAAAAGACATGGTATTTCATCACATAGTCTAAAAATAAGGCGATTACTCCTTATGTCAGAACAGTGGGTAAAGCCAAGCATCAGCACTACACTGATCCAGCTGGACCACACAAAACCAGCCACTGCGTTGTAACACAGCAGCTGGTGTGAACATTCCCCTACATCCCATTGTCCAGATCTACCTAATGTACTGTGTATTGTAACTGTGAAACAGCAATCCATTCCATACATTGTGCTAAATTTTCTATATTTAACATTATGCTGTAAATAATGCACAGATTGTGCCATTGCTGTATAGTATATATCCATTATCTGTAAAAAAGGAACATAAATTTGACCATTATTACAACTCTGTCCTTTTCCCCAAGGCTGGGGTCTTTCTTTCATCACAGCTTCCAAATCTAAGCCACAGAGTATACAGTAGGTTCACCCCATTCAGTAGTTTACAAATCGCTTTTCCCACCACGGGGCCAATACATTCTGTTCTTCCCCTTTCTTCACAGGTACAAGCGTGCATAAATGTAAAGTTTTAAGCTTATACAACAATCACTTGTTTTCAAGTCTGTTGCAGATTGCCGACTTTTTGAAGGCAACTTTACAAAAGGAAGTTAATAACCAATGTCCACCTGGGATGTCAATAAAGATGGGCAAGTCTGGATAAAAACAGCAGCAGGGCAGTATATGCAATAAAGAAATGACCTTAACATCTTCATCAAGTTTCATTATCTTCTTTATGCGAGCCAATGGAAGTTCCTGGACCCGGAAATCTTTCTGTGGATTAAGAAAATAAACCATACTAAAGATCGGAACGTATAATTTTTTTTTATTTTACTCTACTCTCAGTGTTAATACAGGGATTAAAACAAATTCTTTTTTGATCATGACATTTTTCTTTTAACCATACCCAACATCTCACACACTGGAATTCTAAACCCTAAGGAGTCAGTTCAAATATACAATTTACTGTAAATTGATCACGAAGATTTCCAGTTGGTCTACATACATTGCTCTGTTGTGCTGAATAAACCTTTAAATTGTACACACATTACATTTTTGCAGACGCTGCCACTTGCAGCGTAGGAGAAACAACTTTATTAAGGCAATGAGTGCTCTTAGATCCCAATAGACAGTCGGCTTTACTGGAATTAAATCTAATATTTCTGCAACCTGCCAAACTCAGCAGTGACTGCAAAGAAATACAACAGAAGGTAAACTTTTAGGGTTCCAGTATGAATTTATGGGTTGATAAATTACATTTTTTACATTAGATAATACTTAATGACTTGTTGGGCATGAGTGTCATGTGCACTGCAGACACAATATTAAACGAAGAAGCAACAGCCTCTAACACAGCAATGTTGTTAAAGTTGGGAGTCACAGATGACATAATAGAGAGTGGGATATTTACCTTTTCCAAAGCAGTAACAGAATACACTTGTTAAAAGTGGCGACTGTCTTTTTTAAATTATCCTTTAAAAAACCCTCGCTAACTTGCATTGTATCTCATACAATCATAAGTTTATATGCGACTGAGTTTTTGCTTTAAACACTTCAGGCTCCAAGGATACTAGGTGTTTAGCGCAGACTTCTTGTTTGGACTGCAAGTAGTCTGCATTCTAGAAAGCAAAAGGGGAACTTTCAATGGAGGTGCATGATAACATGCACCTCCATCCCTAAATCAGAAGAAAGGGGTTTGTGGGACTTTGAGTGAGGCGCAAGACACGTGGTAAGAGACATTGTAAAATTGTTTAATTGGCATATAAACAAAAGCATACCTCAAACATATGCTACCTGGTTGAACATGAGTATTATATATATTTATATTATTACACATATATACATACACACACACGCATCTTAAATCGCATAGTGTCCCATGGAAATAATTAGTATAAAAAAAGCCAAATGCTTATTGAGTAATGGATACAAAGGCGTTATATGATGCAAATGAATCACAGTTGAGGTGAAAAGCATCAGTAAACGTGTCAAGCCCATCAATGTCATCATGTTCCCAACACATAGCTTGGCCTCAACTGTGATTCGTTTGTATCATATAACTCATTTGTATCTATTACTCAATAAGCATTTGATTATATACACACACACATATATATATATAAAAAATACATGGTTGAGCATGAGTGAGTATCATATGCTTATGATATATATCATATGCTTTGTTTATATGCCAATTAAACAATTTCTCCTACCACGTGTCTTGTGCCTCACTCAAAGTCCCACAAACCCCTTTCTTTTTTTCAGTAGTCTGCATTTGTCCATGGGCCCATACTGCCCTAAACATAAGTACAATTCGATTTACTGTGCAGCCCCTTCAAACTGCTGCAGTGGTCAGCCTCTCAGACTGACAAGCTGCCTGTAGCGGGGCTGGACGGCACAACTACCCTCCACCTGCACCTAAACGCTGGGCAAAACACCCCATGTACATGAGGCCTTATAGAGCAGCATGTATAGTTGGTGTAAATAGATAAACCTTGTGGATCACTGTGGTTATATGCAGAGTATCTCATACCTTATACAGTTTAACAACCACATTCAGGTACAGTTTTGTGTCATAAGTGATAACTACAAAACAAGCATTTACTGCAAACAATAAAGTATATAAAGGAGATATCACAAGGACTCTCACAAGGAAGTAGGTATCACAAATGTACAAGTTTAATAAGCATTGACAAAATTGTATTTTTTATTGAGCAACACTGAGGACATCATCCCGTCTTATGTTAATCAGGCACTGCAGGTAGCTGTGAGCCTGCAGACACCAATGATTAAGGATTATAGAACAGATAGCCAGCTGGGTTCTTCACACTGCCTCTTTCCCACAACAGTGGGCAATGACCTTCAGTAGCAAACCATTTAGTTGCTGGAGCTTAAAAAAGGGAATTCATAATTTTAAAAATGCCATTAAAATTGTGAATGCAACAGATGAATGCAGGAGTGTACATCTAACACATGAGTAAGACTAGCATATCTGGAGGGCTCTTAATATTTATTGGCATGGTAAAAATCTACACTGCTTACTGGGCAGGAGTTATTGGTAAAAGTAATTCAATTTAAAATAAACATATCCAAATTAAGATATTTTGAATTACACACAACACCCCCAACAAAGGCAGGAGGCAGATGAAAAAGTGTCAATGAGCTAATAAATTTGATCAGACCCTAAAAATAATCTGAAATACACCACATCTGGTTAAAGGAAGAAAGCTTCTACTGCTATAATTAGCTGGCTATAGGGGTGTCAAACAGATCATAGCTTTACAAACTAATAAATCACTAACTGCAACAAGCAAGCAGCCAGGGAAGTTGCAAAAAATCTGAACTGGCATCTTCAATAAAGGTTTCAGTTTAGTGCCTCACTAGACAGAGGACAATGCCCCTTTATCTGCATCTTTATAAACAAGTGAGCAGAAAAGTGATCACATTTCTATCCTTGCAGGTTTACTGAAAAATGGGTGTGCAGGCAAGGCTTGGACTATACATTTTACCATGTGGGAATAGACTAATCTCTCTGACATCCAAGCTTTCCAAACATGAGATTACTGCCCTCATGCCAAAAATCACTTTCCCTGTAAGGTCATCCAAATGCATCATCCTATTAGGACACCTTACATTAGTAGTGTCAATTAATCAGCCTTGCACTTCTTACCACCCAGCTGTGTGTGTCCAAAGGAGGAAATCTATATACTGGATAATAACAGTTCTAAGACAAAGTTAAGAATCAGAAAATGTCCTACCTGCTACATTTTATAGCTTCCTGTGCCTGTCTGTGGTTGTCTGGCCACGCAGGGTGCAGATGATGGATGGATGTTGCTATTGCACAAGAACCACCCCAAAATGGTGACAAAAGGCTATTACAGAGGCAAATATTGGATATTCAGTGTATGCTTTCATATGTCCAGTGCACGATAACTTTCCATTGGAATATTTGCACACTTTATTTAGTGTTGTAGATGCTTGAGTCCAATGTGTGCGATGTAAAAAAAAGGTCAAGTTTCTAGCTGGCTCCAGCTGTGGTAATCTGCTCTACTGTTACATTTACAGAATCCCCCAGTAGAGAAGGGAGTCTGTTCTTTTAGATGACAAGTTTCTATGGCACCAACAAGGAGAAGTCATGTTTATGGCTGCTAAAAATGCCATTCAAAATAATGAATAATGAATAGTTTGGGCTGTTTGGTGTGCCCTTTAGAGCTACATTTTCACTTTGCAAGCCTAATGACTTCAAGTCAACAAATTGTTACAAGCGTCACTCCATACTGCAAATTTTTGAAAGCTGAGCACATGAAAAATCTCCATAGCGATTCTAAAAATGCAGTAAAAAGTGGAGCCCAGCCCAAGCTTAACTTTAAGCCCTTGGGGTCATTTCAAGTCTGTTTTTCTTACCAGTGTAAAATGATACAACCACTTCCCATACATATTTTTTCAAGTGCCTTGAAAAAAATATTCATAACCCTTGAAATTGTGCCCTTTTTTTAATTTTACAACCAAAAACCTAAATGTATTTTATTGGGATTTTATGTGAAAGACCAACACAAAGTGGCACATGATCGTGAAGTCGAAGGAAAATGATAAATGGTTTTCAACATTTTTTTTTTACAAATAAATTTGTGAAAAGTGTGGCGTGCATTTGTATTCAGCCCCCTTTACTCTGATACCTCTAACTAAAATCTAGTGGAACCAATTGCTTTCAGAAGTCACCCACTGGAGTACCCTCTTCATGTTTAGGGTCCACTCCCTTGGACCTGTACAGTACCCTGCAGGAATGCCTTAGCGCTGTGGTGTCCAGGATTCTACTTCGCAGGGTCCAGCACCCGGAGGTAGCATTACAGGCAAAACCTTGCAGGATCTTGAGTCTTCTTTGCAAGGCTCGTATAACCCAGTAGGTAATGAAAATGAGCCCAACTGTGTCCCATGATGTATGAAAAAGAAAAATGTTTTTCAAAATTCTTACAAATAAAAAAGGTGTGAAAAGTGTGGCGTGCATTTGTATTCAGTCCCCTTTACTCCGATACCCCTACCTAAAATCTAGTGGAACCAATTGCCTTCAGAAGTCACCCAATTAATAAATATAATTAGCCTTTGTGTAATTGAATCTCAGTACAGGCAGTCCCCGAGTTACGAACACAATAAGGACTGTAGGTTTGTTTGTAAGTTGTAACTTCCAGTCGGAACACTGCATTCGTAAGTGTTATTAGGTGTAACTGCCTCCTGTGCATGGATGTGGGATGTTCCGGGTGCTTGTTATGTTATCTGGGGCTTAGTATGGCAGTGTGGGATGTGTCCGGAGGTGCTCGAAAGGTATCCAGGACCAGCGTGGAGCACAAGTGGCCAGCATTTGAGGCCGTTCACAAGTAGAAGTCGTTCTTAACTCGGGGGCTTTCTGTATAAATACAGCTGTTCTGTGAAGCCCTCGGAGGTTTGTTAGGAGAACCTTCGTGAACAGCATCATGAAGGCCAAGGAACACACCAGACAGGCCAGGGATAAAGTTGGAGAAGGTTAAACCAGGGTTAGATTATAAAAAAATATCCCAAGCTTTGAACATCTCACAGAGCACTGTTCAATCTATCAACCAAAAATGGAAAGAATACGACACAACTGAAGACCTACCATGTCATGGCCGTCCACCTAAACTGACAGGACGGGCAAGGAGAGCATTAATCAGAGAAGCAGCCAAGAGGCCAATAGTAACTCTGGAGGAGCTGCAGAGATCCACAGCTCAGGTCGGAGAATCTGTCCACAGGACAACTGCACTCCACAAATCTGGCCTTTTTGGAAGGGGCAAGAAGAAAGCCATTGTTGAAAGAAAGCCATAAAAAAGTCCCATTTGTAGTTTGCGAGAAGCTATGTGAGAGACACAGCAAATATGTAGAAGGTTGTGCTCCGGTCACGAGACCAAAATTTAACTTTTTGGCCTAAACACAAAACACTATGTGTGGCCAAAAAAGAACACCGCACATCACCCTGAACACACCATCCCCCCCCCCCCCGAAACATAGTGGTGACAGCATCATGTTGTGGGAATGCTTTTCTTCAGCAGGGATAGGGAAGCTGGTCAGAGTTGATGGGAAGATGGATGAGGCCAAATACAGGACAATCTTAAAAGAAAACCTGTTAGAGTCTGCAAAAGATTTAAAGGGGGGGGGGGGGGGGGCGACCCTAAACATACAGCTAGAGCTACAATGGAATGGTTTAGATAAAAACAAATTCATGTGTTAGAAAGGTCCAGCCAAAGTTCAGACCTAAATGCAATTGAGGGGGGGGGGGCGCAAATACAAATCACTTCACATATTTGTGTAAAAAAAAAAAAAATAATGTTGAAAACCATTTATTGTTTTTTCTTCCACTTCACAATTATGTGCCACTCTGTTTAGGTCTGTCACACAAAAGCCCAATAAGATACTAGAGCTGCATGAATAATTGTTAAGAAGTGAGATCTTGATTCTTTCCCCCTCATGATCTTAATGCATTTTTCTGATTCTTTGCAGAGTTCTCTGCTCAAGCCGACAGAGATATATATATATATATAGATATATATATATATATATATATCTATATATATATATATATAGATATATATATATATATATATATCTATATATATATATATATATATATCTATATATATATATATATATATATATATATATATATATATATATATATATATATATATATATATATATATATATAGTTAGCTCAGGGGTTGAGGAATTTTGTAAAACTTGACTGGTGTGTGGTTTATCGTGTGTGTATTATACACAGACACACACACCAGTCTGCCAAGTTTGCCAAGTTTCACAACATTCCTCAACCCCTGATGAGCTAATTATAAACATTGTAACCTTTTGTTCTTTAGATCAAAGGAATGAGCTTTGGTCTGCAAATGGGGTCAGTTTAACTACTTAAAGACTAAACCTTTTTCTGACACTTGCTTGGCTTCAAGTTAATTTTTTTTTTTTTTGTTATAGAAAATTTACGTAGAAACATCAAAAATATTATAGTATAAAATATTTTTTTTGCAGACCCTAGAGAATAAAATGGTGGTTGTTAAAATATTGTGTGATACTATATTTGCACAGCAGTCTTTCAAATGCAATTTTTTGGGAAAAAAAACAAAAACACTAATTACAAAACTAAAAATAAAAAAACAGTAAAGTTAGCCCATTTTTTTTGTAAAATGTGAAAGATGGTGGTACGCCACAAAAATTTTGATCTTTATTCTAAGCAACAAAATTTTATTTCTCATTTTTTCCCAGAATCGTGCAGCTCTATAAAATACATTTACGTATTTGGTTATAACATTACAAAATGTGGAAAATGTCAAGGGGTATGGATACTTTTTCAAGGCACTGTACATCTCTATACATACACACACACACACACCTGGTAAAATAAGTATTGGACACGTCAACATTTTTCTAGGTAAATATACATTGGTGATCAAAATTAGAGAGAATTTATGAACACTTGATTGTTTCATGTGATTTGATGTAATTTTTGTTGTGGCTATACCATGCTAATAAAACAGGGTTTTTCAAAATAACCAAGGCACTTCAACAAAAAAAAAAAAACACCTTTATTTTGTAGCAAGCAATGATCAAAATTAGAGAACCACAATGACTGTAGCACAGAGAAAGATTGCAACTAAAATTTCTGAAGGTTACAACAATTAGTAGGAAGTGTACAGGCCCTTGCTTTGAATGACTTCAGCACATCTTTGTCGCCAAGGATTTTCCAGAGGTTTTCTATTGGGTTTAGATCAGGATTCTGGGCTGGCCATTTCATTATTTCAAGGTTTTCAGCTTCAAGGAACTGCTTTACCCCATTTTCTGTGTGACGGGGGCATTGTTTTGCATGAAAATTGCTGGCTGATTGGGTGATGAACGCAGGGAAGGAACTGCATGTTGTCGAAGAAGGTTCTGATAAACATTTGCATTCACTCTGCCATGTAGCTGTATAAGAGGCCCAACTCCTGCTGCAGAAAACATCCCCCAAACCATGATGCTTCCCCCTCCACCTTTCACTGTCATCTTTACACACTTTGGGTTCAGTCTTTTCCCCAGTTTGGCAACGAAGATAATGTTTCCTATCGGACCCAAATAAATAAAAACTTTTCATCACTTAAAGCGGAGTTTCACCCTAAAGTGGAACTTCCGCTCATAGGATCCCCCCCCCCCTCCGGTGCCACAATTGGCACCTTTTAGGGGGGAGGGGGGTGCAGATACCTGTCTAATACAGGTATCTGCAGCCACTTCTGGGCTTAGATAGCCGCAGAATATCCCCCCCACCCCCATTGTGTTCTGGGAAACACACAGTTCCCAGAACACAACGGGGACCAGTGCAGAGGTGCAGCGCGACTCGCGCAGTAGGGAACCGGGCAGTGAAGCCGCAATGCTTCACTTCCCGATTCCCTGCCCGAGGATGGCGGCGGGGGGGGCAGCCGAAAGATTGATCAGCTTCGGCTGCCGACATCGCTGGACTCTGGGACAGGTAAGTGTCCATTTATTAAAAGTCAGCAGCTGCAGTATTAGTAGCTGCTGGCTTTTAATACATTTTTTTAAGGTGGAGCTCCTCTTTAAGTGAACTTTGGACCAGTTCTCCTCTGTCCATACAACATGCTCCTCAGCAAAGTTTAGTCTAGCCTTTTGATTCTGCTAATGAGGTTTGGTCACAGCAGGTCACAGTCCAAATTCTTACACGGCGAGACACTGTATAACAAGACAGATCCTTACTTGGTTCAGTGTGGAACTGGCAAGCAATCACAGCCGCAGTATTAAACTGACTGCCCACTGAGATTCTGTGCCCTCTTCCATTTGTCTTTCGTGGACGACCAGCCTTCTTGGGGGACTTGAATGAGTTTGTGGCATTGTAAAGAATATTCTAGAATTCACAGATTTGGAATGACAAACTTCTCTTGCTATGGCTGAAGGGTCATCCCTTTGGCCTTCATCTGGACAACCTGCTGCTGGAGGGTTTCAGTCACTTTAGAATGGCTCACAATCTTGCAGTCAGTGAAAACTGGAAAGTTAGGCAAGGTGCCAGATTAACACCAATAACTGGGAGGTATCTTAAAGTGTTCTCTAATTTTGATCAATGTTCTTTTTCAAATCTCATTGAAGTTTTTTTTATTCTATGCTTCAAAATATTTGTAACTCATGAAATATGCTTAACAAAATTGCTCTTTTACTCCTGCTTAGATAATTTAAAACAGGACTAAGCAGTGACCTTGAAACTTAGGAAATTGTAGGTTGTTCGAGTGCATTTCTAAAGGTGCTATTGACATAAAATTTTCACCACATGTCGGTAACAACCCATGCAAACCATACATACAAATAAACTTAAATTTCTGAACTTATTTGTTTTGGTTATGTGTAATAAAATGGAATGACACAGGGAAAAAGTATGAGGAAAGGCAGGTGCAAAAAAGGCATGGAAGCCAAGACACCAGCTGTAATTAGGAAGCAATCCTGCCCCTTGTCAGTGCAAATGAGTATCTGGTTCAGTTTCAACTGATGGCCTATAAGAAGGTGTCTCATTACCAAGGTGTCACACAAGAAACATCTCCTGATGGGTAAAAGCAAAGAGCTCTCTCAAGACCTTTGCAACCTTATTGTTGCATAACATACAGATGGCATTGGTTACAGAATTTCTAAACCTCTGAATGCACCAGTGAACACTGTTGGGACCATAATCCAGAAGTGTAAAGAACATAATTTCGCCATAAACCGGCCACCACCAAGTGCTCCTTGCAAGATTTCTGACAGAGGAGTGAAATTAATTCTTAGTGGGGGATCGTGCTCCTCTTGCCTCAGCTTGACCAGTAACTGGCGCTTGTCACCTTCCCATTGCTTATCAGGGGAGGGTGCCTAACTCTGCAGATTCACTTTTAATGTTTATTGCTATACTTTTTCAATGATTGTTACTCTGTGCATCTGTCATTGTTCTATGGATACTATTGTACAACTGTCAACCCACTTTTTCTGTTAAAACTCAATGAAAATCTAGTGAACCAAAAAGAATTGTCCAAGAGCAGAGGATCACTTGTGGAGAGCTTCAGTAAGACCTGGAATTAGCAGGTACAATTGCTTCAAAGAAAACGATTAGGCTACTTTCACACTTAGGGGCTATAGCGCTAAAAATAGGATTTTTATAACAGCTTACCTGTAAAATCCTTTTCTTTTGACTGACATCACGGGACACAGAGCCTCAGTAATTACTGATGGGTTATATAGGGTATTACTAGGTGATTGGACACTGGCACACCCTAGACAGGACGTTCAACCCCCTATATAATCCCTCCCCTTACTGGGAATACCTCAGTTTTGTAGCAAAGCAATATAAGTATTAGAAGAGGGGTGGGACCTCTGTGTCGCGTGATGTACCTCAAAAGAAAAGGATTTTACAGGTAAGCGGTTATAAAAATCCCATTTTCTTTCTCGTACATCACGGGACACAGAGCCTCAGTAATTACTGATGGGATGTCCCAGAGCAATGCTATCTGAGGGGAGGGGAACAACAACACAGTAGGGTGTAATCAGACCTGAGGACCTCGTACCGCTGCCTGCAGCACACTACGCCCAAAGGCGATAGCCTCACGCCTTCTTACATCCAACTGATAAAATCTGGTGAATGCATTGACTGAAGACCAGGTTGCGGCCCATCAGATTTGAGCTATAGAAGCTTGGTGATGCACTGCCCACGAAGCACTAATAGCCTTGATTTGAAAAGGTGGAATTTTCTGTTTCAAACCATAAGCTTGAACAATCACTTGAGGAATCTATTTTGAAATGGTAGACTTTGATGCTGCCTGTCCTCTATTAGGAACTTCTGGCAACATAAACAAAACATCCGTTTTGCGAATTTGAGCAGTTGCTTCCAGATAGGCTTTGACTGCTCTTACTACATCCAAAGAATGTAGTGACCTTTCTTCCGTAGAACAGGGATCTGGAAAAAAGGAAGGCAGAACAATATCTTGGTTTAGATAAAAATCTGAAACCACTTTCGGTAGAAAGCTAGGATGAGGGCGCAATACCACTCTAGCCTTGTGCATGATTAAATAAGGCTCTTTACAGGAAAGAGCTGCTAATTCTGATACTCTTCTAGCAGAAGAAATGGCTACCAGAAAAATTAACTTCCTTGTCAACAAGACCAAGGGAATTTGACGTATTGGTTCAAAAGGCTGTTTCTGTAAAACTGACAGTACCAAACTCAACTCTCAGGGGTTTAGGGGCGCCTTAACCGGAGGATTAAGACGCTTTACCCCCTGCAAGCTTTGGACCAAAGAATGTGAAGCAAGTGGCCGTTGAAATAATACTGACAAGGCTGAGACCTGGCCCTTGATGGTACACTCAAGGCCAGCTTCATTTCTAATCCCATTTACAGAAAGTCAAGAATTCTACCTATGACATCTTTTCTGGGATGCCAAACCCTGGATTCACAGCAGGAGACATAAGTTTTCCAGACTCTATGATAAATCAATCTGGAAGCTGGCTTCCTTGCATTGATCAAGGTAGAGATCACAGGACCTGAAAGCCCACGACTCTTCAGAACGTGGGTTTCAATAGCCAAACCGTCAAATTTAGCGTTCATAAGGCAAGATGGAACACTGGACTTTGGGATAACAGGTCTGGACGTGACAGTAGGGTCCACGGGGAACCTACTGTCATTTTTACTATTTCTGCTACCAAGCTCTCCTGGGCCAAGCTGGGGCCACCAGAAGTACCGACCTCTTTTCCTGCCTGATCCTGCTAAGAAGTCGTGGCAGTAGCAGAATAGGAGGGAATGCATAAATCAGTGAGAAACGATGCCACGGAGTCACCAACGCATCTGTCCCGCATGCAAGAGGATCCTTTGTTCTTGCCACAAACTTGTCGATCTTCTTGTTGAATCTGGATGCAAAGAGATCTACATCCGGAACCCCCCCCCCCCCCCCCCCATCTTTGGCATGTGGCCAAGACGTCGGGGTGAAGAGACCATTCCCCTGGGACAGTGGCTAGCCTGAAAGGCAGAGTTATAAACGGAAAGTGGCTTTTTTCTACTTCGAAACGCAAGTACTTTTGATGAGCAGGGAAAATAGGTACATGCAGGTACGCATCCTTGATGTCCATTGACGCCAGAAGTTCTCCTTGTAGGATGGAGACTACAGATCAGTTTTATTCCATGCGAAAGGACCGAATCTTTAGGAATCGGTTTAGATTCTTAGATACAGAATAGGTCTGACATCTCCATTTGGTTTTGGAAACGTGAAAAAGTTTGAACAAAACCCCAATCCCTGCTCTTCCGTTGAGAACAACCACGATAACTTTTTGCGACAACAGTCGCTCCAACGCTAGAAAGAGAGACTTTTTTTTCTCTAGGTCTCTGGGAACATTTGATCTGAGGAAACGAGGAGAGGGGAATTCTTGGAACTCTAGTTTGTAACCTAGAGTTACCATGGAGATCACCCATCTGTCCTGGAAATCTTCCTGCCAGAGCCTTGAGAACTGTAGCAGTCTTCCCCCCACCCAAGCGAGCGGGGGCGCTCCTTCATAAAGAGGCTTTAGCGTCTTGTCTAGAAGGCTTCCTCCCCCAGGACTTCGTTTGTCCCTGGGGTCGACTCTGAGATTTATTTCTTGAGCCTGACGGAGAAGGCCGTCGTCACTGCCTGCAGGCTGATGCTCCTGGCACTGGGGACAAAGCCCGTTTAAAAGAGGGACGTTTACTCCTTTTCTTAACTGGTAAGAGTGTCCTTTTCCCACTAGAGATCTTTTGGATATAATTGTCCAAATCCTCTCCGAACAGCCTTGCACCACGAAAGGGAAATCCAGCCAGAAGCTTCTTACATGGTGATTTCGGCCGACCAATTTTTTAACCCTAAGATTCTACGCATATGCACCAACCCAAGCGTAAGGCGAGAGGTTTGGATAATAGAATCTCTGATTGCGTCAACAGCAAAACACAAAGCCGCTGGTAGTTTGGCAAACCCCCGGGCCTGCTGTTCAGGTAAAACTTTGAGGACCTGTTTAACATGGTCTCTCAAGTATTGACAGACTCAAATTGCTGCCACTGCAGGTTGAGCTACTAAACCTGCCAAGGAGAAAACATTTTTTAACAGGAATTCCATTTTTTTTTTTATCAGTTGGATCCCTAAGCATCTGAGCGTTGTTGACAGGACAAGTCAGACTTTTATTTAGGGAGGAAATGGAGGCGTCAATTGCCAGTATACCCCACATCTTTGTAAATTTTTCCTCCATAGGATAAAGTGTAGCAAACTTCTTAGGCAGAAAAAAATGTTTACCTAGGTGATCCCACTCAGAATAAATAAGCTCTTCCAGTAAACTATGAACATTTGTAGTTTGAGGAGGCTTCAGTGAACCCAAAGAAGAGGAGGGTTCTTTGACTCAGATACGGGTAATTTGAATGTGGAGCAGACCAATCCAGCAAGAATTTGCTCCAACACCTTCTCATCCTGAGAAGCTGAAGAGGGCCCTTCTCCACTTGATTCCTCAGAAGAGGAATCATTAGTCTCATCCCGATCCTCTGAGAGGGATTCCTCTCCTTTTTCCCCCAGAGTTCCTCTGCTTGAGGGTCCTAGGTGGCAGAAGGGGACCTAGTGCGTTTACTTCCACTGAGTGAAGATGCGATTAAGGCCATTAGTCTTTCCTCTAATCCATTAATGGTTGAGGAAAAAAACCTCCTGCGTAATGTATACAGGGGCTGAAGTGCCAGAAGCAGATGCAGCCCCTGACCCCGACAGCTCACCCTGGCCAGCTATCCCAGGTCCTTCTGGGGGGGAAAGTGCTGCAGAGGGGGGGTCCTCAGAGCCTGAGGGAGATCCCTTAGAGCCCCTATTTTTCGGGGTATTTGTCCCTCTTCTACCCATAGTGCCAAGCAACAAAGGTAGAGGTACCACAAAAAAAAGCACTGACTGCTGAGAGATGTAGTTCAGCAACTGCCGCTGCTACCAATGCTCAGTCTGGTGCTTAAATAAATGCTGCCTGGGAAATGCCCGAGTTCCACCTCACATGCGCCCGTCAGCTCTGTGTCCCTGCATAAGCTGCATGCACCTGAAAGAGAGTGCACCTTATACCCTGTGTAGCCAGGGATGTGGGCGTCTAATCACGCCAGACGCCGCGTTAATACTCCGCCCCCCTCCTCCGACCACCCCTACAGACCCCCTCGTTTTTTCAAAAACGTGTGCTTTCCCGCGCGTACAGCGTGGACAGAGGCAGATGGAACTGGCATGAAAGGTATGTACTCTTGACAGCCCCCGGAGGCAACAATAGGCATAGCATACATTTACTTAAAGGAGAAAACCTACTAGAATTAAAAAATTCCTGAGGAGTCTCCCTTACCTTATTCAGCTGCAAGGTTCTGTATACAGACCTAATCTTCACCTCTCACGGGCTCCGTTTGAAAAACCTTCAGAGACTGGGAACCCCCTTGAATAGGGGGATCCACAGTTCTGGGCCCGTAAAGCACCCCGCCAGGAGTATGGCTGAAAAAAACAAATACTGGATCCCGGGTCCAGCTCTCTAAAAAGAGAAGCGTTACAGGTAAAACCTCGTTTCTTCGGAAACGAGGCCCGGGTACCATCCAATTCGGCCTGGAAAAGACACTTTGAATGGATCCGGTTGCATGGCTTGCCCCAGTATAGGATATTCCTTTGAAGCTCAGCACAGCATATCTTACTCGTGACCGACACCTAAGACACTGGCGAAAAAACTGAGGTATTCCCAGTAAGGGGGGGAATTATATAGGGGGTTGAACTTCCTGTCTAGGGTGTGCCAGTGTCCAATCACCTTGTGATACCCTATATAACCCATCAGTAATTACTGAGGCTCTGTGTCCCGTGATGTACGAGAAAGAAAATAGCTCTTGCAAACCGCCTTTCCTGTCATTCCAGTGTGAAAACCTGAGTGCTTTCATACTGGAGTGGTACGCTGGCAGGACAACAAAAAAAAAAAAAAGTCCTGCAAGCAGAATCTTTGAGGCGCTTTAGGAGCGGTGTATACACAGCTTCTAAAGCACCCCTGCCTATTGAAATCAATGGGCAGTGCCGCCAAAGCACCAGCAAAGCCCTTTTTTTTGGCCGCTAGCGCTTTACCGCCGATGTCCCCAGCCCCCCAGTGTGAAAATGCTCACTCAACCGCCATGACCTCTATGCACGCTCACCACGCAACACTCCATTGCTGAAGAAAAAGCGTGTTGAAGCTCGTTTAAAGTTTGCTGCACAACATTTAGACAAGCCTGTGACATACTGGGAGAACATAGTCTGATCAGATGAGACCAAAATTTAACTCTTTGGATGCCATAATACACACCATGTTTGAAGGTCAAATGGCACTGCACATCATCCCAAAAACATCATAACAACAGTGAAGTTTGAAGGTAGGAACATCTTGTGTGGGGCTGTTTTTCAGCATATGGTACTGGCAAATTTAATTTCGCTGAAGGAAGGATGGATGGAAACATGTACCAAGACACTCTTGCTAAAAATCTGCTGCCATCTACCAAGATGATGAAGATGAAATGAGGGTGGACATTTCAGCAAGACGATGATCCCAAACACAAAAGTCAAGGAAACCCAATTGGTTTCAAACAAAAAAAATAAAGCTGCTAGAATGGCCCAGCCAATCACCTGAATCCAATCAAAAATCTATGTAAAGAAAGAACTAAAGATCAGAGTTCATAGATGAGGCCCATGGAACCTTCAAGATTTGAAGTCTATGTGGAAGAATGGGCCAAAAACAACACCTGAGCAATGCATGCGACTAGTTTCTCCATATAGGTTGTGTCTTGAAGCTGTCATTACCAAAGGATTTTGTACGTATTAGCATTAAATACATTTCAGTTAGCGTGTTTAATACTTTGTACCTATGTCATTTCATTTTATTATTACACATAACTTCATTTCTGAACGTTTTTTCTTTTTGGTCTCTTTGTATGTATGGATTGCATGGGTTGTTACCGACATGTGGTGAAAATTTCTTGTCAATAGTACCTTTAGAAATATATTTACCTAGAAAAATGGTGACGTGTTCAATACTTTTTTACCCACTGTATATATGTGTGTGCAAAGAGGGCTTTTTTTCCTAAATAATTTGCATTGGAAAAACCGCAAAAAAAAAAAAAAAAAAAAAAAAGTGGAAGTTCCACTTTAAGGACTCCTCACCCCCTTACATGCCACATTTGGCATGCACTTTTTTTGGGGGGGGTGTTTGACAGGTACCCAGCTCCCACTTCCGCTCAGCGACTCGAGCGGAAGTTCTCTTCTCCCCCTCCCTTTCTGCAATCTTGTGGGACACGTCATAGGTCCCTGAAGATTGCCTGGCCATTGAAGAGATGCAGCGTGACTCGCACATGTGAAGTGTGTACCCGGCTGTGAAGCTGCAAGCTGTCGCAGCCGGGTGCCCACACTTGTTATGCCGGCACCGGGGAGAGAACCAAGGGTTCAGGTGGCCGCATTGCTGGATCATGGGACAGGTGAGTGTGCTGACTTTTAATAAACACAAATACGGCTGGAACTTCGCTTTAACTGATAAAACGAACAGTCCACATGTGTGAAAGGGGCCTAACATTGCTTTCAAGTGCAGTTCTTGAGGTGGTCACATGTTACAATATATACTGCATTCTATACTGCCATGAACAGGGTCGTCCTTATCCTCTTGTCAAAGAAGTGAATTGTAACAATACTGTCTCCCTTTATTTTGTAAAGTGCTACACAAACTGTTGGCACCATATAAATTCTGTTCTGTATATTAATATTCTACACACTTTTTTGAAATACCAATAAACTAGGCCAGTGATGGCGAACCTTGTTTTGGAACTACATTTCCCATGATGCTCATGCACTCTGCGGTGTAGTTGAGCATCATG
Source organism: Aquarana catesbeiana (assembly GCF_042186555.1). Classification (NCBI taxonomy): domain Eukaryota; kingdom Metazoa; phylum Chordata; class Amphibia; order Anura; family Ranidae; genus Aquarana; species Aquarana catesbeiana. The sequence continues at coordinate 412,828,031 of NC_133325.1, forward strand.
GGAAATGTAGTTCCAAAACAGCTGGGGTGCCAAGGTTCGCCATCACTGAACTAGGCATAGGGCTCGTCAAAGATTTTCCATGCTAATTGTGTGTGAGCTGCTATTAACTTTCCTACCTAATCTACCTGTTGAAATGCTGTTTTGGAGGGATAAAAGATGCTATAGTTTAAATGCTGTAGGGGTACTGTACATGTATAAACCCATGAAGAACCATTCCCATTGTCACCAACTCAAAAAGAGTAGTCAGTAAATGCTTGGATTGCCATTATGTCAGATTTAGCTAAAGCACCAAATTTGTTGTAGACATCTGTGTGTGCTGCAATGAATGCTTTGGCACTCTGGTGCAGTGTGTCTCAACCTTTTTTCAGTCAAGGCACCCATTTAAATTATGGACAGGCTCAAGGCACCTCATTCAAATAAGAAAAAAAAAAAAAAAAAAAAAGGATTCATATAATTTTACATTACGCAGCAACAGCCACACACTGGATACCTAACATTAGAGGTGATTTATCTAAAGCAAATACACCTCTGCACACTGGCACTGACTAGTATTCCAGCTTATCGCTTTTTCCTCAGTTTCACTTGATCACTCAGCTAATCTGACCAAATGCTGATGGAGTGGATCAGGGGAGGGGCAAATAAGGATGCTTTACAGCTGACCAACAGCCTCCTCATCAACTGTTATTGGTTGTTATGATGCCGGCGGCTAGAAGGTCGTAACGGTGTACAATGAAAACCTGTGGCTTTGTGCAACTAAAAGGCTAAAAAGACAGGCTTGATCCACTCGCTGGCTTGTACACAATTTCTGGGCAAATTTAGGTAATTTGCCAAGACACCCCTGAAAAAACCTGAAGGTACCCCAGAATGTTGAAAAAGGCTGCCTCAGTGTGCAGACAGCTTAAAACTTTACTATTTTCAAGTTGTAAACAGTCTTCTAGCATTGACACAAAAAGTCTAGCGATCTCTACAAGGACACTTTCTGCAGCCCTAAACACATTCTCTGCTTTACAGATCACTAGAGGGGGCATTTACATATCTACACAATACAATAATTTGAATATGGGGCAGCAAAAAAAAACAAAAACAAAAAAACACTTTCTAGTGTGACAATGTAAAATGTTACTGAATAGTTATTCTTAAATGTGTGTCACACACACGCACAAGTGACGTATATTTTCTACTTACCACTGTAAGGTTGCGAATATCTTCCATCACTCTTGGCCAAAACGACTGCAAGCTTTGCTGTGCATCAGAGTTCCCTGCACCAAACCCCCCATCTGTAGACATGTTCAGACCTGAGAAAAAGAAAATGGATCAAAAATCAAAGATTTAAAAAAAAAAAACAAACAAAAAAAAAAAAAAAAAAAACTAAATATTAAACTGGCAAAAGGTGCAGAATATTCACTGAGATTGCCTGGTATAACCAGCATTTACTAAAAGGCCTGCACTACGCAGTTCTGCAGCCTCATGTTTATCTGCAATGCACTATAGAAAACCGAACAAAGGATTAATTGAGAGAGGGGCTCTCTGTGCATGAGTGAGAGAAATGTAGCACAAGGATCTCAACTAAACATGTGCAATAGTATATAGAAAGTAAGAACTCATTTACAGAAAGTTAACCACAGAACAATGTGACAAGGCCTTGCATGTTCTCAAACATTTAAAAAGGGGAAAAAAAAAAAAAAAAAAAAAGCATTCTGTGAGAAACTCCACATTGTTGCAGATGTTTAAAGTCAGTGCTAAATAACAACAACATTGTTTTAGGATAATAATAAAAAAATTATAAATGATATTATATATATATATATATATATATATATATATATATATATATAAATAATCGGTTACCTGAAAATGTTGCTAAATAACCACTGAAAAGCAGAGACTTGTAGAGCAATTTTTCTTACAATAAAATTCATGTCATGTCATACTTGCCTACACTGTACAATAGTTTTGCAAAGGGCAGCCCCGATTCTCCTCTTCTCGGGTCCCCCGCCGACATTCCTGGCTCTTCCTCTTCGGTGAGTGCCCCCATAGTGCCAAGTCACTTTCTATAGTGACACTCATGTGGGCTCACTCCTAAGCCACCCTGTTTGCATCTACTGACACAGACAACGCAGCTCAGCTCCGCCCCAATGCTCCCTTGTCACAGAGTTTGATTGACAGCAGGAGGAGCCAATGGATGCAGCATTAATCTGATGCTGCATCTTTCCCCCCCACTGCCACTACACTGAGAAATGAGCACTCAAACACCGCTGATCACTCAGTTCTCCGCTCTAACCCAAAAGTGAAAGTTCTGCCCTTTCGTCCGCCACCAAAAATAAAATTAGTAGGTAATCCAAGTGAAGGTCTCCTAACCCCCTTCCTATCACAGGTCCCAGAATGCTGCGGGATCATTCACAAATTACAGAGCAGCTTGCACAGTGAGTAGCCAACTATGCAGCCGCAAGGAGTTGCAGCTGGCTGCCCACAGTTAAGATGCTGGCACCGGGGACCGCAGACTGACTTAGGCGAGCAGAGCTGGATCCCTGGGAAGGCGAGCGTATATTAAAAGTAAGCAGCTACATTTTTTTGTAGATGCCGACTTGTCACATACCCAACTGAAGCTCCTCTTTAAACATGACTGGTCGATATGGTTCACACTTTTGCTTTCATAAAACAGATTGTTCATACAAATCACCAACTACAGTGTTTCCCAGACTGAGTTGAACAGCCTAGAGTTACTAAACATCTTCCATCCTGTTTTATTTGTAGCCACAAAAAAGTGGTCAGAGTCTAAATATATCATGTGTGTTCTCTTTCAAGTATTAACAAAACCTTTAAACAGCTCCTGACATATGCCAAGTGTACTTGCTGCTATGAATCATAGAGCATGCAGCTAAATTTGGCTCCACGCTGCGAGTTTTGGATTCTGCAGTTGTAAAACTGCAAGAAGTAAATCAGATCCCTGAACGTTCAACACAGTGACTCAATCACAGCTTCCACTGGTCAGAAACAAAAACCGTATGGCATACACTGTACTAGGAAGAATTAATCAATGAGTCTATAAAAGGAATTTTATTGACTGAAAAATACAACTGCATTAGGCTTGCCCCCTGGATTCATTCTTTCTATTTGCAATGTTAAAATAAAGACCAATTTTTATCTTGTGTCCTCTGCTATATATGGCAATTATGATCTGTTATCTATGAAGGACTAGTGTGATAAAACTGTCTTTGGCTACACTCTATTTCAAAGATTATCCCCCTCATTCTTAGGTAGGTGTGTGTGTCCAACAATCCATATTTTTACTGGCAGCCAGAAAAAAAAAAAAAAAAAAGCACTCTTTCCTGCCAGTAACAGGAAGAGGTTGCCAGTAAAAAAAAATATGACTGACACTCGGCTCCAGAGCCAGCTGAGACCATCCAAGTGCCTGCTACAGTGTGTTCGGGCGGCCCCAGTGGGAGGCGGCTCTGGCAGAAACAGTGCCAAAGCGGAGTGGTCGGAGCCTTGTGTGCAGGTCTGAGGGACTGTCAATTCGGTGTGGACTGAAGGGACCACCTGGCGCCAGGGCTGGTCCAAGGATTTTTTACACCCCAGGCGAAACCTCATTTTGCGCATCCCCTTAGATGTGCACACTTTATCCCAGCAGCATCCACGAGAGGTTATAACATTATTACAAAGGTATTTATAATACAGTTCCGAAAATATACATTATCGCAGAGACCGAGAGTGGGCAAACCAGCGACCCAGGTGTCCTAGGCAGCAGTGCACTCTAGGCGGCCGCCTAGTGGTAGCACCGGCCCTGCCTGGCACGGAGTGTGTCTGACTCAGGGAGGGGCCGTGTTTTGTCAATTAGTGTCAGGTGCTGCTGAACACTGCTGTCAGTGTTACTGTAAGTCAATTTCATGTATGTGTACCGTTACACACTGGTGTGTGTAAATAAACATTTAAATACACTGCACTAGGACTCAAAGCACTATGGGTTAGGGACAGAGAAAATATGAAAAACACCACAACTTTAAAGTACAATTCTAAGCTGACACAACCAGAAAATAAATGTGGATTTCACTTCATAGAAAAGCCATTTTAGAGACTTTTTTCCCCCCACGTGTAAAAACCAATGCACAGAATTTTTTAAACTGATACAAACCCACTACAATATCAAATGGTCAGCATCCATATGGGGGGGAGCCAATAAGACAGCGCTCAAATTTTCCACTCGCTTACTGACAAAATGCGAGTGGAAAATGAGGGCTGGCGAGTGTGGGCTGCCTCAGATCGGGGGGGGGGGGGGGGGGGGGGGGTGCAGTCTCCCAGCAATCATCTCAGGGAAGAGAGGAGAGAAGAGAGAAGGCGGCCGGAATCATCGCTGTAACAGCTTTCATTAGAAATGCAGAGTGTTCCCCACACTTTCTGTCAAACACAGTCCTGCTTCCTGGCCCGGGTACTTTGATAGACAGATCACCTGTCCAATGCCGGGATGTGCGATGTGCACCAAAGTACCAGGGCCAGGAGGCGGGGCTGTATGCGACAGCGAGTGGCGGGAACACTCTGCAATTCAACTGAAAGCTGTTACAGCGATGTTCCTCTGCACTCTAATGATCCGGCCGGCAATACTCTTCCTCTCCTCTCTTCCCCTGCACAGGTGACGCGGCACTGATGGGGACAGGTGAGGCTGCGCTGATAAAGTTGTTAATATTTATGTAACTTAATTCTGCATAAAACATTTGTCATTTCATGAGATAATTTATGAGGGCATATTTAGGGGTGGAATTAGGGGCGGGGCAACTGGTGGCAAGTAACCCTTGAGACCTGACTAGTAGGACTTGAAATTTTGAGTCCTACAATAAGAGACACGATACAAAGTCCTGAGACATGATTATTGAAAGGGGAGAACATCGTCAATGAAAAATCTACTAGTGTATGACCAGCATAAGAGGCTATTCATATATTGCAACATTAATGCAAACCAAAAAACCAAAAAAACAAAAACAAAACACCACAAAAAGTTACCCAGCTCCCACTACCCCTCGGCCACCTAGGCAACTGCTCCCCTCTCCCTCCCTGCAATCTCCTAGGACTCGGCACGGGTCCCAGAAGATTGCCTGGCCACTGAGACTCACGCATGTGCAGCGCGCACCCGGCTGTGAAGCAGCAAGCCACGGAGAGGAGCGAGGCTTCGGGCAGCCGCATCGCTGGACCGTGGGACAGGTGAGTGTCTGTTTATTAAAAGTCAGCAGCTACACTTTGAAGCTGCTGACCTTTAACAAACTTAAAAATGAGTGGAACTCCGCTTTATGATAAAACACCTGTGTGTAGCAGCCCCATCTCTATCAAGAGATGTGCACAAGTGCCTCAGCCATCCAGGACTCTCCCTCCTGATTGGCTGAGACACAGCACTGGCACCATTGGCTCTCGCTGTGGTTAGTCAGCCAATCAGGAGAGAGAGGGGTGGGGACCATGGCTCTGTGTGTGATTTTGACAAGTACCTGCTCCCACTTCAATCTGACTTCGCAACAGTGAATTCAGCAGAAAGTGCAGCCCCCACTACTTACTACTTATCCCGCCGCCGGGATATTCGCAAACCGCAGCAAGCTTTGCAGTAGGGAACCGGCTGTGAACCTGCAAGGCTTTACTGCTGGTTTTCCTTAGCCAAGATGGCGGCAGCAGCACCCCAGAGCTGATTGAAAAGTCGGCTCGGGTGAAGACACTACTGGATTCGTGGACAGGTAAGTGTCCTAATATTAAAAGACAGCAGCTACAAATACCTCAAAGGGCTGACTGGCAGTGACCTTAAAAGCCCAGAAACAGAGGACATTGTATCCATTGAAAAAGTTTAGGTTTATTCCACACACTGTTAACTTAAATGAATGGTGGTTACCAGTTGATTACCAACCCCATACCACAGGCATGCAGGACATGCTGGGGAACCGGATTACTGATGAGGACCATGGGGATCCATGTTGGAACATTCTCGCCGGCCTCAGCAAGGAGTCGGGTGGATCCATGTCATCGGAAGTAGATGTCACCAGAAATTATGTAGCTAGAACCAGAAAGTCGGTGGTGGACACTCAGACTGGGACACACCAGAGAATCACGTCAGTTGCCAGGGGAACATGTTTCGGGGTACGCCCCTTTGTCAAATCCCCATTTGAAGCTAGAATGAAGTGCACTTTGTTGCAAATCTAAACCAATTTGCGGTGATCATCCTATATTTTTTCCGTTGCGCAATGATGCGTTTCCACACAAATCCCCATCTCTCAAATGCAGTGCTGATTATTGTCAGACCCTCAATTTAGTCTTTAAACCAATTTGGCAATAGTTATTTTAAAGCCTTTTAGAAAAAGAAAAAAAAAAAAAAATCGCAACAATGATGCAGAGGCTTTCTGATTTTGGTGCCCTCAGACATTTATAGAAAAACTGTTGCATAGAACTTCTAACCTGTGGCTGGTACAACATATAGAACTTGCTTATAACCTTGTTAATTTTAATAACAAAATTGGCATATTTCCCATTACCAACTTTCCTCAAAGTCTTTTAGTGTTTTACTCACAAGATATTGCAGCCTTTGAACCATGTCCTGTTGGCACCACCCCGCTCAACAAAAGTCAACTGTCAATAGCAAGAGGGCGGCTGTAATAAGCTGCATGAGGTTGCTTGTAAATAGCATAGAGTTAACAATGCCAATTGATGGACTAGCGGAGTGCAAAACCCAAGTCAAATATGGTACTTTAAATTTATCAAGGCGTGTTTATTATAAGGCTGTTTAGTGTCTATTCAGTAAATCCAGGGTGATCTTCTATTTAAACTGAATAAAGGGCCCAGGCTGGTCTCAAGCTGATAAATGCTGCATTCCCTTACATAACTCTGCAGCTCAATATTTAAGGAAAAGTTTTAAGGCTTGCTCACACTGGCAGCTGGGGGTGGTAAAACCCCAAGGTTGAGCCACACTCAATCCGCTTCCCCTTTAGTTGCAGAGGCAATGGCTGGGGGTGTACATATGCCGCAGCTGAGATGCTCTGCTTCGCAGCAGCAGCAGCAAGAATTGTACCCCCTTCGCTTTGACTCATTCAAGACAACAGGGCTGCCCTGCGAGCACCCCGCAGCAGTGTGCAATGAACGGTTGCAGTGCACGAGTGTGGAGTTCAAGTGGTTAAAAGGAGAAGTTCACTTTTCAAGAAAAATATTTAAATTTTTTTTCCTGCAAAATAAAATAAAAGTGCATTTATACATTTTCCTGCAGCAGCCCAGAAAACATTGCACCTCTGTTTAGTGGTGCAACTGTCAGGCTTCTGAAGACAAACCCTGTAGCTTTTTGCCCATACCGTCATATGGGCTGCCTGTTGAAAACTGCAGGACTTGTGAATGAACTAAAATAACAGCGCTCATCAGTGCCCTTGCAGTTCACTTAGAACTACAATGGTAGTTGTAATGAATTCATAGGAAACTGAATAAAATGACACAGCTCTGTGGGCAGAGCCCAATTTTTAAATTGTGACAGTGGATGCAGTGAGATGATCCCCTGCGCACTCCCACGCCAAAGGGGAAGTGGCAGCAGGAGCTGGAACAGGTTACATGTTCCACCCCATATATGGGTGGAACATGTAACATGTTTCAAAAGGTTAATGTATCCTTTGAAGCAGGCTCAAAAGCTAGTGTTAAAGAGCCCCTATGGAATAAAATGTTGCAAGTTGCCACAGTTACCATTAGGTTAGCTACCAAATGGCTAAAACCTTTTTTTCTGAAAAGGATAGATATAGCTCCCAGATATACCGTGTCGCCCATGAAGCTTTTTCCCCACTCAGATTCTTGCAATAGTCAAATTGTGATCCTCTATTACCATGACTGTACCCTTTTCCCTTCCCCCAGTATCATATAATGGAGATCTGTAAAAGAAATTAAAAAAAAATAACTAGATAGGGGAGAGCATGAGGTCAGACACTTGGGGGGCCTTTCAGCTTTGAATTACCTTCAAGAGGTTATCCTCACATTAAATGGATAGGTTCACCCCTGCGCACCCACGCTGTGACAGCAGACCAGGAATCTTCTCCCCGTGTCCACTGCCACAGTTCAAAAAAAAAAAAAAAAAAAAAAAAAAAAGGAAGGCGGACACCCACCCAGCCATGTCACTCATTCACAGTACGCTACAAACGTCAGCCTTTGCGGCTTTCGACTTGAAGTTTATGACTTACCATAGTGCCGTGATCGCTGTGGTAGTTCAAGTCTTCCTGTTATTATTATTATACAGGATTTATGTAGCGCCAACCGTTTATGTAGCGCTTTACAACATGAGGGCAGACAGTACACACAATACAAATCAATGCAGGAGGGATCAAAGGGCCCTGCTCATTAGAGCATACAATCTAGAACCTGTTAGAATGTATCGGCTTCCGTTTACAAGCATGGCACCAGCGATTGCCTGATTGCTGGTGCAATGCTTCACAGGCTCCTGCAACAAATATAAATGCACATTTTTTTTACCTTCAAAAAATCAGCATTTATTTAAAAACAAAAAGGAAATGATCCTTTAAGAAAATTACATAAACTGCTAAACACCTAGAATTAAAGCCTGCACTATTACAACGATTTAAGAATAAAAAAAAAAGAAACTTGCATAAGCATAGTTGTGATGGCATTACCTTAAAACTATGCCTATTTAGATACGCACTTAAATCTAAAATTACTTTATCTAAGGAAATTAACTTGTGTCGATACTGATGCGCAATTCAAGAGCAGATTACTGTGAAGATTAGGCCTAATCTTGTGGAAATTGTTAGTGAAAAGTGCTACCAAAGCTGATCACTGTCAGCTTGTCTACTTAACAGACCAGTTCAGACACATACCACATCTGTCAGTGACTATGGTCCTCGTAAGACTAAAAAAAAAATATGGTTGCTTTAAAGCATGTTATACAGCACAGGGCTTGTGCTGTGTAATTTCGCCCCCTGCATCACCTGAAATACCTGGCTGATCCTGCCCTCCCCCTTGTAAACTGACCATGGTTTATCATGGCTGCTGAGCCCTGACACCGTGGTCAGTTTACATGACTCAGTCATTCGCAGCTCTCCAATGTCCTCTCCCTCTCTGCCTGTCAGCGGCGATCACTCCCCAGCCCTCCCCTCCTGCTGGTAAAATAACTGAGTATGCGTGCTACAAACCCCTCTGTTATAGTAACTGATGTGCCCTAGAGAATGTTTTTTTGAAAAAAAATAAGCTGCTATATACCTTATTTTATAGCGCTGCTTGGCACTCACGTGAGTGGCCGCCTTTCTCCTCTCCTCCTTCTGGCTGACGTTATTGGCCCCACCCACTGTAGCCATCAGACCTGGAGAAAAGAGGCAGCCACTCACGTGAGCGGAGCTATAAAATAAGGTACTATTTTTTTCAAAAGAAACATACACTGGGGCACATCAGTTACTATAAGAGGTGAGATTGTAGCACACACACACACTCAGTGGCATAACCACTTTAAAGTAAGAGTCTAAAACCAACATTATATTGCAGCTTACCAATTCTTTTTTTCCAGGCAAAGAACATTTTAAGCAAGTACAGAAAATACCAGCTGAGCTTGTCAGAAATGTAGTGTTCTTGTCACTTTGAGGTGAACTGAAATCACAACAATGTTTTCTTCCTTCCAAGCTACCCTGTGTAAATTACAAATCCCCGATGTAAGACAGAAAGGAAGGGGTTTCTATTCCAGTTCAGGAGAGGAGCCTAGGATCCTGTCCAATAGAGGAGAGAGAGAGAGAGTGCACAGAGAGCCACTGTTGTCGTGCACATCGCTGGATTGAGAGCGGGCTCAGGTATTTAGCAGGCTGAGGAGCTGCATGGAAAAGGATTTTTAAAAAAAAAAACCTTGTACCTTTAGAACCACATTAAAGTCATAAAACAAGTAGATATGCCAGACATTTAACCACCACTGCAAGGGTTAAACGCTCATTTAGTCTAGGGTGAACCAAATGCTAGTTTAGTCTCAGGTGCACAAATACTTGCCTTACTTCTGGCTCCTCTCCAACCATGCGACCATTACCCCCCAAGTCTAAGATGTTTTGGGCTACAGCCGCATGCTCAACCCCACAATGTAAAATGCAGGGTTATTAGCCCTGTATTGCATGTGATGATGTTGAGACACTGCCTTCAGTGTGCAATTTGGGTCATTCTCCCTTTTAAGAACTCACAACTGGCAACTGTGACAAGACTTTTTGACACTGGGCAGTAGGTTTCGCTCCAGTAATCCTTGATAGTCTTGAGATTTCATTCTGCGCTGCACAATTAACAGCACCCTATGACAGAGGCAGCAAAGCTTCCCCAAAACATAACTGAGCCTCCTCTATTGTTTCACAGTAATTATGGAGGTAGTCTTTTTAAAATCTTCCTTTTTTGTCTCAACACAGAGCTGATGTGACTTCCTAAAAAGCACCAGTTTTATCTTAGCTGTCCAAAAGTCATTACTCCTGAAAAACTGTGGCTGGTCAATAGTAATTTTAGCAAATTCAAATTTGACTTTTTTGCTTTGTTTTTTCTTTTAACAGTCCTCCTGGGTCTTCTTCCATTGAGCAGTCTGTTGCTCAAAAAGCAACAGATGGTGCATCAGACAGTGATGTACCTTGACCTTGGAGTTCAGATTTTATCTCTGGAAGTTTCCCTTGGCTAGCTTTCTACCATTTGTACTATCTTCCTGTTCAATATGGGGTAAATGATGTGCATGTGGCTACACCCAGGAGATTGACTACACTCCCATGGGCTTTAAACTGCCTAATATTTGTAACTCTAGCCACAGGGACAGCAAGTTGCTTGGAAATGGTCTTAGGCCTTATGAACACTGGGTTTATTGCAGGGTGGATAAAAACCATTGCCTTAAAACAAGAATAATACATAATAATAATAATAATAGATTTTTTTTATTTGAAGTCGTTTTAATAAAATGCGTTTGGAGTAAAAATCTACCTAAAGATGGTTTTCTATTTAAGATACATAAATAATTATGTTTATTCAGCACGAAATTGAGCTTATTTATGTAGCATGAGGCTGCATATTCTGCAATATTTACATTTTTTTGGTAAACTCATTCAATGAATCCAAGCTCGGCAAGCTGAGATGACATGCACTGCATTCACACAATTTCACAGTAACCATGAGATAAGACAAAGTTCAGGAATATTCCTTTATCCCATCTATGTAAACTGCCAACTGTATGATTGAATCGATTCTGATATCGCCGTTTTACTAACCTGACAGCTTATTATTCTAAATAGGAAACCTTCATTTTGTTTGCAAATATTAAAGATTCTAACTACCAGCAAGAATGAGTCCTTACATTTACAAACAGTACCTGTCATTTCAGATCCATCATGGCAGCGCCTGTTAGCGGGCAATCACTAGCCATCAAATTAACTGCTTCCCGCCCACCGTACGCCAAATGACGTTCTCAGCTTTGAGCGGGGATATCTGAATGATGCCTGTAGCTACAGGCACCAGATATCGTCTTTTAGAGCTGGCGATTCTGTGCACCATAAGAACAATCATAGCGGCTGTTCCGCCGCTTGATCGTTCTTACGGGAGGCGAGAGGGGACGTCCCCCCCTCCCGCCGCCCTCCGGTGCTCCTACTGACTCACCGCTGCGATCAGTGAGTCGGACACAGGATCCGCCAGCCCCGGATGTTCATCATAGAGATGTTATGATGTCATGCCCGCCCTCTGCATTCAAACGAATGGCGCCGATTCAGCTGGGAAACCAGGATCTTTTTTTTTTTTTATTATTATTTCAGGCTTCCCAGCCTAGAGGTGAGCTGTGGGGTCTTATTGACCCCATATCTCACTGTAAATTACAAGAGAAGTTTACATTCCTTGTCAAAGGAACAAAAGTGATCAAAAACATTTTTTGGGGCAAAAAAGTGTCAAACTAAAATAAAATTAACAATAAAAAAAAAAAATTTTTAAAGCGCCCCTGTCCCCGTGAGCTTGCACGCAGAAGTGAATGCATATTCAAGTCCCACCCACATATGAAAACTATCTTCAGACCACACGTGAGGTATCACCACGAACATTAGAGCGAGAGCAATAATTTTGGCCCTAGACCTCCTCTGTAACTCAAAACATGTAACCAGTAAAAAATTTTAAAGCGTTGCCTATGGGGATTTTTAAGTAGCGAAGTTTGGTGCCATTCCACGAGCGTGTGCAATTCTGAAGCGTGACTTGTTAGGTATTTACTCGGTGTAACTTCATCTTTCACATTATGCAAAAACATTGGGCTAACTTTACTGTTTTTTTTGTTTTTTTTTAAAAGCACAAAACTGCCCCCCCCCCCCCCCCCAAAAAACACATTCAAAAAATTGCTGCGCAAATACCGTGCTAGATAAAAAGTTGCAATGACCGCCATTGTATTTTCTAGGGTCTTTGCTAAAAAAAACAATATATATAATGTTTGTGGGTTCTATGTAATTTTCTAGCAAAAAAAAAGATGAAATGATGATGATTTTTACATGTAGGAGAGAAATGTCAGAATTGGCCTGGTAGGCAAGTGGTTACAGTGACTGGGACTGTCGGTGAGTCAACAGAGGGTAAGAGGGGGAGCTGCTGTAGGGCAGAGATGACAGTTGCTCTTTAAAAATGGTTTAAAATCAAGCCTTTTTACTAATGATTTAAATCATGATTTAACTTGTGATTTAAATCAACTTGATTTAAATCAAATCCACCCTGGTTTATTGTAAACGCTGTATCTCCTGACAGGAGAAACATCGGCATTAAAAAAACTTGCCTAAGCTGCATTTTTTTTAAACCAGTTTGAGGAGAGTTGAGCAGCCTTTGGGAGTTTATTCACTTCAATGGCCAGAATAATAAATTCTGGCCAATAAAATAAACACTGAAGTGCTAAACGTGCCTAGCGATTAGGGGCGTTTTTATGCCCCTCTCCTGAATGCGATTCTTCTGCATTCAGGGGAAGGAGCTTGACTGCCTCTAAACTCAGCTGCTCCCAAATGCCTCTGAAAGCTTATGTGTGCATGAACACACATGTTCAGGGGCTTAGGCAAAAAAGTACATGTCATCTTGTGGATTTAGCACTTTAAATTTACAATTTTACTGTGCATCGGGAGTACAGCTATCGTTGTACTTCCAGCACTCTGATGCTGGACCTTTGGGTCTCTGGTTTCTTAACACTTTTACACACTATCCAAAACAAGGTTTCCTTTTATTGGTTGAACTGGATGGACTTGTGTCTTTTTTCAACAAACTATGTCACTTGTCCTAAGATCTACTGTAATGTGTCCAAAGAAATTAGATGAGTGGCTCCCTATCAGTGTCTACAGGGTGGTAGAGGCATGTGGGGAACAAATCTGCTTGGCATGTTAAACTTAATCTGCTTGGCATGTTAAAGTGGAGAGCTCTAGCTCTGACTTCGTAGGGAGCACATAGGACCTCCGCAAAGAGACCATTATTACCCCACAGAGGGCAAGGTTTCTTCGCTGCAGCACTCTGACAGAGAACAGACTTTTATACTCCTGGGGCGACTTGAGAGAACCTGTACGACTTTGCACACATTGTTTTGATGCACCTGTAGCGTATATTTTTCCTTTAAACCATCCATTGACAACTCCTTTAGAAAATGCTAGCTGCTTGGCCATCTTGCTTACCTTTTGACTTCCTGACAGTCTCTTGACAGCACCCCTTAACGCAACTCAGGGTTCGATAAATCCCAGGCGTCAGGTCAAATAGAAATTGTATTCTGGCACTTAGGCTTTTGACAGCCCATTCACTGTTGGCAATAGACGCAGGGATGCACAATCCCTATCACTCGAGACCCATGTGTGTTGCATTACATTACACTCAGTGGAGCACAGGGGAGACATCCAGGGTCAAAAGACCCTGGATGACTCATTCAAGAGGATCTGTCACACAACAAAAAAAAAAAAAAAAAAAAAAAAAAAAAGGAAAATCATATATACGTGTGAAAAAATAAAAGTTAGTGTTACTAAACCCACAACAGTAAAATAAGTCTGTATATGCAGCATGCTCATTATATTCACAGTGAGGATTAATTCTGAGCATTGTATAAAAAGGCCTGTCTTCTCTGATCTTCCCCTTCTTTTACTGTCCCCAATCCATCTCCTGACAGTAGAGCTGCACTATTCTGGCCAAAATGAGAATCACAATTTTTTTGCTTAGAATAAAAAGATCACGATTCTCGCAACGTAAAATCTTTCACATTATACATAAAAAAATTGGGCTAACTTTACTGGTTAGTTTTTTTTTTCTTTTAATTCATTAAAGTATTTTTTTTTTTTTACAAAAAAAATTGCATTTAAAAGACCACTGCACAAATACAGTGCGACATAAAATATTGCAACAACCATTTTATTCTCTAGGGTCTCTACTAAAAAAAAATATATATAAATATATATATATATATATATATATATATATATATATATATATATATATATATATATATATATATATATATATATATAAAAAGGTTTGGGGTTTCTAAGTAATTTTCTAGCAATAAAAAAATATTTTAACTTGAAACCAACAAATGTCAGAAAAAGGATTAGTGTTTAAGTGGTTAAACTTTCTTCACTACACACAAAGTCTATTCCATTGACAAATTGTTACAATGTTTATAGTTAAGTTTCACTGATAAAGAATGTTCTGATTCCTGGCAGACTGCCTGGATTTTTTCTTCCTTTCTTTTGATGGCTGTGGCTTCAGAAGAGCAGAGAGAATTCTTTGCATAGCAAGAATCGTGAAACACTTTTTTTCAAGATCGCAAAAGGGAAAAAAAAAAAAATTGTGATTAATTGTGCAGCTAGCTCTGACAGTACAAAGCCTTTGGAGTAACTCTGCACATGCTCAGTTTAGTGTGTATTGCTAGAGTTTTATTTTTTTGGGAGGGCGCATGTGATCAGAACAGTCCAGAGGGTCAAGGGGTCCTGCAGCCTCAAAGGAAAGCCAGAGGAGAATGAAAACTCCTCCTACAAGCTTTACCCAGACACTGATAGAAGCATTAAGTCTGCTATATACTGCTGATGAAATCTGGCAGTTTATATTTACTGAAATAATTGCATTCCCATGTTCTGTGTACTGTGGGAGACCAGATATAGTGAATGCAGGGTCCTGGGTTTAACCCCAAGTAAAATATATTTATTTGTAAAAAAAAAATAAAAAAATAAAAATGAATGTTACACCCAAGCACATAAATTACCCCACCCCCCAGTATTTAATCACGTACAAATGTAAATGCACGCATCGTGGCGCCTGCACCTGAAAACGTTGATTGCAATACAAGTTACATATCGCCGTGCACACCGGGATGAGCGCATTAATTCTAGCACCAGATCTCCTTCGTAACGCTAAACTGATGACCTATAGAGGGCTTTTGAAGCATCGCCTAAGGAAAAAAAAAAATAGGGCACTAAAATATTTTAGCAATTTCGTTGGCCAGGTTTGGTATCCATTTACTTGGTGCAAATCGGATTTTATATTTTACCAAAACTTCGGTAATTTATTGCATTTTTGTGCCCCTAAAATTAACTTTAAAAAGTGGATGTAAACCCTCACATATACCAAGTGAAGTGAACAGCCTCAGATGATACACAGAGATGAAACAAATCTCCCTGCATAAATTTTACACATATATCTACTGTCTTCAGCTTTATATATGGTTTAGAAAGTTCAGATCATGTTAGGAGATTTTCTCTTCCCTGGTAAGCACTGCAGTGAAGCCTGGGCATACAGCCAAGACAGCTGATTGGAGGAAAGGCACACACACCCTCTCCTTATAGGCAGAGATATTCAGCTCTGTCCCTTGAATGGTTCAGGGCTCTGCTAATTTATAGCAACCTCCCCAAAATAAAACTCTGGCTGCTTTTATCATATGTGACCGAGAACTTGTCAGGAGTTATCAGGCTAACGGAAGAACAGAGCAGGAGACAGCTATGGGACATGGTGCTTTGAAGAGAGATAAGAAAACACAGCAGATATATGTGCCCAGCTCAAATTTCATGAAATCGAGTTTATATCCACTTTAATGTTTTTTTTTTTTTTACTGATATTTTGCTGAACCTTTGCTGTAATAACGTGTGACATAAAAAGTTTGACTTCCTCCCTATCAGCAGAGCAGCGCAGGGAAGTGTCAGTGAGACACTAATGCATTCCAATTTCAGAGTTCCCCACGCCGCACCTGCACTGAGGGGGAGGCACTGTGCCCCCACACATTGTAAAAGATGGGAAACATTGTTTGGTTCTCCAACTTTGCTGTCGCTGCGACTGTCAACCCTTGTGATGGGAAAGAGATTGGGTGCAATTCTGCTGGGGGCGGCGGTCCGTTTCCAAGAGGAGGAGGACTGTCATTGGCCACTGCTAAAGCCAATCACAGTCCTGCTAGCTCCGCCCACTATCTGGAGGAAGATGACTTGCTTGGTTGCCACTACCAATCTTGGATAGAAGGGATTTCACTGTGATTGAGAAAACCACAATCAGATGACAGTTTGTGGAATTACTGTTGAGCTTCTGGGAACTTTGTTGAAATTATTCCTGAACCTTTGCGTCACTTACTACTGAACCCCTGCACTCTGTGTCCCTTTAAGACACAGCCAGCATTCAGCGCAATGAAAGTCACACCCAACTTTTCCTGTGGAGCAGAGCGCCGCACATTTTCTCAGCTGTGGGGGCCCAACTTATGATCCTGCATATAGGCCCACTGCTTTCAGAAAATGTCCCTGACCTGAGCTCCTCATTGCACATCAATTCCAGACGCATGTATGTGACATCACATACAAGCACGTGGGCTGGATGCGAGAGGTGGATCAGCAGGATGAGTGTGCTAGGACAGGTAGATGTGTCTCATCTCTGCTTCCTCTCACCACTCTGCATATCATTGGTGAGAAGTGGTGGGGCAGATGAGCAGGGGGTTACAGTGATCTGAGGTGTGAAGGTGCTTGAATTAGGGCTGATCTGAGGCGTGAGAGTGCAGGGCAGGATGTTAATTTCTCACTACTAAAGTAGTTTACAGCATATTTACTTTGTAAAAAAAATCCTTTTCCTAATTGAGAGTGTGAAGTTGACATAAAAAAAAAAAAAATATATCGGTGTGCTCAAAAGGTTGCCTACCCCTGTTCTAGGGCGTCAAAGGGGGCTACATAAGAGAAGGGATTTTGTTGTTTAAAGTAAATCTTTGTTAAGGGAGGAAAAAAAAAAAAAAAAAAAACAACTGTCTAACTTATTTGCCCAGCCCCTAAAATGAAAGAAAATTACCTGCTTTAAAGCAGTAGTAAACTGCTGCAGAATAATGAAAAAGCACACGCACACCTTTAAGACAAATGCATAATGTAGCACATTACGAAATACTTGCCTTAAAAACGAAACCCTTCCAGTGGCTCCCGGTCACCGCTAAGAGAACTAACAGCTTCCCCCGGTCTTCCTTCCAGGTTAGCAGACTCCAGCGCTTTGAGTGGACAGATCCCCCCGATGACGTCACTCCCCAGGCCTTGGTTCCCGCAAGAAGCTCTGAATATCCAGCACGGTATGCCGGACCTTCAGAGCACAAGCACCGGTAACGTCAGCGGCTGCATGCAGAGTGAATATCTCCTAAACTGTGCACGTTTAGAACTATTTAGATATTCATTTGACCCACAGGTAGGCTTATTATAAGCCTACCTGTAGGTAAAAATAATAAAGCAGGCTTTACTACCGCTTTAACTCGCCTTCACTGCACTTTTGTCATTCCTCTTCAACGCAGCTGTAAGTCAAAACCTACATTCACTTAATTTTGAAGCTCACACAGGATTGATGTTGTCCTCATATAACAGTGTTTCTGGCTACTGACTGACCACTCAGACTGAAGTATTGCATCCAGGTAAGACATCACGTTTCCCAATACCATAAAATAGAGCAGGGGAATGTAGTGAAAAAGTATAGACGAGTCAAATGGTGGGCTATTAGACTTCACTGTCCCCTGAATGAGGCAGAGTCTCTTTAAATGTGTAACATTTAATACATTTACATGCATTTACCATTTAAAGGGATTACAATATTTTTCAAAACACATTTTTTCCTTCAAATGGAGGTCACCAATTTTGCTTGTACATGATCCAAGGTCAGCATCTACTTTCTAGACTAAAGCTGGCCATACATTAAACAATTTTATTGTTCAATTTCCTTTAGACTTACCTTCAACTACGTAGTGCAAAGACCTGCCTGATTGCATACAAATTGAAAGTGTTTGACCTCATTATATGGTTTTGGTAAATCTAGAGGCAAATTGTACAAGAAAATTGTATAATGTATGGCCAGCCTAAGATGTTGGCCCACAGATTACAAAATCAGATAAGTGAAGTGTTTACAGCGCTCTGGTTTTATGACCAACCAGAGCAATGATCTCACATATACATTCCAGTTCCTGTACCAACTCTCAACTGGAGTGAGAGATCATCCAAAAGGAGGGAAGAAATGCTTTCCTTCACTGATGACATTTCCCAGGCTACCTAGGTCGCGTCACTTCAGAAACTCCAGAACTGCTTTGTAACCGATAAAGCAAAAATAAAATCAAAAACAAATTTCCTTCAGGAAAATAAAAGCGGAGTTTAAACCAAAAGGGGAAGGTCCAGTTGTCTGCCCCCACCCCCACATTTGGAACCTTTTGTAGGGGGAGCAGGTACCTGGTGTGGAAAGCTACCTGCTCCCATTTCCACCTCAGTTCACTGCGGCTCAGTTCACAGTTCAGCCTCCCCCTCATTCACCCGCAACTGGCCCATTCATAAAGTGCAGTGCGCTTTACACATACGCAGTAGTCAAGGTGGCAGCAGCAGCACCAGATAGCCGATTGAAAAATTGTCTCGTGTGAGGACACATCTGGATCCCTGGACAGGTAAGTGCCCCAATATTAAGTCAGTAGCTACAGTATTTGTAGCTGTCGACTTAATTCTTTCCGAAAAAGCCTGGAGCTCCACTTTAGGGCCAGTTCACACCATAGAAACGCAGTTCGGATGCTTTCCAGATGCTTTCTGAAGCGTTCCAGTACGTTCTTGATGCAGTCCAGTGCACCCCCCCCCCTTTTTTTCCTTAACCTTAAGGACATGTGTTTCCGTGTGTTATTGGTGCATTTAGATGCGCTTTACAGCATTCCTGTACAGTCCAGAAGAGAAAAGAAAAAATGCAGCATGTTCTACTTTCTGAAACGGCAAGCACTGGTGTGAACTATGCCACTGAAATCCATGTAACTTACTTTTACTTTCCATGTGTTTTTGATGCAGAAAAAAAAAAAAAAACACAACCCACACTGGACTGCATGAGGTGTGAACTGGCCCTTAAAGTATGTGTTTACTCTTACCTGTTACATACACACATAAACGTACATTACACATATGCACACAGTTCTGTGCAGAAGTTTTAGGCAGATGTTAAAAAATGCTGTAAAAGAAGAATGCTTTCAGAAATAGAAGTGGTAATAGTATTTTTTTTTTTTTATCAATTAACAAAATGGAAAGTAAATGGACAGAAGAGAAATCCAAATCAAAGCAATATTTGGTGTGACCACTATTTGCCTGCAAACCAGAATCAATTCTTTTAGGTTGCACACAGTTTTTGAAGGAACTCGGCAGGTAGATTGTTCCAAACGTCTTGGAGAATTAACCATAGATCTTCTGTGGATGTAGGCTGTCTCAAATCCTTCTGTCTCTTCATGTAATCCCAGACAGACTCAGCGATGTTAAGATCAGGGCTGTGTGGGGGGCCAAACCATCACTTCCAGGACTTCTTGTTCTTCTTTACACTGAAGATACTGGTAATGACACTGGCTGTATGTTTGGGGTCATCGTCTTGCTGCAGAATAAATATGGAGCCAATCACATTCCTCCCTGATGGTATGGCATGATGGATCACAATCTGTCTAATTCTCAACATTGAGGACACCACTAATCCTGACCAAATCTCCAATGCCATTTTCAGAATTCCAGCCCCAAACTTGCAAGGAACCTCCACCATGCTTCACTGTTGCCTGCAGATACTCATTATTGTACAGCTCTCCATCCCTTGGCAAACAAACTGCCATTCGCTACTGGCAAATTCTTCAACATTTTACCACTCAGTCCACAGCACCTGCTGCCATTTCTCTGCACCCCAGTTCCTAGGTTTTCGTGCATTGGTCATGGAAAGGTTAAGCGTCTCAACTATGCATAAAAAAGTTTTGTTAATTGATAAAAAACACACTATTAACCACTTGTCCTCCAGTAGATTTACCCCCCCCCCCCCCCCCCAATGACCAGGCCATTTATTGCTTTTTGGTACTGTATTGCTTTAACTGACAATTGTGCAGTCATGCAACGCTGTACAAAAATAAAATTTTATATCCTTTTCCCACAGAGCTTTCTTTTGGTGGCATTTGATCACCTCTGTTTTTTTTTTTTTCAACAAAACATACAACACGACCAACAATTTAAAAAAACAAAAACAATAAACAAACATACAACTCTTGATAAATTTAGGCCAATATGTATTCTACGGCATATTTTTGCTAAGAAAATAATCCCAATAAGTGTATATTGATTGTAGAGGCTATAATTTTCAAGAAAACCAAAACTATAGTATGGAATTTTTTTTCTTATATACTATTAATGGCGGCGATCAGCAACTTATAGCGGGACTGTGATATTGCGGCAGACAGACAATCTGACACTTTGTGGGAACCAATGACACTAACACAGTTATCAGTGCTATAAGAATGCACTGTCACTTTACTAATGACATTGGCTGGGAAGGGGTTAAACATCTAGGGTGATCAAAGGGTTAAATGTGTGCCTAACCAATATTTGTGAGTACTGTGTGCGCTGTTTTTACTAAGGAATGTGCTGGATTTTATTCCCTGCTTTGCAGGGAAACACAATCCACCACATCTCTGCTGACAGAAAAGAGCTCTGCCTTGTTTATTTAGGCAGAGCTCTGTTCTGAGTCTCTCCTTGCCGATCAGCAGGTGACAGCAGTCATCCTTTTGCCAGCACCCGCTGACCGGCTTGTGCTGTGTCTAATCACAGCACAACCGCGGCGCCGGCTGAAGTGCTTGATCACGTACTAGGTACGCGATTGGGCGCAGGAGAGACGCTCTGCCACCGTACTCCTATGTGAGGCAGTCGGCAAGCAGTCAACACTTCTATTTCTGAAAGCATTTTTAATTTACTGCATTTTTCCATACCTGCCCAAGACATTTGCACAGTACTGTGTCAGCGCTATACAAGTACCTGAAATGGAAAAAAAAAAAAAAAATAATAATTATATCAAAAACACAATTTACGTAGCACTTTACATATATAGTGTACATTCACATTAGTCCCTGTTCTCAAAGAGCTTACAATCTAAAAGGTCCCGAACTCGCATACTGTATACATACTAGGGCTTATTTAGAAGCGAACCAATTAATCTACCAGCATGTCTTTGTAGTGTGGGAGAAAACCAGAGTACTGGAGGAAACCCACACAGGCACAGGAAGAACACGCAAACTTCAGGCAGGTAGTGCCGTGGTTGTGATTCAAACCAATGACCCTAGTGTTGCCTGGCGTAAGTGCTAACCACTTAACCACTGTGTTGCCCACAACAAATGGATAGGTGGGGGGTGTCAGTAGGAGGCAGAGAAATAGCAGTACACTGACCTTCCTAGTGAAGAGCTGTGCAGGGGGGCATGTTAGCAGTCCTGACCATTGAAGGACAGGCAGACTGAGCTCCCAGAACAGCCAGAAAACTGAACACGCTGGGATGGATGTGCTCTCAAGCCTAGCATGGTCAGTTTGAAATAGGAAAGCAAATCACTAGGTATTTCACGCAAAGAAAACAATTCAAAGGTGGCAGGATACTTTTTAAACACAAGTACATAATCAACAGGCACGTAACAGGAATATGAAATGTTAAGGTAACAAACATATTAAAATGGTTGGGGATGAGGTCAAGGGCACCATGACGTCATAGGTATATACACAAGTTGCAGAACACCATGGACCTTTTTGTGGGGTGTAGTGCAGTGGGGGCTTTAGACTAAGCAGTTTGCAGCACAGTGGATACAATGCTTATTTCCTTCTACCTTGAAAGCTTGCTCCATCCACTACATTTCTGCCTCTCATCCTCATAAGGATTCCAAGTCAAATTGGCCCTTTAACTTCTGATCTGTGATAACCAGCTTCACTCAGCCCCTTCTTTCTGGCCCAGCTCCACTGTATTCTAGGGTGCTTATGATGCTGCCCCCACAAGTTGCAAAATCCCTTGAAAAAAATGTCTCTCTACCCAACAATAAGAAAACCACTGCATCTTGGGACACCTAGTCCCAGAACAGTGGTGAATGTCAATGTCGCATGTGCAGCAGATTTTCTCGAATAGCCAGACATGAAGGACACTGCAGTGGGCACCTGACCACAATTTTATATTATAAAGATACAGTGAGACTGCAGGTCAAAGAAATAAATAGCACAGTCACGGAGAGGGCGTAACTGAGGCTAATAGAATATTCCATGCTGGAGTTGGGCCCTAAGGGCTTATTGCACTACTACGTTTTTATTAAAAAAAAAAAAAAAAAAAAAAAAAAAAAAAAATCGGGCCCTCTTTACATACATTATGTTTTAATGCCTTCTCGTACATTTTAAACTACGTGTGCATTATAAACACACATTGAAGCACACAAAGGGTTAGAAGGCATGTTACAACTTACCTAAAAAGACAAGAAAATTATAGAAAGGGCACCAACCTCCTGGACTTAGAGAAATATACAGGAGTTCTGGCTCCACAGAAGTTTACATGTTCCAGATCAATGCCTCAAACTATAAAAATCAGAAGATCAAAACACAAATTGAAACTAGAATTTTCAGCAAGAGGATGCACACCGCAGGCTACCCATTTCATTTAGTTCAGGTTTACCTAAGCAAACGATTGGCATAATTTTCATGCATCTGCCTGGGTCAGCAAGATCTGCATTCTGCAACTACATAAGTGCCTACATCCAGTGCAACGATTACAATCACACATATGTATTATACTCTGAGCTTTGTGGAGCACCAATCTTACAAAACGTAACCTTAGGAGAAAGGCAATGGACAGGAAGCACAGAAATATTAGTACCAACTACAAAACCAATTTAAGACCACTCTACATGTGATCTCATTTTTTAATTCAAAATGTTCCATGACAGATAGGTTTTCATGGTTCTTCAATTGCTATGGCCTATGCCACATTAAATTGTTTCATAGAACTACTTGCAATGTGAAATCAGTCAGTGAATCCAGGAGGAATTTATATATATATATATATATATATATATATATATATATATATATATATATATATATATATATATATATATATATATAAAATCCACTTTGTTACAAGCCTAATGCAGCAGCTGAGTACACACAGTGCTTGGTGCACTGAAATTCACACAGCTGCTGTCTTGTTCCCACTTTCATTTGCTTTATAAAAAAATGGAATTTGCCAGCAAGCTAAATAGAAGTCTGCTGGAAGATGTCATTGTTTGACGTACAAGCTACATCACTGCCTAAGAATAATACAACTAGCAAGCCAGACGATGTCTGCAGCCATAAGAAAGCTTAGGGACATTTCTTAAAAGCGCGGTTGCAAATTCTTACATATACCCAGTGAAGTGACTGGCCTCAGGTGATCCATAAAAGAAGAAACAAAACCACCTATATAAAAAAGTTGTACCTTTCTGCAGGCTTCTCTTCTCTACATTGTTCAGAATTTATAAAGCTTGTCTGAGATTTCATAAAGCAAGGGGTGGGGAGCTGAAGTTACTCTCTGCCAAGCTCAGTGAGAAGAGCTCTGAATGCTGATTGGAAGGAAGGTACACACTCCCCTGCACACAGGAACATAGATGAGGCTGTCAGTCACAGACTGTGTGCTAGATCTCCCTCCCCGACACCTTTCTTTCTGTTGATGTCAGAAGTGACTCATGCAGATAGCAGAGAACGAGGCAATAGACAGAAAACACTTAGTCCTCTGGCTGGAGACAAGCACGTGTTATAGAGGGATAAGCTTTGTTCATATTTCTTCTGCAGAGGTTAACAATCACTTTAAGTTATTATTACAGACCAATTCCAGCCATAACCTTTTTCGTTTTAGCCACTTGCCGACCAGCTACCGCAGTTGTACTGCGGTAGAATGGCACAGCTGGGCGAAACGACGTTATGCAACGATCAAAAAGTGCTCTGGTCAGGAAGGGGGTAAAATCTTCCAGGGCTGAAGCGGTTAATACAAGGAATGCATTAAGGTAAAAATGTTTAGGCTTTATAATCACTTTAACCCTTTAAGCCAAGCTGGCCCAAAGTAAGCGTGTAAAGTGAACCCGATGTTAAAGAGTTCTTCTTTAAAACTTTTTGCACCATAGTATAATTAGAATAAGATTGCTAAAGAGGTCTCTACCTCAAGTTTCATAGTGGTATGCAGCTGACTTGCTTCTATCAGTTCTTTTAAAAGTGAAATCCTAGTCCTACCAGAGAGTGTAATTCCTACAGTACTTCTGGCTCACTAGGGAACATCACTGCTGTACATCTGTTCAGACACCAGCAGTGGTGCATGGTCTTTGCCCCCTTCTCCTCCTCTCTCCACACCGCCATTCACAAAGCGCATGGACGAAGGCAGTCACTATTCCCAGAATATATTTTAAAGGCTGGATTTTTTTTTTTTTTTTATTTTAATGGAGTGCACCCTCCCTCGCCACTGCGTCTGTCACACTGACAGCTGCCTGGCTAAGGAGTTTTGCACTGAGGTGGGCAGAACCTGATGGGGATTCGAGAGGCTAGCTCCTCATCAGGTCCATTTTACATTTGACTGACACACAGCAATGGTGGTGGGGGGGCACTCGTAATCTATAGTCACTATTCAGTCCAATGTGAGATTTTAAATACGCCCACTGCTGTGCGCTGTCAGTCTAAAGCTAAGCGGACAGGATGGGGAACTAGCCTCTCAGATTCCCAATCAGGCTCAGCTTTCCTAATGAGGAGCCATTTCCCAAATAAAGGTATTGCCATATAGCAGAGTTAATTAACACAAACAATGGCTGAAAGACCCTCCAAAATAGTAGACAACAGGAGACCCAGGGCTTTCCAGAACTCAATTAGCATTCCTTTCACATACATCTGCTAGGAGTCCCACACTGGCAGAGACCATCATGGCCTCCTTATTAATGTCCTTTTGCATTACATAACAGAATATCTTCCTAAATGCTTGTAGCTCCCTCAAATGCCAGGGCCCATAGTCGGTAGGCAAGAGGCTAGCATTCAGTCCCCTCCAAAAGCTTCTGCCCCGGGTGAGTCTATCAGTAACGACATCACAAATTTTCCCCATTTACATTTAGCTTTCAGCTGGGGAAAAAATCCACTCCGAGTATTGGCATACTCCTGTACACCAGTTCAAAAGCTTGTCTTAATTACTGCCAGTTTCCTAATCTAAAACTGGCATTAATTAAGAATGTCACTGACAGAGATTGATTCTTAAGGTGGCAGTAGTAAGAACTACCTGAATCTGTTGCAAATGCATGGCTGAATTAGGTGAAGGTAGTTAAGGAACTACTGCCAGGAAAGTGCCGTTAGGGCTATTTTGAATTCCGCCGATTATCTTCATTAGACCGCTTGTTTTTTAAACCAGGGGTCTCAAAACTTTGCAAATAAAAAGGGCCAATTTGCAGTCCTTCAGAATCTGGGGGGCCAGACTGAGGACAATGGGGGGTACAAAAAAAAATGCCCTGGGAGTAAATACCCCATTTTTAGTGTCAGTGAGAGGAATAGTGCCCAATTGTTGGTGTCAGAGGGAGGAATGGTGGCTTATATCAGTGGCATAGATAGTGGGCAGAAAAAGGCAAGCAAATGGCATCATCTGGTGTCGTCCCGTTCCCCCCCCCCCCCGGCCACAGTTTGGAGACCACTGTTTTAAACTAAAAGTATTACATTCTCCCACTGAATCAGAAAGTGTATTGGTTATTCCAAGACAACTATTTCCATCAAAAAGCATGTGATGCATGCCAACCAATAAACAGAACTATTTGGAATATAAGGAACCCACACACCAGGGTTTCAATCTTTCAATCGGAATTTACAAGCTCCATGAACCCCCCCCTTTTTTAACATGCATATCAACTGAAACGTAGGTCAACCACATTTTTCTATAAGCAAAGTAACCTTATCCAGTCCAGTGCTTTACCTCTGTAAAACTGCATTGTGATTGTCCAACAATCCTTGACAGTTTAAGGGAGCTTTTACTATAGAACCTCTCTACATCATGCAGTGGTTACTATGTAGCTAGAGAGATAGATAAAATATATAATGAATGGGAAAAAAAAAAAAACACACACCACACACACCACTTAAAGTCATGATTTATACTTATGTAATCCCAGCACCTTACTTTGAAAAGTGTACTTGTCCTTACTAAATATTGCATGCTATTAAAACTTGCATAACACACACATTATATATATATATATATTTATTTTTAATAAGGGAAATTGTGGCAACTTTCAAATTTTAGGTGTGTTTTCATCGAATTATTCCTTCTTTTGACATTCGATAAGAGACAGAAGATAAAGAATGTATACCTGTGTTACAGTTACGCAAAGAAAATATTTTTAAGAGACTGCTAGAAAGAAAATTAATGTGCAATTTTTTGACTGACACATTTAACAAGAAAGCCTATATGCAACTTTTTTAGTCTCTCTGTAAGGCCACACAAAGTTTGTCCTTCAATTTTCAAACTCCAAGGCAGCAGCATTTCAAGGTCATGCAAACTGAGGGAGGCCTATCTTCAATAACATGATGATAAATAACAAAACTGCAGCAAGAAAAAACAAAACAAAAAAGAACCACAAATCAGAAAGGCCATCAGTAAAGAAAACTTGCCATAGTGACTGGAATATTGTGCTCTTGCCTGCAGAGTTCCTTGTGTCTGTGTTGGAATGTGTTGCTGCACATCAAACATTCCAATGACCTTCATGCCTTATTTGAAAATCTAAACTAGCATCAAGTAAAAAGACTTTAAAAAACTAGCAAACATGTTAATGTAATTACTGGTTATCAGAAGGAAAATTGTGCACTATTGAAAGGCGTTATTGAGCACCTAGAAGAAACAGACAATGAGCTTACCTGCAAA